>NC_143570.1:69654166-69995833 GCF_054136105.1 Typopeltis vanoorti | reverse complement strand
TAAGGTGGTCAGCCTTATGCCCCGGTGTATCCTATGGCCTGTAGTGTTGAGTTCTCGAGGCCAGTTTGCCTGCTTTGCGGGATGAAAAACCCCAGAATAAACTGGGGGAAAAAACCCTGCTGTCCACGCCCAAGACTAACTAACTTGGCTATGGCTGAGGAAGATCCTTCAGCTCCTCACGTCACCGACGGGAATCGAATCTAGGACACTCTTTCCCCAGGCATATGGTTGCGAAGCGCAAAGCCACTAGGCTAACCGCGCGCGGACATATATATATATATATATATATATATATATAAGAGAAGAGAATATAGAAATAAATCTAAACTTATCTGGAGATATGAATATTATAAAAGGCAAGTAAACAAGTAGAGATAAATGTTTCTTTTCAGAGTGAAGTTTTTTAAAAGCAATGATTTGTGGTATTAGGAGATTCGAAATGATTTTCTAGGATTCTTGGGGTGGGGTAGGAAATTTTAAATTGTAGGTACACAATTTACATTACCTCATTATTAGCATCAAATGTTTTGAGATTTATTTCTGCTGGTTTGGTGGATTAGAAAAAGTGAATCCAGTTTGAGTTGTAAATATGAAAGTACCCAAGAAAAATAACCTCCCAGTTTAGGAAGTTGTAGTGCTGTAAATTAAGAAGCAACGATAAATGAAATCAGACAGATAATCCGATTTAGAAAGCTATTGCTTGCTTCGATAGTTCATTTAGTAAAAATTACTGCGTGTTTTCTGAAAAAGCTGAGTGTTCGATTCCCGTATAAAGGATTCGAGACTGACGAGTTTGCCAAAGCTTATAAAAAAATAAATAAATAAAACAACGACAGGTAATGAATGAAATAGAATTTGCGATATCAAAGCTTGAAATACTAATTGAGTTTTTTTGATCGATGTTGGAATGCAAGTCAAAATAAACCCAATATTTCATTTAATTATTTAATAAACTCAATTAGTATTTCAAGCTTTGATATTGCAACCTCACTATACTATGTATATATGCAAGTTTCGCTTGTTTTTGGCTGGATGGCTCGTTTTGAGGGATGATAAAAAAATAAATAAAAATAAGAAAAACGGGAGTAAAAAGCACTTCCAAATCCGTACGAAACTGACTAACTCATCATGTACTCAATCCGTACGAAACTGACTAACAGAAATGCCCTGATAAAGGCTGTTCCCTTTAATTTTTATTGTTATCAAACGTACGTTAATATTGTTTAAGATTTGATTTGTTATACTAACGTTATTAGTTATATTGATATATTATAAATACTACTAGTTTTGTTCGTATTCATGAAACAAAATTAGTGGTATTTATAAACAGCACATTTATTGTTTAATCAGTGAATACGTTGTTCAACAATATTTCGCTTTTTTAAAGTAATATTTTATTCATATTAAAATTCCTTACCCAACTTTAGCGAAATTGGTCCAAAATGTCATGACTGCTTCTGCCAAAGAAGACTCAGACCGGCTGTAGTTCTTTGTGAAATGTGACAAATTATCCACTAAAGGCGCACCGAATATATATGGAAGATCTTCTCCTCGAATACTCCCAAATCGTGGAGGATAATCTCCAACCTGCGTTTGATAGTCGAACACATAGAAATACGTCCTTGCGGGTCCGACAAAATGATAATTACCTGCACGTAAAAGTGGAGCCACAATCACAGCATCACCTAATCCATCAACTGTAGCCCGAAATGTATTATGCGGGTGTTGGTCCGAACGTACCCAGTCTGTATATTCATTAAGAATTGTAAGAAATATTTCTTGCAGGTGAAACGTAAATATATTTCTCACTAATGTGCGAAGTAGTCGATCTCGCCTTGTTAAATCTATTCCAAACCGCTCTTCATGGGCTGAAAACCGAAAATATGCTTCCAGCCTTGTTACGCCAAACATCATATCATACTGACCATATAAATCCTTATAATTTTTCATGAGCACTGCTGGTTCATTAGGTATAACAATACCATCTATTGTAGGTCCAAAAGCAGTTAAATAGTCAGGAACAGTTAAATGGACCCTCATAATTTCTGATATTGGGCGGTCCCTTATGCAATCTACTAATGCCGTATTTTCGTCAATAGGACATCCTAAAACTGTTGCCAGATACCGTGTGTAGGTAGCTGCTTCTCTAGCAATAGCCCAAGGACTGAAAGCGGATCCACTCTGCATAATAGCTCTCTTGAAAAGCCCTAAAATGACAAAAGTTATGCAATAAATCATCTATAAACTAATCACACTTTAGAAATAGAAACAAAAAATAAATATAAATATAAATAGAAACAAAATATATATATATATATATATATATATATACAGCAAAACTAAAAAGTAAGTCTATATATATATATATATATATACAGGGTGTTCGGGATAAATTTGACATATTTATAATTAATTATATTTTTCCGTAAGTTACATGTTACACACACTTCTCTTCATTTAAAAGTTTGGACCCTTCTTCATTCATATACAAGATGTCAGAAAGGATGGATAGCTGGAACCCACCTGAATCATGGAAGAGAATAACTTGTATCATGATGATTCGTGCCCGCCATCAAAATAAGGATATTACGACTGCTGCCCAATGCTCCCTGAATACAGTAAAAACAATCAGGCATGAACTAGAGACTTGCAATGGTGACTACGAGGATGTAGCAAGAAGAAAGATCCCTAGCAGACGATCTGATTGCGTTCGTACAGCAGAATTCCTCGCAAATCTGCAGGAACAGGTGTTGAAGAACCCTGGCATTGGAATTCGGGCTTTGTTCGTGGAGTTGCTAACTGTAGTCAAGCCCTGGATAACAAGGGTAGCCAATGGTAGGCCGTATGTATGGCAGCAGGATTCGGCCCCTTGCCACACCTCTGGGAAAAGTCAAAAATGGTTGTCTGAAAATTTCTACGACTTCACCAGTCCAAATGTTTGGCCTCCAAACTCCCCAGACCTTAACCCCATGGATTATTTTGTATGGGGCGCAGTTGAAAAAGACACCAATCGCACTTCCAGTAATACAAAAGCCCAGTTAATGGATAAAATTAAAACAGTTTTTGCGGCCCTTCCCAGGGAGACTGTAGCATCAGCTTGTTCGAGGTTTCGAAGCAGAATTGAAGCTGTGATCGATGCTAATGGTGGTTATTTTGAGTAAATCTTGTTGATAGTATTGTAATTAACTCTGCCTGTAATGTTTTTTTGTCAATTCATTAAATTTAATAGATACAAAGAAGATTTTCTTTTTCCTTACGAAACTGTCAAATTTATCCCGAACACCCTGTATATATATATATATATATATACATCAGGAAGAACTGTAGCCAGTTTGCTCATGAGGAAAGAACAAACGGCCTAACCCAAGGTGCCAACAAGTACGAACCGGAGGCACGGAGATATAACAGCAGTGATGAATACCAGCATAAGGCCAAACATAGTAAAACAGACAGAACTGCTAATGACTACTCAAATCGAAAAGGGGGGAAAAGCATTCGCGAGGAACAAGCAGAACGTAAATACCTGCAGATTAGCTAGAAAAGCATTTCTAGTAATTATCCGTCGCAGTTTAATAAAACAGTCAACACAGTGCCATGAATGTAGCAGTGCCTCTCGCAACAGAGATGGAGAAGATGAGGACAATGAAAGTCCAGAAACAGAAAAACAATAAGTCATCTGTTCTGACTCACCAAATCTCAGAACCCCAGATCAGTATAAAATCCTACTAATATATGAGCGAGGACAAAAAGGACTCCTCCCTCGCCCAAAGCTGGAGAGGTAGAGATATACTAGAGAAAGAAATGAAAGAATACTTCCTTAGAAGACGCCAAAAGTGAAATTCCTTATATGGAAATATCTCTCATCATTAAAGGTAATCTTTTCTTTTTATTTAGGAAAAGCGAGATATTCTCACAACTTATCACTAGCCCCTCAAGTTAACGAAATAAATACTACCTGATCTACAGTTTGGAAAATTAGTACCAAGATCAAGTTAGAAAAACCAAACATGTGCACTTCCTGTCCATAAAAACTATTCATGACATTCTGCATGTCAACTTTAAATGCAAGGAAGTGCGTTTCTCCTCTACGAAACAAGCTAGTTTCTCGAACAGAGCCAACGCAGGTATCATGCAGATATAATCCTCCTTGAAGAAACCAACATCAGTTCCACATCTAAACTTTCAATAAGACGGAGATAATTGGATTATGAGCTGCAACCTAACCCAACTCAACAACGTCATTGTGCAGGGATTAGCATAGGTATCTACCATGGATCCAAGTACAATCTGAGGTTGATTGATGAAGTACCAGACCAGGCCATATTGTCATATCCCCACGTGTCCCGATGGCACAGAGGTCTGACATACGTCAGGTTTACAGGCCGAAGTTAACCCTCTGAGAATTGCCAGTCCTCAGCAGAGTGCCAGCAGCATCGACCGATTTAATCCCTTCCAACTACTAACCGCGCTCAGACGTGCTTAATTTTTTGTGTGAGCCATTAGGAGCAGACTCTACTAATCGACCAACCTTTGCTGGCTGACCATGCCATATATGATCATCTAGAAATGCCAAATCACAAGCAGCCCTGTGCGACCAAAATTCTGGAATTAATACAGAATAACCTCTCTGCAGTTGACGTGGAAATCTTTTTATAGGTAGTGACTTCAAATGCATCCTTGACCATAATAGCCTCATAGCATTAGTCATAGATAATGAGCTAGTTGACGTCTGCCGGCACCAATATGTAGAGGAGATCTTACAATAGGAGATCAGTTCACACAATAGATGGTATATAACAATAACAGGCTGGACTAGACAGGTTTTGCATATCACGACATATTATTTCTCTCTCATTAGAGGCATATTTTACACACCTTCCGTCATTTCAGATTACTCCATTTTAAACTACAGCTCTCCATATTTTTATAACCATACAGAGAGAAGTGCCTACTGGATTTTCAACAGTACCCTCCTGCAAGACCAAAAATAAGTGATTCGTCTACAGTCTTTAATCTCAGAGATGATACAATTTAAAGAGACATTATTGGATCCATCAAAACATGATAGCCCAGCCTGAAATCACAAATCAAGTCTTTCACAGAACTCTACATTCAGCATGCAGGTCAAAAGAGACACATCAAAATCAGGCAACTTGAAGATCTGTTCCAGTATTTTCAGAAAAATAGCCGATCTCATCAAGCATTGTTTCCTTCAGGCCATACCAGCATATATGGAACACACAGCTAAAGGAGCCCAGCTCAGACCGATCACACAAATATGAACTTATTAGATGCTCATACCAAATATGAAGCAAACGCCGTAGCTCAACCATCATCTCAGCCATCTGTTTGTAAGATGGTTGCTAATACATGGCAGCCAGAGAATGCTGGCTGCCATGTATTAGCAACCTCTTCACTCAGAGGAAAAATTATGATCATAACATAGATGGCAGCCAGCATTCTCTGGCTCGCTCTCAAAATTCTTCAACTATCTGAACAGTTCCTTTACATATCAAAACATCAACTACGTGTTCCCTATGGAACATGCAAACTGCAAATCCTGCTAGGCAATCTGCAAGCTACTCTAAAAAGGTGATGTTAGGGCTTAGACTCAACTTAAACGAAGATGAGTTCTTTCAGAAACATCTTCTTCCTCCAAACCTTGCTGACGGAACACACCTATTCATCTACTCTTGTTGGCGAATAGTTATGTAGCTTGTTGAAAAATATATTCTTCAACAAGCTATCAGAGGTCTCTAGCTGTCCACAATCCTCAGAATTGCCGAAGCATCAATACCTCCGGAAATATGAACTTTTATCGAGATCTCCAACCCTGGAAAGGCTTGGAGAGCATTAGATCCAAGGATCAGTAAACCTTGATCAGAACTAATAAACTCCAGAAGGAAAATCACAGTACTAGCAAGTTATGTTAGCTGACACAAAAGCATTTCCATATCTAATAACAGTTCAAAGCATCTAACTCCCCACAGAAACTCAAAAATAGCTATTCTTACTTTCTAATTCAAATCAGTAGGCAACTTTCTACCTGTCCTACTCAACCATAGGTACATCTGGATCCAGATCTCCTACCAGAATCCACCTTTCCATAACGTGCGCCATCCAATTTCGTAGTAGATCTTCCATTCTATACCGAAGCATCAAATCTGTGGCAGAAATTTAGTGTTGAGTGTGGCGCAATATAAAGTTGTGGCACAAAATTTAATTTCAAGGGTGGCGCCAACGCCACCCTTGAAAGCGCCACGTACTGGCGCTTTTTGTTCATTTTGCTGCATTCCTATACTTTCAGATTTGATGTCGCTCGTAAAGGAGTGCTGTCATGAACTTTCATTTTATTTAACACGTTTAGTGCAGTTTTGGGTTACAGATACGTGTTATAGTAATTATGTTCTTGGTAGAGGTCTGTTAATAATTCAATTTTTGCCGATGAAGCTTTAAAAATATGATTCATAGAACTGAACAATGTGTTCTGTCATTCAGTCTATACAGTACGACTGTAAGTAATACTTCATTGGTCTAATTGATTACAGTATATGAATTTTGAGTTCTTTAAAATAATTGAATTCTTTTCAGGTATACGACGGTTAAGATTAACGTGTTTTTCTCCAAGCATTTCTTCTTTGCAAATTTTATAGCTATCCATGAAATTTGCTTTTCTTCTAGTAAAAGAACCGAATTTAAATGATAATGTGAAGAGTGAAATTTCGTTTTTTGTGTCTTATTATATTTTAAGTCACATTCATTTTGTATAATCCCTTATAGTGCATGCTCTGGGCGCAGTTCTTGCATGAAATTGCAGCGTCCTTCTTTTATGATGCCAAACACTCCACGAACGAGTTGCCTAATTAGCACGTTTGTACAACCTTATTTCCTAGAACGTCTCTTTTGTCGGTGGACGCGTTCTCTTTTTTCGGAATTACTTTTTTTTTTTTTATTTCTGGAGTGGCGGTAATCAACAGTAAGCTCTGCGAAATAATCAAATCAAATTACTTTTAGGTTACTTTAAAGTCGTTCGCGTAGCATGAAAACAAAACGATTTAATTCCTCACACATTGTGTTTAGTGTCTGTTTAGCTATTAATAATGCGTCTGTCCTGCTTTCAAGTAGAATTAGCACTCGAATAACGTGAGTCAACAAAATAAAACTCGGAAGGAGGGGGGAGAGATAAAACGTAATAAACAATGTTCAATAAGGACACTGCAGTGTGTCAGTCAATGTTGTCTTGAATTTTTCTAAGAAGCTGCTAACTTGAACACTTCAATAATAATGTAAATAGCACAAACAATGCTATTTGGATGAAACGTATTCTTAAAGAAACAAGTTTTAGAAGGATCATAAGTTTATTGTAAACTGAAGCAAATCGTGAAATATTTTCATTCATAAAAATTTTAATACGGTAATTTCAACTTTTGTGATTTTAGTATGATATGCTAAGGGAAGAGATATCAGCAATAGGTTTGTGGTTTTCAACATTCATAACATATTTCCACTACGTTGTTCATATTTCATTCGTTGTATATCTATTGGAAGATAAATTTTGAAAGCGCTATTTGGGGAAGGAAATGATGTACCCGAATGTTTGTGTGAATAATGTGGGTAAAATGGAGCAGGACATAATTATTAAGATTTGTTACGATGGTAAGTCACTTAAAGATTGAAAATAAAAATACATTTGATGATTTGTGCGCTTTCTAATATTATAGGCTTGATCAATTTTCTCATTGAGTATGGAAGCATCTGATTATTTACTGAGTATTCTTTAAACCGTTGGTGATGCAGTACATAAAATGATACGGTCATACATTTTTTACTCGTGCCATTTATAATGACATATCCAGGTTATTTGGCAATTTCAGTGCTGAATGTGCAGTTTCCACAAGGAAATTTATCGATCCCTTATTTGCTTTTCGTGGGTATTCCAAAATATAATTGATCGTTTGGAGTTCCGGTTACATGCTTGCGACTCAAGTTGCACCTTTTATACAATAAATCTCATATGTATGCTTAATTCTATTGTTTAATTATAGGAATGTTAAAACGTGTGATCAAGTCTGTAAGATTGACGTTGGTTGATGGATTTTCCTCTGCATTAGTCATGCTTCATTGGCTGTGTATCTCTTGGAGGATAAATTTATGATAAATGCTATTTTGGGATGCACCGGTTTTTAATCTTTATTAAGCTGAATTAATGTTTTCTTGTGGATTTTGATTTGACAATCAAATTTCTTTTAGCAGTGCATCTGGGCGTGGAAATCAGCAAGTGCGATAGCACTGCCACTCAATGGAAAGATCAGGTGTAGTTTGAATAGTTAAGTCGCGAAAATAAGAGTATACGGTGCTAGCCTACTCCTACAGATATATGCAAAACAGTGTGAACCAGTAAGCGATGTGTTTGACTTAACCGGAAGTGACAGCAGCGTTACCGAGAGGAAGAATAAATACCAATATTTATGCTTTATTTATTTCAATGCTCAACTACTTTTCCATGCATTTTTTTAGTTTCTTGGCGTGATTAGTTGTAATATTATTATTCTTGTCTTTTTGTTTGTTGTATTATATTTATTTTCGTGGGTTGTTTTCTTCCCTACATATTCCCCGTGGGTATTCGAAAATGCAGTTTTTTTGATTTAGTGATGCATGTTGATGTGCTTTTGAGATGGGGTAGGTGAATATGCATTTGGGAATGGGGAAAGTTTTTTTTTTATTGAGGGAAGCGAGTGCACTTTATGGGACAGTGTGTATGATGGTGTATTTTTTGAGGTGTGTGGGTGATTTTTAATGGTTTATCAAGCCGGTGTTTTGTTCTTGGTGCCTGCGGTTCTGCTATTTCTTTGTGGTGAAGCTCTTAATTTGTGGGTTATGCACCAAAGTGGTTGAAGATAAATGACACAAGGTCAGATAAAACAGAAATTTACCTTGCATGTCGTGCTTCATTCCAAAATACTGTTCATCATTTTTCAATTATCTGTACTTGTTCGTAGTAAAAAACAAAATTAGGTGAAACTGCAGAGATTCAACAGAATTTAAAGGATAAATTTGTACAAGTTAAAGAACATGGAAATAATGGCTAATTCGTGGGAATATGAGTTCTGATTTCACACACAAAAAAATCGGAAAGTTCTTGATGCGCTTAAGCTTATAGATTAGATACTCGTTAATGCTGACCCTGTAAACTATTTTTAAATTAATATACTTTATGCAGATACTCACGAAGATCGATGGTATAATTCGCACTATATCTCAAAATAATATATAGTGTTAAGGACAATGAGATGGTGGTAGTTACTGCCTCATTCCCTAAAGATGTATTACAATTGATAACCTTGGGTAAGCTATCTGTGATAGTTACTGAGGAGGTTGAATACATTTTAGGATTCAAAGGCTAATTCCCTCGCCTACTTCTTTAAGAACATATGTTGCAAAGGTACACTCTGAATGCTAGGTGAGTTTCACACACACACACGGCTTCTGTAGAAGTTTGCGCGTTAAGTAACCTTTTGACTACTTGTATATGGAATATGACTTCTGTGTTACTTCAGCCGTGGTATCACTTCTGGGTCTGGCTCCCACTGATGCGGCTCTCTGATGTGGGAAGTCTGTTGAATGGTCTTGTATGTATCTGCTCTGATGGATGCTTTTCGCTGGGATATGAGCGGTGTTTCTCGGTGGGGTGGTAGGGGTGGGCCTGCCATTGGGCATAGCCACCGCTGAGGGATTTTCTAGGACAGGGTGCGCCAGTCACCCACCGCTGAATTAAATAATCCTTTGGTCACTCTTTGTTTGATCTGAGGAATAGCCCGAGTTTTTGAAGACCCCCCCCCTTTACCTTTACAAAGGTCGAAGCCGGTCTGGGAAGTGTCCTTTCCAATAATGCATAGTATTATACATGTCTAAGGATGTGTGCGTTGCATTATGGGATACCAAGGCAATTGATGTGAAGTCATTAGCCTGTATATACAATCATGAAGTTAGTTCACGTGAGAAAAGGTGTGTAAGAAAGGGCAGGTTTATTGGTTGAAATAGTTCATTTTCTAATTTCGCACTAGTAGGATTATTTGTGCCATTAAACAAATATCCTACGTTTCCTCAACCAAATCCGACTACTGTAATATTTTGAACATCTGTGGATGGGAATTGCAATTGAACCTTGAATAATTGTATAGTCCATGGTTACGTTTATGTACTACCTGAGATTCCTATATTTGTTTATCAATTTTGAACAAACCAGGTATGGTGAAACCTAATATAAACATACCAGTATGTTCTGGAATAACGGCATAATCATGAATATTCATAAACGATGCATAAAATTCGCTTCTCAATCTAGTTGGGAATAATAGAAAATGTGACAAGATAAGTAAACTAAAAATGCGCAGAGGTATTAGTTGGCTCACGAAATTAAACGAGCTCGCAGTTTAATATATACTGAATGTTATGTAATCAATCAGTACGGTAGAGACAACTTACGTGGAAAACCTTCCATGTTTGGATAAACATGAAGTCCAAAACAGCAAATTTAAATCATGAATAAATGATATTCTATAGAACTAATTTTGAAATCGATTTGTATATAAAATATTTTGGGTTTAGATTTAGATATGCAAGAATTGCTGAATATAGCAATATGAAAACAGTTCAGGTAAACAAAGTTCCTTTGCATAATGCAGTTGTCATTATGATATGACGACCTAAGGTATGTCATACTTCAGGAATTATATGAACGATTTAACCATTTGAAATGTTGAATTATAAGTTGTAAATAACACGTTACGTTGCTATTTACGAGAGAAATAAAATAAATTGCCATGTACGAACATTGTAAATGCAGAAGCAATATATGTGGAGTCACATCAACCTCATGCCATTAAACAGTTTTTACTAGAAGACGAAACATAGAAGAAACTTTCTCCAGATCTAAGTATTTTTTCGTGGTTATTTGTATTTAAACTTTAGAAAATAAAACCCATTCCACGTTTTGTAATATAGCAACACAAAAGGAAGTTCATTTTTGTACTCGATGCAGTCCGTCATTGTATTTGGTCTTCCCGTTTTATTTGAATTAAAGATGAAATCAAGAAAACTGCATTTTGTAGTCATTACTTTGCCTCCTCCAGTTGTGAATTTTTGATATTTCTTGTTTCTAAATGAAGTGTGAAGTATTTTCACTTCTAGTAATATGGTCACGTAATATGGTTATCAAAGTTCTATGCCCTACTCAGTTTTTCTTACAGCGATAAAATACAATTACTTTCATATTCATGCTACCAACACTCCAGGAAGGCGCTTCCTCTGATGGCAGTCTATCATATTCTTGCTTTGGGCGAGAAAGCAGGAGTGTGGAAAAAGAAAATGCAGCAGTAAATTTCTACATGGGGAACATAATACATACAAATGTTGCGTCGCTATATTCCTTTATTTGAATTTTTTTCCTTCCTTTATTTTTAATATTTTAATAATAAAATGCACCACCATTTTTAAGAATGGATCCAAATATTAAAAGACGATAATTTCTAATTATCTTTTATTTAAATAAAGTTTTCGATCAATGATAAGATCAGTCCAAGAAACTATATTTAGAATTCACTCTTCTCTAAGGCCGCCGCTACTTACAAATCCTTAATCAGAATGTTAAAGTTAGTTTTGCTTTTCTTTCTTATTACAATACCTTTAGTAGGAATAGTCGCGCTGGTGATTTCACTTTCATTGTAAGTGCTGCGTAATGATTTCCCAACTGGGATAAAAAAGACGAGTCTATGCAAGAGCTTTTCTTAGTCTTTATTCGTTTCCATGAATACCTGACAAGCTTCGCCGTCACGAAACACCTTTTTAGAAGCCTAACGACCTTGTTAATTTTCTCTCTCTATTGTTTAGCATCTATTTTTTAAACATCGTTTCTGAATGGTGAGTGTTAGCTTTTGTTAGGACTATCTCTAAAGAAAATTAGGACTTCGTAAACTTTTTTTTGAATTAAGGGACTTGACACACAAAAAACGGGATGTAACATCTGCGATTTAGAATCAGTGCCTGAATAGGAAGTCGATTTTCAGATATAATAATTTGTATAACTTCATCAATATTACTTTGTATTTTTAATGTTCTTAATATGCCTCTGACGCTTGAAATATTTTTATCTCCCACTATCTTCTCTTGTTTTTGTTAGATTAGGTGAGCTGTAAGCACTGCTGATTAAATATCAAACATGCAACGTGATCTCCAATAAGAAACGTAATGGAATAACACTGGATAATAGTTTAGCTGTTTTGTTTTTGAGATAAGAATATGAATCAGTTTTTGATTTTATACAGAATATAAGTATTTGCTTAAATTATTTATTATTTGATGTGGTTATGTTCTATATAATTCAGAAATTTGGCTTACAGACAGATACTGAAAAAAATTTGGTTGGGATCAGTCTCTCTGCGAGTTTGTTCATTATTGCCATAAAATACTTTTTTATTTTATGGCAATAATGATTTTATAACCTATTTATAATTTCACAAATATTAAATGCTGCTTTCCTCCAAAAACGTTCAAACTAATACTGTATCTGAACTGTCCAAAGTGATTTTCCGGCGGGGCTTGCATACCAACAACTGAAACATTTTTACTTTCTGACTGCAAAGAATGTATTCTCTTAATCAAAATGTGTTTTCATTATATGTTCGTCTCTTATAACAAAGTCTGATACAGGAGAGGATCACTGCTTTGCTTCAGTTCTTTAAATTGATATTTTCTGAACCACTTTCAGAGATTAGCTTATCGTCATCAGGATTGTTCCCGATATTAAGGGATTTAAAATGCGTTTAAGTACGTGGTGCTGAAGCATCCGCCCTTTCGTTGGTGGAATTGCTTAACAACAATCCTTTTATAAGCACCATACGAAAACAAAATAGAATGTGTGATAAGGGATCATGTTTATGTCACAATTTCTGGAAATTGCTGATCACTTTATTCGCAAATACCAAGGGACTGCGCTTCTTTCCTTCCAAGTTCATGTTACAATTAAAAATAAAAGGAAACATTGGGGAAGTACTTTATTTCCCTATCTGAAAAACCTCTCATTTTTCAAATTTTTGCAATTTAACAATTGCTTTAAATTGTAAATTACCTGTAAATGATTTCCTAGGAAATCATTTACAATCTCAGCAATAAATTTTAGCTTTAAAGTTTAATATTTCCTATTACTATGATAAAGCTTACATCATCAAATTCCTGATATGTGCCCTCAAAGGTGTGTACAGGATATGATAGTATAACATGAAAAACTTACATCGTAACTAACTTCAAATATGAGATTTGGTTTCCAGGTTGAATGTTGATATGTACGGATGCTTGGCCTTAAATCAATGCTAGAATGAAGAATAATTATTTTGGAGTCCATATATCTACAATTTTCCTCCAAATCCGTTTGTTACCTGTCAAGACTCCAACATTATCAGATCATTACCTAAGGCGGGAGCAAAATATACTAAACCTTCTGAGGTGACAGCAATGATGCCCGAAGTATCGAAGGCTATGATATCAAGATATTACATTCTGTTAACCATGCTCATTCTCTGGATGTTTCATCTGTTTTGAAAAGGAAAATCCCAAGGTGTTTTGGATTGGAGAAAATGCCAGACATTGTTATAAAAGACTGCTACTCATGTTGAAAAATACTTATGGATATTTTAATTGTCCTAGTGTTAGAATCCAGGTTTTGACAATCGAAACGTTTTCCTCTCGACTACACCGTGAATGAGTTCATAAAATTTGTTTACAGGACCCTGGACAAATATGAGACTGCCATTTTTACTGTTAGGAATTTGGTTGTGATGGTAATTATGCGGAATGGTCTTCAGAAACAAGCTGTAGAAGCAATGAGTTTATGTAACTCAGAATTATGTCGCTGTAGAATATTGTAATTAATTCATTTTATTAAGGTAATAACGGCCATGAGGAAATAGTAAGTGCTCTGACTGTGAATATACATACCCCAGGGTAAACGGGAGGAGGTAGTTTTATTTTTGTTGTCAATTTGGTCACTGATGATTGTTTGGTATGTAGTTCACTATTTCCCCCAGCTTTCGGTCACTTGCTTGGACCAAATTGAATTGATCTGTGCTGGACTGGTTTTCGGCTGAGTGCCTGTATTTCGTTCAGAAACATTGCAATGGCTTTAAAGGGAAGCGACCATTTGGTTGCACTGCTTGTATTATGGAAATATGAGAATTTGGTTTCCAGGTTGATTGCTGATATGTACGGATGCTTGGCCTTAAATCAATGCTAGAATGAAGAATAATTATTTTGGAGTCCATATATTCATTTTTATATTTATATTTTATTTATATATCAATTCAACTGGCACTTCAGTTGAGTTGCACTGGAACTGAGCGCTGTTTCGATACGCTGGGTATCATCTGGAAACCCAGTGCTCATTTTTGTGCACTATACATATGTGAACTCTACTTCACATTATTGAAGAAAAGCGCTTGAAAAGTTGAATTTTTTAAATACTTTAAACGGCTAACCAATATTATAGCAAAGCGGCCTTAAATATGTTTGAAGATGTTATCGAAAGGTTTGTTTATTCAACTAAATCAAAAGTGAACACCCATTTGATTCTGGCAAAGACCTTGTTTTTTAAATAGAAATAAGAGAGCCACTCTTAAAAAAAAGTCATATTTTCGTATGCTTTTATTACCTCATGAAACATTGAAAGCTACAAAAAGAAGTTACTGACGGTAAAATTCATTTTTTTTTTAAATCTTAATAAGTCACTTCCTTATTTTTCCATATTTCCTATACAGCTATTTGCGAAATTCTAATGTTGTATATATGTCTTAATAAAATACTTTAGTGTATTTTACTACTGGAAGGCAGGAATTTGCTGATGCGGCGGTAACCCGGCCGAATATGTTTTTGAACTACTAATTAGTTCAGATATCATAAATTGGAATATTTTAATAAAGAAAGTTTTGAATTAATTTTTTATTCAAATTCAGTTGAACCGTATAAGTCTGTACTTTTACTATATAATGAACTAAAGCAATGAATGTGGATTTACCTCCCCATTAACATCAGCGCTATTGGATTACATGAAAGTTAACCGGATCAGGTTTAGTACAGAGTTCTGATCTTGAAACTCGAAGAAATTAGCTTTATAATGCAACTTCTGAGTTTCATTACGAGATATTGTACTGCTTAGTTGTCGCCTTGCGCGTTATTATAAGAAGAAATATTTATAGTCGAATACATTAATGCAGTTTTATGACTTTCACCATAGCAAGTGTCCTGGCAGGCGAGAAATTAACTTAAAAACACCAAACGTCACTTATTTCATGACAGTTTTTGTACTGTGCGATTACCCGTCTACTGCAACCGAAAAACTCATTGTTATATTCTAGTTTCCTATTACAGTTATTCTACTACATATTGTTGGTTGAGAAACATACCCTCCTATTAAATAATTCTAATTAAATAATTTTTTAATCATAAATCATAACCAGATAATTTTAAATCATTACCAGAGAATTACTTCAGGTAGTTTACTATTAGTTATTCTCAGTTAACTTTTTATGACAAACCTAATTTTTATATTTACGATAATACATTTATCAAAGAAGTTTGACCTTTCTTGTTAAAGGTAAGGTTATTCGAGAACCTGTCAAAGCGATTAAACATTATTTTTCCAGCTACTTTAGATCCTAAATTAGCAGTCCAATTTCACACTAGGTACAGAAAATGTCTACACATACATTCATGAAAATCCATTTTGAATTCACTTGTACAAATAGGCCGGGAAGATCTCGTGTAGGTTTGCGATGAAAGAATTAAAAAGTTAAGTAAAAAGTGCTAGATATTGAAGGACATGCAGCTTACTTTCTGCTAAAGATCGAATTAAAGGATATTTATACATAAATATTCTTGTCTTTTACATATTACAATGTTGCATATTTAATTTGCTAAGAAGTAAGAAAAATGTGCATAGAAAATGGAGCTTTTCTTAGAAAGCTTATGTATTATTGATTATATAAAGCATAACAATTCAGTAAAAGTGTAAATTTAGTAAAATGAATAGAAAATGTAACTTTCTGACCTCGTGCCATTGGCGAAATCATTAGTAGGTTCACACAGGCAGCTCCATATCCTTGACCAAATATCGTTACATTACCCGGATCACCACCGAACTCGTAAATATTTTCTTGAATCCAATGTAAGGCAGCCACTTGGTCCATAAGTCCATAATTACCCCGTGCAGAACCATCGAAAGCAGGTAAAAATCCTGAAAATTAATATGAAGGAAAGCTAGGTTTTACATTTCTTATCGAATATATAGCATATGATAAAGAATTTTGTATTATATTTTTTTCTCATTTCTATATTAAAAATAAGATGGTACTTCGAAAAAGATGATTATTGTAAATATTATCATTATTTCATTAGTATTATTAAATTACTGCGACGTTTATGTGAATACACTAGCTGATAAATATTCTTCGTTAAGCAAGGGTCCGACTGTTGAACATTTAGTTTCCGAAGGGTGAAGACGGGCAATTGTAATTTTAATGTTAAATAACAGCTACGTTTAGAAATATGAGATTCATGTTGTTACTACGCGTTTTTTTTTTTTTTTTTTGAAATATAAATATAATTGCAAAACATACTTCATTCATTCTGGAAGCAGATAATGAAGCATTGTGAATCAAATTATTGCATAATATTTTTAGGCACAAACAATGCATAGAAGTAAAACGCAATTAGTACATTTACTCTTCAAGTATAACATTATTTTTTGAGTGTTTTCAATGTACTTCACATAAGTTTGTCCATTTGACAAGTGAGGTTTTGTTAACTGACTTCGTGTTTCGGTTTTAGGCTAAATGGGTGTCTATTTTGAGGAGAATAAGATTTTTCTATCACATTTGTATGCAAAGGATGTCGCATCGAATGTTTTTCAAATGTAAATTGTTTCGTATCAATTCCACTTTCAACTCTTCTACCAATTCACTTAAAATGCCATTCGGAAAATACACCAAGTGGAATGTTCGCTTTCACCTAAAAAGTACCACTGTTTCAAAGAGAGAAAGAATTGCAGCGAAGTTAATTTAGATGCTGTGAAGAACTTACAAAGCCTGTACGAGCGACTGGATTAAGAAAACTCAAAACCAAAGTTGTGGTTTTGCAGTGGCATCGCCGTACTGGAATGACCCAAGTGGCATCCACATTCCCTTGTGATTCTTGTGTGAATTAAGTATTGAAACTAAGAAAATTTGTTGCTGATGTAAGAATTCGCTCCACTCTGTTTGCGTTTTTTCTAATGTGTAACTGGTTGAAAATAGTGAATGAGGAAGTAGAGCATTTCATGAAAACTATCTCTAGGGGACGCAAAAATTAAACATATTAGCATTTAACCCCGATGCGAACGAAATACCTAATAGGAAAACTTATCTTTAACCAAATATGGTGCTCGAATCTTAAATTGCCTTTACATAAGTGAAAAAGAAAATTCACGAAGAACGATGTTTGTGAACAGCTGTGTATTCTGCTAATTGCAGAAACCTTAAGCTGACTGCAGTAGTTCAATTATGCGAAGCAAAATTCACACACGGTACTAATATCGTATACAATAGAAAAGTGAATCGATTCTTATAGAGAAAATAGGAAAACCGTTAATTATAAAAATCAGCAAATATGGTCCTGTTACAGGGTCCGCCCATGTGTCACATCATGTTAGTCAACCTCCTAGATAGGAGAAATGCACTTGAATGGGGGATCATATCAATTAAAGAAAAATGCTTTGTCTTTTCATGGTAAGCACTAACGTGAAAGTAATAAATTTTCTTGAAATGAAAAATAGCTATTCGATGAAATAATGAATTCGTCATTTTAGGTAGTGGAGATAAGCGAACGTCTGTTTTTTCATAATCACTCGCCTGCTCTAGCCGTAACTTTTCGATCCATTAAGATGGTACCAGAGATTTATGGATGGACTTACTCGACTATGAAAAAACTTCCGTTTGTCAAACTCTTCCCATGATTCAAGTAAGCATACATAATGTATGCTTGCTTGAATGTGTTACATCATAAAATGAAAAAAAAAAAAAAAAGAAAACTAATTCAGTTAAAAACATAACCTTTTCATATTAAGACTATTACTGAATAATATACTATAGTTGACTTCATACACGTCACAGCTTCTAAATTTATTACTATATAAGTTTTAATTTTCTCATTTAATGCTTCACTGCATCCAAAGCAAGAAATTTTATAATCAATTTCGATTAAGTTTCAGACATTCTATGTCGACTTCTACAGCAACATAACATGCCCATAACTGGAATTAAGAATATCAGCAACCTGGTGCTGATTATAGCTGATTACCACTCTTCTAAATCAGATAATACAGTTGAAAAAAATCAAGGGGAAACATTTGTGTGAATTGCGTAAAGCGTTCTACTTTATTAAGTGATATTCGAAACTTACGATATGCACTAAAATAATTCCTAAAATGAAAACCGGTCAGATATCTACAAAAGGCAGTGAAATATTTTGTCAAATCATACTGATACTAGTTTATAACATATCAAAAATGATAGGCTATAGTAAAGAAAATATGTATGATTGAAAAGCAGTTTGATATCCGTACAAAATGCATCCCGATACATCTCATGATCTCAAAAACTTGGCATCCTTTTCTTTTCAAGACCTCTCTTCACCTGTCCGTTGTAAAACCCATATCCGTCAACGTTACATTAGTCTTTCATAGCACTGCATACTCTTATACGGATCAGTTTCTTCCCGACACCATGTTCGACAAGTATTTTCATGGTTACCGGCAATACTTCAGTGGTGCTGGCAACCATGTGTGATACTACTCTACCTATAGAAGTGGCAGCTGGTCAATATTTATTTAGAGTCCAACTTATTAGACCACCGAACAAGGTTCCCCTTCTCTTCCCTTCCATTCACCACTATATCCGTGGATTAACATTCGCCCTGAAGAATTTAAACTCCTGGTGATCAAATACCAACAATTTACTTATATTTTTCGAGTGTGGGAGTACTGGTATGTATTAATCCTATATGAACACATATAATAATCATCCATATGAAATTTATCAGTACATGACGTAGTGAGTTTCTTTGCATATAGAAAAAACAAGGAGTTATCTTGGAAATTGAGAAACAGTTCAGTTAGCAAGGACGTGCAGAATGGTGAATGAATAGATAGGTTGCCAGTCAGCTGAGTGATATGTTGGCGAATGAGTTCAAAGCAAAGTTTACCAGGTATTGTGCAAATGATGGTTAATAATTGGTTTTTGGAATATTAGTGGACATTCTGGCTTCAATGAATCTACAGACTCCATGGAACTTGTATATATAAATACATCAGTTCCGTGGGTGGAGGATTGGGATAATTTATTGCCGTTCTTAAAAGTGTAGGAGTTTAGGGAATACTTCATGAGGAAGGCTATTTATTCAAAGGATAGAGGTAGATGGAATATGGAGAAGGAGGTTCGATATATTTGAATTTGCACTGAAAAGGGATGCAAGAAAGCTGTTGCTTCTTTAACAGATCCTAGACAAAGAGGAAGAATGACCGTTGTCAGTTTAGTGGCGCAGTGACTACTAAAGTATTTATACAATAGATAGTGCTGAAACTTCGCGCCTGTGAGATAGAAGTTGAAAGGAATCTGTAAGATAAATCATCTATGAGCAGAATTGCTTTTCTTTGCACATAGCGTCAAGAATTTTTAAGGAAGCTCTACATGTACCAACTCAAATACATGAGCAGTAGTCTAAGGATGGGCGGATTGTTAACTAATATAAAACCCGTCTTCTCTTCATCTTCTCTCATATCGAACTCCTTTTCCACCTATCAGTCAATTTCCCCACAAATCTTCTCACTTCAGATTCACTTCAATTTATCCTCATAGGGAACATACCATAGGCGTATCTCCATCTTGATCACTAGCTTTTTAATACCTCTTGCACATCTCGATATGTGCACAGTACCGATAGGGCGGTATCAAGGCCTTGTAAAGAGATATAATATCTTTGATTGTTAGGGTGTTCTCCAGCAACCAGGTGATCTTATAGGCTGCTTTAGTCCAGTTTGTAATAATTCATGCTCCTAACCGTAACCGAAAGACCATAGCTCCCCAAATACCCAGCTTCATTAATTTCTTACAATTGAGTCAATCAGTGTGTTATACAGTGGATAATCTATCATCCCAGAATGCATAACCTTATACTTTACCACATGAAATTGATAGCAATTCTTTGTCTGCAGTGTTAGTCTATATAGATTGTCCTGCACGATGTTTACATTATTATTAACTTAATGCTATCTCCAGTTTTACATCCTTCGCAACTAACTGAATATTTCCCCCCAGATCACTTCCTATATCATTAAATCACAAGTTCAGTAGCTGAAATGCAGAGCTCTATGGCACACTGATCATCTCCACCCTTTTATCCATCTCACCAGCTTTATATCCAAATCCGTTCGTGCCAATTTATGTAAGAGTTCGTGCGATACACTGTTAAATGTTTTTTCAGTCTAGCAGTATCGTCGTGTAGCAGTTCCTCTAATTCAACTCGGCAGTCATGTTATTATAAAAAGTGAGTCAGTTGCTGAGGCATGACCTACTTTTCACAAAACCATGTCACACTCTTCCAATGCAATATCCAATTCCTATACAGCCATTTCTGAATTTTGCTTAACTAACTTCCCGGATGACTTGGCCATCACTCCTGTGAGCTGATCGGTCAATAATTTGTTACTTCTCTTACGTAAAGGAATCTCCAAGAGAGAACTATTCCCCACCCCTCTTTCCATTACCTTGGAATTCTGCAACGTGAATGCATGTAAATAAATAAATGTACGTATAAATTACCAACAGTAATGCAGCTAAGGTGAATTGGTAATGTGTTGTTGGACGCGGTAATAACTTGTCACATTTATGACAAAACTTGTCTCGAAGAGATTTGTAATGTAGTAACGCAAATAGGGAATATGGAGTATATTCGACTTTATCACACACAGTCACGATATAGGCAATGATCTTGCAGTTGAAGGATTCGAATAGTTGGATTTCAGTGCCATAAATACACACGCTATATAAATATAATTTATATATATATACCATGTGAACCAAAGTAACAGAAAAAGTAAAAATTCAATAATTCGAAAAGTATATACAGTAGCACGATGAGGTTTTCACAGAAATAGCGTATATATATATTATGAAGCCGAATTACAATATTCATAATTCTGTGCTATTCATTCATGAAGGACAAATTCAATGTTTATCTTCGTATTTCAGGGAATACGGTGCATGCATATTGACTAGCTGTTGTTTCTTTTCACAATGGGGTGCAGCGTACTGCTAAAACATGCAGACACTTGGTACATATAATAACAGCAAAATCGATTCTAACGCTATAAAATTGGGGTACTTCCATATTAACCACGCCCTCAAGACCACACCGTATTTGAGTTTCGATTCTTCTGTCCTGTAATCGTGTCTTTCTGCTGTGATATTCTAGAACTTCATGTTACCGGATTTTAAGAGACGTTCAAGCAAAAATTGTTTAATTTAGTAAAGCTTAACAAAGATCATTGGACCATTTTAAATGAATTCAATTAACAATAACCCTATGGTTTAATTCGACTGAGCAAGAAAGAAATTTCTTGAAGAAGGTGGATCGATAGAATGAGTGCATTTTACAGATATAACATAACAATGCACTTTGCGTATAGGCTTAGTTGCTTTGGCGTAATCGGTTCACCTAACCAAAGATTTATTGTGGAAATCTGATGTGATCCCACCACCATTTTAACTTGAGGTTTGAAGTAGCCTAAACCGAAGTTTTAATTATCGTAGAAATCTGGTGTTAGTCCGTTCTACCAGTTTGTAACTTCTAGTAGTTTCAGTATCAATTGTTTTCAGAGCAGTGATCCCGGATTATCTATCTCTTAACCAACCAACAATACAACTGTTATTAGTTTTCACACTGCCGCGAGCGGTTGTAGGATTTATCAAAGTTTCACTTTGAACAGCAGAAACTGAATTTAACGACTGCAGAGTGTTAAACCCACTAAGTGTAACAGGACAGAAACCAAACTTCTTTGTCTGATGCTATTTCCTTACTGAATTCATTTCTAGCACGGTTTTCTGTTAATGAGTCTGAACAGGACATGCCACCTGAGATGAGTACCATAAACCATAGGTTAGTTGATCTGGTGTAGTGCGATAAGTAGAAGAAACTGTTTATTGCTCAAATGACGAAGAGATTTGTAGGGAGATTTTTCTGTAATAATAGTTAAGGGAAAAATAAATTGCAATTTTATAACGGTTCAGTGTTTATAATTTGTACGAAGTATGCACATTACTCTGATTTCAGTAATATAGGGAATATAAATGCTTGGTTACAGGAATTACGAAATCCAAGCATACTTTTTACGTCAATAATATTAACAGAATAACATTAGCATTAAAACGTGTATAACATTTTAATTGTTGAATTATAATTAAGATTTTTTATTCTCAGGATAAATGTAGGGTACTGCCTCAGGCAATATACTCATGGCGTTATAAAGAACTTCCTAAGATACTGGTCACCATATTACGCATTTTGTAAAAAGTACTTGCACAAGCGTTGTCATTAGGAATCCCTACCAAGAATCTATAAGGGTTTCACAATTGGATATTAAATTGTAACTTTTTTTACTTAAATTAAGGGGATATTAAATCCCGCATAGTTTTAAAACCGAATAAGAAACTCAAAGATCGGAATCAGAGAGTTTCTTGCCGAATATAGTAAACTATAAAGTATCGGCGACACTAACGTTAGCCAATGCAAGTGATCCTAGTACGTAGTACAATACTGGGTAACTCGTTGCAAAGGTGGAGGAAGTTCAGATCGCTATTCTTAGGTATTTTCCATAATGTAAAAACACATTTCCTAGGAAATGTATGCTGTTATTACATTATGGAGGGAGGTCACTACCCAGACCGGTTTCAGCCTTTTTTGAGGCTTCATCAGTGAGTAGCTAGACCTAATACCAAAGTGTATAGCGAAAAGAACTTATATACTCTGCGAACGAGTTATCCAAACAGGTGCAACCATTAAGTTACTTAAGTATAAAGAGCTAATAAGCTTCATTTCGGCAATGAAAACATTACTTAAATTAAGGGGATATTAAATTTTATTAAATATTAAATCGGAATCAGAGAAACTCTCTGATTCCGATCTTTGAGTTTCTTATTCGGTTTTAAAACTATGCGGGATTTAATATCCCCTTAATTTAAGTAATGTTTTCATTGCCGAAATGAAGCTTATTAGCTCTTTATACTTAAGTAACTTTTTTTTCTTTTAAGAGCTATCATAGGGTAGTTAAGATATCACGCAATAAGCCCTTCGGGTGGACGAGCCTCGTTCGAATTCCATGTGAGGTCAAAGGAGCCTTCATAAATGAAGGCGAATTATTCAAGCATTCATACCGGTTGCTGCTGGACGAGACTCATCCAGTGGTTGCCAAAATTTTCATCCCTCAGTTAAATATTTGTATACTGGACGCTTGAATATCATCTTTCCAGACAATAGATAATCCACCCGATGTCCACTTCGGGCATTTTACGTTTAATTTCATTGCCTGTTAATGGAGTATTATCCTGGTTTTAGGCTGGAAATGAGCTGAAAGTTCCATGTTTAATCTCTAAAGCGAGGTTTCCAGATTATTTTACCCTTTACTTATTTATGCGCGATACCGACCTGAATTTGTTTTGTGGATCGTGTCTTAAATGCACTTATCACACAATTGAGTTTTATAATTTTATAAACTTATAAAATCGGCAAATGGTGAATGCCCACAATTCTAGTAAAATTTTCATTTCCATAGTCACGTGTATGTTATGATATTTTCCCCTTGAACGAGCTTGAGATTCTAGCTGCTCAGAGTGGAAATGTTTGTCTTAAAACAAATACAAAACTAGTCGTGAATGCCCACGACTAGTTCGGAATCGCTTATTTCATTAATTTTTTTTTTCATATGTCCCCATTCCTACGAAAAGCATCCATTTTTTTGTAACTTGCAGTTGTTCAGTGGAAAGCGATGTACAGAACGAATGTTGTGTATCATTGTCGGTTAAGCACTACCTCCAACCACAATATTAGCAAAATTTTCATTTCCATAGTCACGTGTATGTATTGATTTTTCCCCTTTAACGAGCTTGAGATTCTAGCTGCTCAGAGTGAAATTTTTGTCTTAAAACAATGTGTATACACAAGTTAAAGAAGCCAACTATCAATTACTATATGCGCAAGATAGAATCAATGCATTATTCAGCCATTCCTTCCGTTATGTTAGAAATATGATTGAAGGGGAAGATAGTCTACATTTTGAAGAGAATTCACCGTCGGTGAATGATCACATTCATACAGTGCATCGTGAATACCGATGAAAGATATTTATTGAATAGAAACGTAAAGGTATGTGTAGACTAACAACAAAGTTGACAATTTTTTACCTTCCTGTTACACATTGTCCATATTTGATTATATGACGATATTACTGATTGATCGCGTAAATTTTTTGTTGAATTAATTTGGGTGAATAAATCTTTAAAATTTATTTGTCAAAGTTTGACGATTTAGATCGAAATCGGGATAAGAAAGTTTTCGTTTATTTGACTATTTGCTTTTTAGATATTTCAAGAAAAATATTCTCGTAAGGCTTAATACAATAAAAGAAATCGAATAAACAGAAAAGCAATGCAATCAACGCTCAACAATACGAAGCAAACGAAATCTCTATGTAGGCCTCGGATTCAGTTGTTTAAATCAAAAGTTTTAGATTAAGTTTGGAAAAACTTTGGAAACAACATTTAAGCAGGCATCCATAATGCTGGAACACTGACTCACGGAAACAGATCATTATTGATAAATTTTGTTTTACCTTGCTGGCTGTCAGCAAATGAATCTTGCATATTTTTTACTAAAAGGATGAACTTACCGGCAGCTAGTAAGTTTATCCAGAGTTAAAAAATAAAAATGAAGCGTGTGTGCATTTTTTTTTCGAAGTAAGAATAATAAAATCGTTGTGAATAGTGTTCAAATATAAATGTATGTATGTATGTGTATATATATATTTCTATAATATGTATAATTTTAATAAATAATACATTTAAGAAATGATGCATTATACTAAATAGCAACAGAGCAATGCCGTAATAAATGCAGCCTTGCTGAAATCAGATAAGAAATTAGCTGCAAAAAAAAAATGGCATCAAGCAGAGTACGAACCGTTATAATATATAATGTCACTCATGAGATACAATATTTAGAATTTTCTCAATTATTGATCGTCTTTAGGAGAGCGTTGAAACGCTTTTTTCAATCTAATTCCTTCACAGTAAACCGGGATTTGTTGGAATTAGTCTGAACAAATATTAGACTATCACGCGTATATGTATAATGTGTATTCTTTATTTTTTCCTTTTGCTCAATAAAAATCCAGAATTTCATGGATTAAAAAATTTTGTGAAATTGACAAACTCATAATTCGACGACTTTGTTTCCTACATTTTCCAATGGAAAGGCACATGCAATGCCAGCAGGTTTCTTCTTTTTTTTTGGGGGGGGGGAGGGGTAAATATAATTTATTGCGGTATTATTTTTGGATAATTGCTGTATAACTTTCAGTGTGGCTCAAGTCAGAAACGGTGTTACTCTTCCTATTGATCGAGTGGTCAACATATCAGTTCTCCACCAAGAGGCTACAGGTTTGAATCCTGCCTAGGACATGGATATTTGTGATTGTCCTAACTCTGCGGAAGGACATCTGCGACCCTACAATTTCAACTATAAACTGTAGTTGTCGCTTGCCCAGGGCCTGTCAAACTAGGCAAGAAACCAATAGACATAGTCCAGCGACACCCGCAGCAGTGTACCTGGTCAAGGGGAGGAGGGCTCAGCCCCATCCAGGCACCAGCTAAAGGATAAAAAAATACTCTTCCTATTACAACTTAAATCAGTTTCTTAGAGAGCGCTTTGTGGGATAGAAAAGATTCGATATTGAAAACGCATTAGTCGGTCAACTCTGTAACATTAGGAATAAGTGGTGGTAGAGCTCTCCTGTCGTACGATGTCGAGTTCATTGGTCCAGATCTGGTGACTACATAGTCAAAGTCTGCCGGGTTAGCCTTTCCTTATACATCCTTTCTAGGATTAATTGGATATAGAATATTTCTTTAAAATAGGCTTATCATTTAGAAATTTTTTTAACTTAGGTATATTATGCAATAAAGATGCCAAGTAATTTTATATAAACTTGGTTTTAATCCTATTTCCCAAGTAAGCAAACAGATAAGTCAGTCAAGTTTGCGCCTTTTAATGCATAGCATCATACATCTCCGCAAGGGGATGTGCTTTGCATTAGGGGAAAATTCTAAGGAAAGTCATTAGGCTTACTCCACCTTTACCACGAGTTGCCTCAGACTTGCACTACGTGCAGGCGCAAACTTGATTTACTTCTCTGTTTGCTCACTTGGGAAATAGGATTAAAACCAAGTTTATATAAAATTACTTGGTATCTTTAATACATAATATATCCAAGTTAAAAATCTTTCTACAGCTATCTGTCATCCTGAGATATTATTTAATAAGGTCAAAACACCTTGTCTCTGAGTAGGGCCACCGCTGGGATTATGGCTCTGTCTGGTGGTGGGATGAGCCTACCACTGGGTGGAGCCAACGCTGAGAAGTTCTTCTTGGTGACTGGGTGAGCCTGTCACTGAGTGGAACAACGCTGTGTTGAACGGTCTTTCGGCCCACTATGGAGTGGTCTAGGGATCGTCCTAATTGGCCGAAAGACCAATTAGGACGATCGTATAAGTAGAGATGGCTTTACTTATTCAGTGAAACCGGTCTGGGTAGTGACCCTTGCCTTGAATGCATAGCATCATACATCTCCGCAAGGGGATATGCTTTGCATTAGGGGAAAATTCTAAGGAAAGTGATCGGAGCTTACACCACATTTACCACGAGTTGCCTCAGACATGCACTACATGCAGGCGCAAACTTGACTTACTTGTCTGTTTGCTTACTTGGGAAATAGGATTAAAACCAAGTTTATATAAAATTACTTGGTATCTTTAATAGGCTAATCATTATTAGTGATGTTTGTTTTCTCGATAGTGAATTATATTGATCTAGTAAAAAAAAAAAAAAAAGACCGATATCCAACAGACTGACTTTGAATCCAACCGTGGCTTGGATGTTTATGGCATTACCTAATGTGAGATCACGCCGTTCATGTGAAACCTGAAGTAGCTTGAACATATTTTCCTATTTGGTTTCTGGGAAAAAGATTTACGGTTTATCTAGAATTTGGCCAACTCGTAGCTAATGCTAATGTTCTATAGGTGAATAAAGTTTCGTGAATGGGATTCACAAAAATAAAATAAATAAAAAACCAGTTCAAGAAAAAACATTGGGCATAGAGAAATTGTTTTCTACTTCCAGCTTGTGAAGTACAGTATTTGGAATTTCGAGAGTGCGAAAAGGATAAATAACTGAAGAGTATTTATCCTTTTAAAGGATAAATACTCTTCAGTTAAAGGATAAATAACTCATGCTAAACTGAACCTGATATGCTAAAAAGATCGTTTTAGAATACCATCAGAAATAAAAATGAAAATGCATAATAATACATATCCATTTTTATTCATGCCGTTTTGATGATGAATAAAAATATCTACATCAATACGCGCTTTTTAGAACTATATTTGTTTGCATTATTAGAATTTTAGAATTATTTTACGTGAGAAAGCTATTATTTTATCGTAACGTGATTTATTTAAATCCAAGCAGTATGCGATTACAACATAAGCAGGATTAATTACCGCTAGTCATCGACTAGACATTACCTATGCCGAAAAGCTGAACTACTAAGAAATGCATCCTGAATTTCTACAATGCTTCAATATGCATATAGCTTGCGTTACATATTTCCATCAACATGAAGGAATGAGGTAAAATATACACGAGATTTCTTTTTCGGTTTTAGTTGAGATTTCCTTCAGTTCCCTCGAAGCGATGGAAGAATAGTTAATTGCATAAATGACTTAACGTTGAAACTGCTTCCATTAAACAGCTGCATAAAGCTGTTTAATATGAATGCAAATAATGAGTGCAAACCACATCAGCATTTTGCATCTTAAAACTGACAAATATTTATCTAATTTCAGAAATGTTAAAGGAAAAATTGAATTTTGTGCACTAAACAATAAAGTACGCGCAATTGGAAAAATATTTCTACAATTTTGAAGATACCTACCGATGGGGAAAAATCCAATATAGATGTGGACATGAACTACACCTATTGTTTCAGAGTAAAATCAATGCATAAAAAATATACTTTAATAAAATTCAGTACGGACTTTATTTCTTTTAATGATATAAAATCACCCTTTCTTACAATTAATCAACTATACAACTTATTCTTAATTAAAGACGGTTAATATAGCTATAATTCTGCGGAGTGCATTTCTCTTAGCCCGAAGGCTACATTGGGAAAAAATGCATTGAATGTAGAATAAGAAAACGTCGGCGTCTCGGGCTCTAACAAAAAGTCGATAGTCTAGACAAGAAGAGCCAGCAGCAGTCGAAGTGGATGTATGCTGTCAATATTATCTGTGGAGATGCTGTTTGTCGGTTCTTGATTTCTCAATGGGAACAGTCTTCAAGATGTTACCTCTGCTGTCGGTGGATTAAGAAAAAAATTATTTGATGTGGGGTCACCAGAGAATTTCTAGAAATGGCATGCCTTATCCGAAATCCTTTTTCAAGCATAGTAACATGGAAAATGTATACATGAGGAGCGTGAAAGGTTGCAATACACGCACGCATTTGTCAAATGGTTAGCGACATCATCTCTAACCTTTGACAAATGCGTGCGTGACAATTTGACTAACTATTTTATGGTACCGTAATTAGTTTTTATTTATAAATCAGTTTACAAAAGTAAAAAAAAAAATGTTTTCGCGAGAAAAATAAATTAACTTTAAGTATATGAGAGTAACAGCGAATGACTTGTGTATGTTTGATATCAAATTAATTAAAGAGCTATCTCTGATTTGAATGAGAAACAGTAACGAACATGAGTAAAAGTTTATCATAATATTAAGAATATTTTGCTTTAGAAATTTCAGCATAAGAGATTTAACGAAACATAATAAGTTTCTGGATTTTCTGAATAAAAAATGGCATTTTATTGATCAGCTTTTTTCTTAATCAGTTTTAAAATAAATTCATAATGATAGGATCTTAAAAATATTAATACTTCAGTTTGTTTACAGAAAAGATTTGCAATGAAATAAGCATTGTTCAAAATATTCTGTTACTCGCAGTAAACAAAATATACATATATCCATTTTGTACACCATATATGATTTGTTTGCCAAGGAAATATAAGAGCATTAGTCTAGTTAAAAGAACTATTTCATTATATGTAAAGGTCAATTTCTCCAATAAAACTAAACATTGAAGAAATAGGAATTATTTGATTTCATGAATTCCTTTAAGCCATTAAAGCAGTTTTGATCTATTTATCTTTGTTTCTTTAGAAATAGAGAAACATTGTTTAACAACTCTTGTTTCGCTGATATCTAAACAGTCTCTTCACATTGGGATCTACTAAACGCGTTAGCCGCTCCTAAACCGAAACCCGATGTTTATCCACAAATTATGAAATGCAGAAATTTCGAAAATCTTCTGAGAATATAAGTCCTATAATAAGTGAAATAAAAACTAAATCATATTTCAGTTAACTTTCAAGGACTATAATTTTGCATTTATTTTGTTTTTAACTATCCGAGACAGAATGCAAATAAATCAGACTACTGGCTGATTTATTTGTTACGCTGATAATGGCACTTTGGTAATGATGATACTTAGCTCTGTACTAATAATGTGTTTGTGTGTGGAATGCATGATATAATCAATACATTTCTGATAGTATCCAGAAATAATATGACGACGTTTGGTAACAGCAACTCTATTTAAAAATAATGAAATAACCCGCTCTTTACTTCGCCTTAAACTCGCGCTTCATTTGTAAATCCCCAATTGCACTCCTTGGAATTACTACAATCACCTTTAGAACTTTTGTAACTGCAATGGAGCGGGAGATTCCATCTTTAACACGATATGGTGATCAACTTTAAAAACAAATATTCAGACCCTCTGGTAACCACAAACTTGCCTCCACGAGAAACAATTGCATATGGCTTTCCAAGCAAGATATACTGTTGAGTACACTTTCGTGCCATGAAACACCTTAAGTCTCTAGAAACGTGGTATGTAAATAGTTTAAATGAGTATATTCCATAGTGAACAGGGTTTATTCCAGAAACCTGAAATATTGCAATTTGCTACTTCCATGAAGATTGATTTGTGATACCTAGGAGTTCATAAAGAATATTTACATATACTCGTTCATTTCAACCATCACTCTTATCTAAATGCTTTAATATAAATATATCAGAAGATAGAAGCAAATCGTCTATATTAATCGTTACTAAGATATATTGTTTCCGATTTCAGATGCATTCATTTCTAGGAACGGCTGTATTACTAATCAGAGAAAATGGAAATATTACAACGTTTAGTAAACTAAGAAGAAACGTTTTTGCTTGCTTGGAGATTAAAATATTGCTGACACTTGAACCAACGTTTCCTTTGATTCATATTCATTGATAAGTGAAGTTTTCCGAATTAGTGATATTATCATGTGAGTTTCTATTATTGGCATTGTAAGTAAAATTTTCAACGGCCTGAAGTGGGTAGTCAGGTTATTAAATTTCTAACTTAAAATGTTATAGATCTCCTGTATTCGAATTATTTCCATAATTAGTAAGCGTGTTGCTGATTTATTTTGAAGCATGAAAGATTCTTGGGTATTTCTGAAGTTTGCGTCTAAGTGGACATTGATAACAGTTCTCTAGATAATACCGTGCAAGGTAATATATCATCCTACAGGTATATTACTCTTCTTCATAAGCCCCTCCTCCCACATTACGATTTTAAACATTATGGGATGTTTAAAATATTTCTGACTCTCTATTTAATGTCACTTTTTTCCAATTCAATGAACACCAAATTGAATGGATAACTGTTTTTATCAATACTGAGGATGAATGTTCTCTGATAAAAACTTGAAGACAATTGCATAATGTTTTATATAATGCAGCAATAAATCTTTGTAGGTCATTCTTCATACGAACAGAAAGCCAAACTGTATCCTTGGTTAATTCAATCAGCGCACAATATTTGTCGGTTAGTAATGATTCCTGAAGAGTAAATAAATTCTGACTTATTCCGATGCATTTATCATCTACAAGTAAATTTTGTGTGATTGGATGATAGAACTGTGCGATTATCTTGAATTTTTAAAATGTTTTCATACTTATTTCCTGCCAGGAATCGTAAAACACACTATAATCTGTAAAATAAAAAGTAGATTCAAATGCCTTAGATGCATAACAGATGAGACATAGCATTGTATCATCTGTTATGAATTACATTATTATAATTTTTATATAACTGGTTGTAGATATTAATGAAAGCTTAGTTTTATTCGTAATGAGTAGTGATAAGTAAATAGTTATTATATTATATAACTTGTCGACCTGGAATTAATTTCCCTTCATTTTTTTTTATAAAGGAGCGCAACGATTACTTTAGCGAAGATGTCTGAGCTTAAAAGTCTATCAGTAGAGAAATGAAACGTGAAACTAGGAATCGGTGGGAAAATATTGACATTACTTGAAATTCATGGGACTCTATTAAGCGCTAAGGCAGAAGCTAATTTGGGAATTCATTATTGCGTGAACTTAGAAGTTGTGAAATTGTTCGAGGAGTTACTGATATATCATATAGTTGAGTTATTTGATTTTCATTGGAATACGTGATCTTCAGTAGAGCAGAATTTGAAGCATCTTTAGAAGTAAGAAATTGTGAAGGCAAATAAGTTAAATCAGTTATCATAGGTGATACCACTGACGTGTTATTTTCTTTTATATGAGGAAAATAAAACTGGATTTTTTAAGATTCCGAAATCTTCAGTATGTTCAAAATTTGCATATAACTTTACTATAGTTTGCTAGAAAATTATTGTTCTGTGCTTATCTTTCTTTTCGAAAGAAACTATTCAGTTTATTTCTGAATTTCTCTGAAATTCATGAATAATTATTCGTGAATAATTTATTAGTATGGACTCACAATTCATTGTTTTCATGTCAAAGACTCGTTTTAATAACGAAATTTGGAGTTATCGCGTTGTATTTAATATTGTTTTTAATAAAGTATACAATACATTAGCCCTACCAGTCTTATTGTGTGAAAGCGAAATCTGGACAATAAAACAAAAAGACAAAGATTAATAACGGCAGAAATAGTTTGAGAAAAATTGCAAAGTATACTCTATTTGCTCACAAAAGAAACGAAGAAATTATGAAAAAAATTAAAAAATATAAAGATAAATGGATGGAACACGTTCAGAGAATGAAAATAGAAAGATTACCAAAACAAGCTTTAAAGTACAAGTCATTAGGAAAACGAAAACCAGGACGTCTCTTAAACGATTCAACGATGACTTCTAAGGCCGGAACAGGCCACGCCTAAATCTTAATATTGTCAGGCAATTATTTAAATTGTTCGTTTGACTTTGAAGATTTCCATTATTTTAGGGATTTTTTGTTCATAAATTTAAATAAATTTCCATTACATTTAAGTGTATTAAAAACTGCAATCAGATTTAAGTTCACCTGATATATTCTAATTTCAAGGTGTTTGTGGAGAACAAAGTGAATCTATATTACTTGCAGATTCCAAGATTAAAGAATATAGAATAGTTTTAAGATATGAGAAATATCTCGAAGATGTATTGACTTCATGACGTAAGTTAACTAGAATACCAAAGCTAAATATTTTACGAAGGGGGAAACAAAATGGACTAATTTTAAAGAACTTATGAGCAAAACTAATGCATTTAATGTAGTACAAGACCCTGCTTGGCCATTCTGTCATGGGAACTACTATTCTGCAGTAGTCGTATTCAGAGCAAAAGAGCAATGGTGGAACATTTTGCCATTATTGGAGGACTATATACTCATGTAAAATTTACGTATATAAAATATATGCTTGGTACGCTAATTAGAGGGGTTTATTTTGAAAAGTTGGAATCCCCATCCCTTATATTTCTGCTGTTCATGAGTTTGTGTTAGAATTCTATTGAGGAAAAAGTAATAATGCATGGTGATTACTTAGTTTGCCAAATCTGAATCACTTTTTTCTATATATTCGATATTAAAAACATTGAAATCGTTAAGCTCATCTTTGGTTTTGATTCTTTGTTTCTGATCCGAAATAATCCAAATTGAATTGTATTGAAGTAATATCAATCAGTAATTTTGTAATGTATTAAGGAGTACTATCTTCGTTTAAGAAAACCGTGTACCTCTTGATAATATTACTAGTTTTTGGATCAAAAAGGACACGTCTTGATCGACCGAATAGAGAGCATCCTATTTTTCAACCACCAGGTTATGGTTATCAGTCGTGCTATGAGAAAAGGATGTTAAGGAAAGTCGTAATAGAAGATTTTCTTTGCCCAACCTGAAATCACAATCTCACTTATTGGAGGTCTGAAAAACCCCCAAATCTGCACCCTGTATTAAATGTGCTACGTTACAGATCTTTTATTTGGAAGGGATTAAAAAATAGGAAAATACAAACAGTAATTCTAGAACAAGATCAATTTCTTTCTAATACTTTATAAAATGAAAAAAAAAAAAAACAGATATATGAACAGAAAAGATAATGAACTAGTATAAAGGGAAGTTTTAAAAAGTAAATTACAAATGTAACCATTTGGAAGAAAATTTATAATTTGGTTAGTAACTAAAGCTACAAACTTGTAATATATGCAGAAAATATTCATGGAGTTTAATTTTAATGGATTCACTTTACTTAACAGAACATCGAATCCAGGAAGTTGAATGAAAAAAGATTAATGTATGCCTTTCTGCAGTTGGTAAGCTTCCTTTTGTTTCAATAATTATGAACGCCTGGATGAGTTTAAAGCATGTGAACATTAAAGGCTGTTGGTGAAAATTGCGCTCGATCATTAAGTTATCATACAGTGTCAGAAAACCTACAAAATCTACCCACACATATACTATATTTACCTTGTATGCTTGGTTTGATTTTCTTGGTCTTCATTGGAGATTTTAATTAAAAACAAGCAGTTGATAAATAATGATAATCAATAAGGAACTTGTTTCTATATTTCTTCCGACATAAAATGCGATTTATTTCATTTTACTTCATTTTCTGACTTTCATTCCTAGAAACTTTTCTTTACATATTTGTATGTTAGATCCATTGTTTCTACTTCGCCTTTTCAAATACAGGAAAGTTGTCCCGTCAGAAGTGACAGCGATTTTTCTCTCTCCCGGAAACTGAAGCTTTACAACCTACAACCTAGCCAGAGGGAGAAGCGCATTTAACAGATATTTAACACACTTGCCTCAGTTTATTACTTCTGCCTTTTCTGAGTAACCCACAAGAACAATAACCGGTTCCTATTTCAGCTTCCTATCGATAGTTGTACTCGTATATTTCCTCTGCACTTTGTCTCTAATTTTAAATTCTAATTTATGTAGCTAATTTTATATTAAAATATCGTTCTTTGAAACATCACTGTAAAACATTTCATTGACAAAAAGATACTATTTACAGAATTTCCACTTAATTCAGCAATGAGTTGTTGCCGCACCAAGTTATGTTTCCATGGGTGGAGAGATCACTGTTATGAAACATAAGTTCTGATGTACAGTGAACTGGTTTTTTTTTTCTTTTTATTTCCGAGAATATAATTCAGAAACGCAATTGTCTTTCAAGGTGTAGAATTGCTTCGTCTGAAAGAATGCAAGCATTACTTCTGAAGGATCTTGTCTGATTTTTCCTTTGTAATAAAGGAACCCTTCGTTGAGCGATCACGTTTCTCTCCGGACGTTAAAATGAGCACAGGCTTTTGTTTTGGGTGAGAGGTCTTAAAGCACTTTAAAGTAGAATAGTGGGTGTTTCCTGAAAAAAATTATCTTCGAATAAAACTGTGTGCAGTTAAATAAGTTAACATATTCGACGCTTTCCGTCTTGATTATTTTAGAGTTCAACATCGCTGAGCTGTTCAGATCACTCGACATGTGCTAAATATTTTAACCGGATGGTGAATTGATGGTGTCATAAGGAAGTAGTAGAATTTTGTTCCCAGCATTTTTGGGTATTTGCATATACTGATAGAAGAAACTGGAAGACAAGAATATAATCCATTTTATGCATTTTACCTCCTTAGCAGAGATATAAACTATTTTATGTTATACTAAGCATCTCTTTGGTTGTGCCTCTGTATACGTACAATCTGTGAATAGTGCAGCGTTATTAGCATATATTCACTGCTTATCAATGCTCATTAACAAGAAATGTAATTTTATTGGACTCCCGCTAAATAACTCCCATCGTACATTAGTATCATGATTGGCAAAGAGATTGGCAAAGAAATGATCGCCAGAGATCAAGCATAGAAAATGTTCAAGCCACATCAGGCTTGTAAGCAGAGCACTGATCTCGCAACAAGAGACGGATATCATCAGACATCCATGCCTACATTCGAACCCACAATCTGCTGGTTGGAGATGCTATTAGTCGATCAACAGCAAACTAAAGATTGCAGAAAGTGTTAAAAGTTTATTAGCTAATTATTCAAGGAAAAATCGTTAATTTAGTAATTATTAAAAGTAACTTCCGAGAAAGTTATCCCCTCCCGCTTTACTTCAAGATTTTTTTTTTTTTTTTACACAGAGAAAGGTTCGCTGTATGTTTCTTCCGAAATAAAACATTTGAGGTTATTTAATGGATTATTAGGAATGGAAATTCAAATATTTTTTTAAATCAATGAAATGAATTAATGATTTAGCAGAAAATTATTTTCTGCTAAATCAAATACTCAGGTAAATGCTTTGGTTTTGCAAAAACAGGAGACTGGATTTGACCTACTCTTGCAAAATGTATTTGGAATTTTCCCATCATACCGGGAATCGCAAATCTTTACCATCGCCCTTTAAATTATGTCAGAAACGTTTAATGTTTGTCAGTTGGTCTTTACCTCTTATAGTAACTGCAGCAATAAACACTATTATAGATGTTAAGGAAAGTGCATCTGAAAATTATTTTATAACATGCAAGATATTTTTATTGTTTCAAGTTGCAAGAAAATGTTATACATTTTCTCAACGCAATACTCCGTGTACACAAAAACACACACACACCATATGAATTACTTTGTTGGAAGACTAATTTATTGGGTATGCTACGTGGACCAAGATCTATTTTGGTGTGGGAGGAGAACAATAAAAAGCCCTATAAAATTACTGAAACGCTATAGATACCATTACCGTGAACTTTACAAAATACACATGCATAGAAATTGTTCAGAATTCAAAACAGATGTTATTTCTTGGATATAAAAATCCCATACAATTATAAATAGGATTTCTTCCCTCCGCTGTGTGTCCAAAAAAGACCAAGTATGGTCACGCTACCTGACCATAACTACATTCCACTGTAATATTCCTTCTTTTAAAGTTCTGAATCGTTATTCTCAACACTTTCAGAATTCTATGCACACATTTTCATGTTTATTTTAGACAAAAATATGATACAAAATTAAGGGTTATGAGCCGCTATCTTGTTTTCACACTCGCGCACACACAGACTACATTACACGCAAGTTTACGATAATGCTTTTGCACTAAATAACACGGAAGCATAATATATATACTTTTCAGGAGAGAATACCGAAAATTGGTTTGAAGTGTTCCAAATCTTTGATATTACACGTACATGCAGATTATATATGCTCAACAGGTTACAACTTGGCTATATTCGTGGGAGCGGGTCATCTAGTGCATCTATTCAGTGGTGAAAATTTTGGAACGAATGAATTTAATGACAAAGCGAGATAGCAAGATCGCTGCTGTTTAAATTATGCACGCGGCGTTAATTCAGGCACATTATGTAAATTGTACATCACGCAAACGCTTTCATTTAGTTTACGAATATCCCACGCAAGAGGAAAGACAAATTTGCCGAATGGTAACGTTATTAGATTATAAGGTATCCCCACAGAGCCTGGACTTGTTCCTGACACCGAAACATTTAATAGTGCAATTTGTTTCTGCTATTTTTGCCGAATATCACAATCTCAGATATTATGAAATCAGTTTTTAAAATATTTAAACTAATTAAAATCATTTTGTATTTAGAAATCAAATTATACTTCATTCAAAATCCACAAACTAGGGGTTTATGTGAAAATATTATAGCTGATTTTGATCATAATAAAGCGAGATGTAATCTTCATTAAATTTATCGCAAACTGAAAAAAAAAAGCCGTTATTCCAGTACTAGCGAAATATATTAACTTTCGCAAAAACAACAATAAAAAAAAAAACTGTAGATTTTTTTTTGAACAGAATGGGCGTTTGAATGATTAACATAATAAAGATTTGAAATCAAAATAGTAGGAAAAAAATCAAAAGAACGACCAAGATATTGATGCATATTAGTTTCTTATTGTGCGGACTAATATAGTACCACGTATCCCTGGAAGGGTACTGATTACAATAATCAGAGCGCCTTACTTAACCTGGGGTGGTTAAGTAACAATGTTCATTTAGAGGTATAGATCTTACAGGTATTGTCACTTTATTCCCTCTGGACAGAATGCTTTCAGATTTTACTAAGCATAGTTTCGGCTGTTCTATCTTCGAGTGTAAGGATATTCGATATTATTAATTCATTAAGATATTGATAATTAAATGTGGAAAATTATGACAAATTTACAATTTAAACTAGCCACCAACCGCAAAGAGAAGAAAGTCCATGTTTATATTTTCAAGTTTTACTTTTGATTAACAAAGTCATTAGACAACTAAAGAGAGCTTGTGTTGCTAAAGAGCCTGTGTAGCTCAGTGGATGTGACGTTTGCACATCACGGCGCTTGGCTGCACGAAGGAAAACTTGATTTCGAGTCTAGTCGGCGATTAGATGAAATTTTTCTAAGCTATTTTCGAGCGGTTCTCGAGTTAGTCTATCTCTGGCACGGGCAAACAGTTTTTCGTCCCGTAAACTCAAGAAAATTGACCGTAGAACCCACACTATTTCAGACATTAAATGTATTATGTTAGCGTTAGGGACCACGAGATGGCGGCACTTGTTGAGCCCCATTCTCTTCACTGCGTGCCGCTTAATTAGTGATAACCTTGGGCCAACATTCTCTGATTGGGTACTAGTGGAGATTGAACTCTCGGTCTCCAAAAGTTAGATAGGGCTAATAGGTCTCGCCTACTCCCTATACTTTAATAAAAAGGCGTTAGGGATATTTTTTTAAATTAAAGTTTTGTTACACTGTGAACATAAAACCATCTAAAAACATGAACTAATTATGAAAACGAAAATAAACTAATAATAAAACCTGTATTGTCGTTTCTTTTATGCTGATCTTCTGATTTTATTGTTTTCTATTATTTTCAATTTTTAATGTGTTCTTATAGTTATGTCCAAATTGTAACAATTTATGTATCAAATGGACACAATTTATGAATTAAAAGTGAATTTTCAAATTTACAAACTATTTTCCACTCCATTCTGAGAAAGGAACAATCTCTTTATCAGAAAAAGTACATTATTTCAATTGTCTTAATACTCCTGTTTATTTTTCTAATAAATTAAACAATCCTAATAAATTTGAAGATTTCTGGTTTTCTATCATATTATACAATTGACAATGAGTATGTTCATTTGTAGTCAGGTTTCGTCTGTCATTCGTTTTGTTAGCACTTAATTTTGTGTGTCACAAAACTTGTATTAAGAAAAACCGATTTCTTATAATTCTCTGTAATCATTTTGTCACGTGCTTTTATACTTGATTTTCAGGCACAGCATTATACTTAAATTAATTCAACTTACAGCGCGCACATATTGATGAAGTTATTCAATTAACTTCTCACTTGGATATCTGAATGTATCTTCCAAGTTAAATCAACTCATATCGAAAACAAAGGCTCGCGTGATGAAAGATTTTCAGAATCGCTACTGTGCGATGCGAGACACTGTTTCTTCTGTTAAACTACCTCGTAGCTCAGTCGTTAATGACTTTTTTTTAAAAAAATAACCCGACCTTTAATAGGACTTTTCACCTGAAAGTGAGTAAGTCTAACGGTGTGGTAAGTGGGATTTTTCATCCTGTAAAACAAACCGGCCATAGCCTTAGTTGGTCCTGTAGTAATACAAAATAAACCGCAGCTCAATGAGTATCAACATGTTTTTGGTTGAAAAGACACGGATTCGAATTCCATATTCTATGATATTAAAGTTTTCCAGTTGAATTGACAGGATCTTTCTTTCCAGGAATTTCTAGATTTCCATCCACCAGATGAAACAATACATTTAGTTAGGAGATGTAATACACAGGCCTCCTAGCCTTAGTTACTTCCTTAGTTACATAATTCCAATCAATTAAATCTAACTTCACTATTGTTTATCTTGGTGAATCCTTTATGAAGCTAAACTCGCTTGATGATCTCAAAAGTGCAACACTGCATTCATTTGCCTTCTGTTACAACCACAACCAGCAGATAAGAAAAGCTATTTTATTGCATTAAAGCTGTATCCAAACTCACATCGAGAGATCTTAATGGAATTTTTATGTACGATGTACGAGCTGATGGAAAAAATTCTTATTTCTTTTTCTCATGGAATATAATAACTTTTGTCGTACCCAGTATTCATCATAATTATTACCCTTTTTTCCAGCTTCCTTACCAGCTGATTGGCTGAGGTATACGAGAATAACTGACCGTATGATTTATATTCGGTTCCTCCAATCAGAAGAATTGAATATTACCGAACAGATGGCGTCCACAGCCATTGGTTTACTGGAACAAAAAAAAAGATCTCCCCAGATAAGGTTCTAAATTTATCTAAGAAAGTTAGGAAACTCTGAATTTGTTTTAACCTTAACTGATATATACAATTATACTTAAACCGTTGGTTTTTGAAAGATTTAAAATTATCGAAGAAACAATGCATTGTTATGTCACACTGCAACATATTAGTAGGCTTTAACGTAATTATGTTTTAAAAACATTGCTTTTATATATAGCATGACTAGTATGGTAGGCACTTTGAACCAGATCAAGATAAAATAAGGAATCGTGATGTGATTGGTTTATAAGAAGATGACGTCATTGTGGGCGTGAAATCATGAGGTTGGAATGTTTGGAATTTCCCTGGGGGCATATGTGTCAGTGAGGTGGGTTCTTGTGTTTTGGTTCGCGTATGGAATTATGGATGATGGTAGAGATAAGGATTCGTGTTGTGATTGGTGGTGCACTTCTGACCAGATCAAGATGAGATAAGGATTAGTGTTGTGATTGGTGGTGCACTTCTGACCAGATCAAGATGAGATAAGGATTCGTGTTGTGATTGGTGGTGCACTTCTGACCAGATCAAGATGAGATAAGGATTCGTGTTGTGATTGGTGGTGCACTTCTGACCAGATCAAGATGAGATAAGGATTCGTGTTGTGATTGGTGGTGCACTTCTGACCAGATCAAGATGAGATAAGGATTCATGTTGTGATTGGTGGTGCACTTCTGACCAGATCAAGATGAGATAAGGATTCATGTTGTGATTGGTGGTGCACTTCTGACCAGATCAAGATGAGATAAGGATTCATGTTGTGATTGGTGGTGCACTTCTGACCAGATCAAGATGAGATAAGGAATCGTGACGTGGGTGTGTGTAGTTATGACATGTAGATAAGTGACGTCATTGTTTTGAATAGAAAAGGGAGATATATAAGGAATCGTGTCGTGATTGGTGGGACACTTTTGACCAAGATAAGGATTCGTGATGTGAATGTTTGTTGTTATAGAGTTTGGAATGTTTGGAATTTCGCTGGAGCCCTCGTCTGACAGGGACATCACATGGTCTTTTGGTTTGGCTGTGGAATTGTGGGTGATGTTTATGAGATACGATATCTTGGAATTTTCCCAGGGTGACACATCCGTCATTGTCGTCATGTTTTGTTTGGTTGTCTATAGATGGGTGTACTAATTTACAATACATTATGGGGTATTTCTTTCCTGTTAGAGGGTGGGAATTGTTAGAGTAGAGTCGTGATGGCGTCAATGTTTAGGATTTTCTGAATAATTTAATTATATATACTAATGTCACTCAAACATACAGTTTTTTTCTTCTATAGATGGCTGTACTAATTTTCAAATACATTTTTGGGGTATTTATTTCATATTAAAGGGTGGGAATTCTTAGAGTAAGTCTTGACGGCGGCAGTGTTTCGAGCTTTTCTGAATAATTTAATTATATACTGGTGTCCCTCAATCATGCACACTTTTTTCCCGATAGTTCATCTGTATTTTCTTCTATATTCGTATTCTAATTCAAATTCATATTTTATTCATAATTCATCCGAATATTTTGATATGTCTAAAATTAAGATCTTAAAGTTAAATAAATAAACAAATCGTGTGTTAATTCACAGCGATCTCTAAAAAAAGTGATCTTACTTTTTAACATACATTTAAACATACATAACACATCATGTTTGTTCTTTTAAATTTACATATTTATTTCACCGATATTATTTACAATACAATATGCAGAAATAGGAATTTACAGATATCATGAATACATAAAAACTATTCAGTATTTGAATTATGCTTACCGAAACATACGAGCATTGATTATTGAAATTACAATTATCAATTGTTATGTTTAAGTTAAAAAATTAGCATACATTTCTTTCCAGAATGGGAACATCTTGGTACTATGCTTTTCTGAATAATTTAATTATATGCTGGTGTCCCGACGGTATTTTTAAATAAATAAATTAAAATAAACGAATAGTTAAATGGATTACAAAACCTTTTCTATGTATTCTAGAAATTCTAATGATAATTTAAATTACTTACAGCTTTCCAGAATTGCTCTTCTAAATACAAAATTCCAAAAAAAAAATATTCCTAAACAGTTGAATTTTATATCCACACCACAAGGCAAACACAAAAACCACAAAGAACGAAATTTCTGTAAATACTGTAACCTGAAATAGTTGAGTACTTCGTCCTTTAGATTTCAGCCCGTAGATGCTATGTTATCGTCACGAGCAATATCTCCCTAGAGAACGGTTACTAAAAATCGCGGTTTTTTCAAAGGGTTCTTTCATGAAGATGACTTGAGTCACATCCATAAATTGTGGTATTGTTCAAAAGGTATCGTTTTTCCAAGTTTGGATGTTTCTCAAATACTTCCATATGACTAAGTGATTAGTATTCACATGATTGTGATGACACATATCCTAAAATTATTCATTCTTCGTTCCCATGGGAAATTATTGCTGTAGTAAATTAATGCTTACATTTAATTTTTTAAACCAATATTGACTATTAATTTTACCTGCAATTCCTTGTGCTCTTGACCTATTCCTGTAACTGAAATTTATTTTATTAATTTTTTTCTTTAGCATTAGTAATTTTTAGTAACGAATATATGCGACAAACAAGGTTTTGAACTCGCTGTTGCCTTTTCTTTTAGAAATTTCTTTTGCCAGCACAACAAATAAATAGTTATTTCTTATTATTTCAAATGAATGTTAGCTCTGTAATATATACTTTGTTAATTTCTATGTTACATTTTATTTGACTGTAATATTATTATCAAATGGCTCTGTAAAATAGCCAAATTCTTACAGTATTGTAACTTTTCAGGTGAAATTTTCTCCTCTAAAATTCTGGCTATTAATTTAATACCCGATTATTCCTTTTGGTTCCAAGAGTTGACAGTTGCATGAAATATTTGAGGGATTGCATGAACAAATAAGACTTTTAATTCACTGAGTCAAAAAAAAAAGTCTGGTTACTTTGTGGCATGAAATTTCACAAGGAAAAAAAATGTTACGGTCTTACTTAAATTTGTATAACACATCAATGACACCCAATTTGTTCATTTAAATTTACACATTTTATTTGAATGAAATATTATTTACAAATTGTATTTACTGAATCTAACATACAGAAAATAAATAAATTGAAAAACACATCAAAGGTTCTTTCTCATGCTTGTGGAATTGCCATCATGTGATTTTTGACAATGTGACTCTCATCTGAAAGTTAATTTTTCATTTGGTGATTGTTGGGAATTTATTACTGTAATAAAATTAAGGGTTGCATATTTATTTTTTTGAAACCAATACATATACTTCTGAGAATTATTAAAAGCACAGAATCTTTCGTTATGTTTCCAAATGTTTAAAAGTACATGTTATCTTCTCATGTTTTGGGCATCTAATTTCATTTAAATAAAGAACAGGCCTCCCTATTAACCTCGCTAATGTTTTTGATTTTACTCTTCCCCTGGCGATTAATATTTGATATTTGCATGTTGATTCTATCATCCAATTTCTTATATTGTCCAGAGATAGTGAACCATTTTCCCACTTCAGCTGATGGTTATATTTTATTTACCAAGAATTCTGTTTTTTAACTCTTTCAGGTAATTCTTTCCAACTAGGCGATTTTTTCAATGTATATCGTACAGTAATTCCATCAGAAATACAAATTTCTTTAGGAGCCAAATTTGAATTCTTATTCAAAAGAAATTAGCAATCAATTATCCCAATGATAACTGAAAATTCGTATTTTTCACCCACTGTCGATTTTTCATAATCGTTTTCCTTCATTCTTCTTCTTAGATTACTTCATATGGCACCACAAAAAAATAATTATTTATTATTATTATTTCACTGATTATTAGCTCTGATCGTAAATTTTATGGTAACTTTCTGTTAAAATTAAAATTGGAATTTAAATGCTTTTGCCAAGTATACTCATGCTATACTTTCTAAAAAATACCAGCTTTTCACAATTTTTAACATATATTTAGATATTCGGCATCCTACAAAAGTGCTGGTCTATTAAAATATGTATTGAAAAGTGCCTCATGGTATAAAAATATAAGAATTGCTTTTGAAGTAAGCAACTCTGTGGGCTTGGCATACATTCGTTCTGTACCTTAGCTGTTTTCCTGTGCTCACTGCACTCTTTCCAGAGTAACTGCAGGTATAGCATGTCTAATTTTGTATTTTAACTTTTGTAGTTATCCGTTTTGATGTATAAACTCTATTCTATGTATTTCGTCCCATAGAGAATAAACATCCTGCTATATAAAAAAAATAGTTCTCTTCTCATATCTACACAGAAAATGGGCATTCAAAGTATAATAATGAACGTAATTTGTTTCCCAAACAGTGCCATTTTCTGAAAATTGATTACATTTAACATGAAATATAAAGTATTCTCGTCCCAATCTACAAAGGAAGAGGAGATGTTCAAGACTGTGGCAACTATAGAGGGATCAAGCTGATGTCACACACACATTGAAGATATGGGAAAGAGTAATTGAAGGGAGGATACGGCAGGAAACGAAAATTTGTGAGGAGCAGTTTGGATTTATGCCAGGAAGAGGGACAACGGATACGATATTTGTGCTAAGGCGATTGATGGAGAAATATAGAGAGATGCAAGTGGAGCTGCACATGGTGTTTATAGACCTGGAAAAGGCATACGACAGAGTGGCCAGGTAGCAGGTATGGAGGTGTATGAAGAAGTGAGGTTGGTGAAGATGTGAGGGAACAGAAACTCATGTCAGGTCTAGTTTCGGCATGACAGAAGGGTTCCCCATTGTCATAGGGCTACACCAAGGGTTAGTTCTGATCCCCTACCTCTTTGACCTGGTCATGGATGTACCAGTGGAGGATGTCAAGAAGGAGGCACCATGGAGCATGCTGTTTGCCGACGACATTGTTCTATGCCAATCATCCCGAGGGAAGCTTGAAAATACCCTGGAGTATTTTACCCTGGAAGAGTGGAGAAAGGTATTGGAGGAGAGAGGCATGAAAATTAACCGGGAGAAGACTGAATATATGTCAACGAGGAGTGACGAGGATATGATCATACGACTTCAGGGTGAAAGGCTAATTTCAAGGGAGAAATTCAAGTACTACCTTGAGTCGGTCGTCGAGAGGAATGGTGACCTGGATGAGGAAATACAGCACCGAATAACATGCGGCTGGAGGAAGATGAGCGGAGTCCTGTGCGACAAGAGAGCGAGTTGTAAGAGGAATGGAAAGCTGTATAAGGTAGTGGTGAAGCCGGCGATGCTCCATGGCATGGAGGCGTGGCCTATAACAAAGGCACAGGAGAGGAAGATGGAGGTAGCGGAGATGATGTTGAGATGGATGAGTGGTGTGACAAAGAAGGACAAGATAAGGAATGAATACATCAGAGGGACGGTTAAGGTGGGACCAATTGGCAAGAAGATACAAGAAAGTAGGCTGAGGTGGTTCGGACATGTAGAGAGGAACGGTGAGGAGTATGTTGGTAAACGAGTGGAGTATATGGAGTTGGAGGGAAGAAGGAAAAGAGGCAGGCCCAAGCTCAGATGGAGGGATAAGGTGAGAGAGGATCTTAGGGAGAAAGGATGGAGTCCAAAGGACGCCCTGGACCGGAGAACTTGAAGAGGAAGGTTAAAGATCGGTGCGCCGACCCTGTTTAACATGGGATAAGGCATAGTGAAAGAAGAACATGAAATATCTGATGGTCATCTATATAAATTGTTGCACAGACTCGCTCAACTTTTGGGTATCCTATAAACGTTTTTTTTTTTGTTATGCTATCGTATTTTTGACGCTCATTGATTAAATGCATGGGAGTGCAGGTTATGCCAGGTTTATTAACTATTATAACGATTTTCATTTGAAACTCTACCATTCTAGGAAACTAGAATCATGATCATAATCGATCATAAATTAGAGGTTTAGATACTAACTAGCTGAAAAAAATGGCCAGAAGAGCGGAGGTTTGAATCCCGATAGTTTCAGAAATATCTCAAACATCCAAAAGTAAATAAGCATTAACCTAGCCCCAAAACTACATTCAAAATACACTACAGTTAAAGAGAAGATTTTCTTTAATAAAAATTAACTCAGTGAATTTTTAAAATGCCAAGGCACTCCCTGGAAAACGTAAGTTTTGTGAATAAATTAATGAGCAACGGCTTTCATGTAATTCGCAGCCATTTTATCACAGTCAGCGTAAACAAAAATGTTAAAACCCCTCTCGTGAATTATGCTGATAAAAGAATGCCTTTTAATCTCTTGCATGTAACGTTTCCCCATGTATCAAAAGAAATCATAAATTTTAATATAGCTAGTCTAAGAGCAAACTTCAATGTACGATAACATATCATTATCGAGGAATACCAGATAATGTTCATAACTGAATCCCTTACTGTATATTTTTAAACTATCGCTGATGACTGGTAGGTTTGATTCCATCAGATTAAAAAATGTAATATTGGTTTAATAAAAGGGAAACAAATATATACTTAAAATATAACATACACAATCTCCATCTTTAAAAATATGATAAATCGTTAAATCATTTTTGGAAAATTCGTTTTGAAAGAATCGATTTGGTTTAAGTTAAGGGATATTGCATACCATATTGTTTCTTAGCCGAATAAGAAACTCAGGGTTTCATGCTGAATATAGAAACTATATAAAGTTCGGCGATTCCAAGCGTAAGCAAATACCTGGATAGTGCAACACGGCAACTCATCGTAAGGGTGGAGCAAGCTCCGATCACTATTCTTGGTATTTACCCATAATGTGAACTTAGCTCCTAGGAGCTATTACTATTCTACATTATGAGAGAAGGTTAGTTGAGATTATGAAAGAAGATTAGTTATGAGAGAAGATTTATTGAGGTCGCATCAGTGAGTAGGTAGACCTAGATGCTCCACCCTTACGATGAGTTGCCTCAGTGTTGCACTACCAAATAGGTCAGGTGTTGCACTGTCCATTTAAAAATAAACTATATAAAGTTCGGGGATTCCTGCTTACGCTTGGAATCGCCGAACCTTAAATATTTTCTGTATTCGGCATGAAACTCTTTGAGTTTCTAATTCGGCTGAGAAACAATATGGGATGTAATATCCCTTAACGTAAATAAGCTCATGTCGCCTTCATATGATTAGGAATCAATTTGGGTTTAAACTCAAGTTCAGCACTCAACGTACTCTATTGAACTTCGGAAATTCAGGTTACATCTTGTTAGATGACTACAAACTGACCTCAGTTTTTTTTTTTTCTAGATTCACAAATCCTCTGATTTGATATCCTCAAATTTTAATAAGAAACTTGGAGGTGATAAGAATAATGTGGTACTGTGCTAAATTGTTCAAAATTATTCAAATACTGAAAGCAATGCTGTAAAAACATATGATAGCTGTTGCACTATTAGAGCCATCTATTCACGTGGGAAAAATAAAAAGAATTGGAGCTTTGCAATACAATAATCTGATGTTATTGTTCATTCTGGGAACAGTTATATTCATCATCTATCATTGACTTCTGTAAAATATTAACATAATCACGGTGACGTTGCTGTACTTTTCTCTTCTAACACAAACGATTCGAAGACATGCATACCATGGTAAATGCTTATCTAGAAATAATGAATTGTTTCACGCAACCAATTCAGATGTTGCATGTTAATTTTAACTTTGGAAATGCAATATCCAAAGCGAATTTCTACATTAGAATATTTTATATCATCGGAACGGTAATGTCATTCCAATTGTGTGTAAACATAAAAATATAACGTCATAATTTATGATGAAACAGTTATCGTAATTTAACTGGAAACCGCATACCAATGATGAAAATAAGTACTGATTGTTATATAGACTCTCTTAATTTTAAAACTCATTCTGCAATGATTCCAACAAGTGCAGTATGGAATTTTAAGGCCACTATGGAGTTTAGAATAGAATTAAAAAACCACGTCATTAATACTATATACTTTTAATTATTTACCAATGCGGTGTGCATTTATTTAAGAATGTATTTTCTCCACATTATTACAAATTCCCAGAATCGCGTTGTCTTCAGGTATTACAGGCCATTACAAACATTGAATCTCTGATGAAAAGATGTATAATTCCCAGCAGCGTGTTATTCGCTCGAATCTTTCTAGCCAATTAACATGATGGACTCGTAATGCTTGTGAACACTGAAACTTGAATTTTAGTTATTGTAATGTGCAACTAAATGTGTTTTAAACTAAGCCAAGGAGGCAACTATCTCCTATCATCTTCAGATGATTTATTATTTAATAGGAATTTTAAATACCTCGATCGTTATCGGCATTTGGAATAAACTACCCGCCGAGTTTACGGACCTTTTCTATTATTAATTTGTTTCATTTTCCTGTCTTCTAGTACATTATTAATAATGTGCTTTGGAATTCCATTAAGCCAAACCCTCATTAGGCGATTCTGCATCCTCTTGATATACGTTAACAGAAGAAATTCTATTAATAAACAGTCGCCTTATCTCTACCGGTGATCTGTTGAATCCTATTACTTATCTCTCACTGCGAATAGCAATATTTGTAATTTATGTGGTAGATAACATGTTTTCTCTAAGTTACCAAAGTAGTAATTTGTTTTTAGTTCATAAAAAATTAAAAATGTATGATTTATTTTCTTGTTATATATTTCACTTCTGTAGTCTAACAAGGCTGAATACAGAACTGCCATTGATGCCGAGACCATCACAAATGCTTTTCTCGCTTATGGTTATCTATTTCTTAAACTGGATTTGTTCATTTGGGTAGCATTGCCTTTTTAAAAATTAAATTATCAGAATTCGGTAATGTTTGATTTTGAAGCAGATTGGAAATAGGATTGAATAAGTTCTTTAAAAAAGATTTCATCGGTGGAGATATGGTGTTACGAATTACACCACTTAATAGCTTTATCTCTTTCATGGTATTTAATATTTTATTATCAAATTGATGAACGAGAACAGAACTCCGGTGTGACCTTAAACTTGTTCTGAAATTTTGCGATACTAAGGCAGTTTTTTTCTAAATAAGTAAAACAATCATTGGATTAAATTTTGGTTTTAAAATGCTGATATTGTAGTAGATAGTATATGTTTAATCTTGCCGATTATCCCTCCGATTTGGTTAGTGGATCTCTTTTCTCTGACCAATAGTGATGGGCTCTTTATTCTACCCATAGTACTATCTACAACAGGTATACGACATTTCTTGAATGGTATTTACATAAAAAAAGCATCAAACAAGCATTTACCAGAGTATTTCCTCCGAAACCTCAAATCAGCCGTGAAATTCTCATTATGCTGACGACACTTGTTTGTTAGGAATATGAGATTATAGCTGTATTCTTTCCCCGAAATCATAGAATGATCAATCTTCAAATATCATTCATAAACAATCTCAGCAGCGGTTAACGACTACGGAAGCTGCTAATTCATTTTAAAAATTAGGGTTAAAAGAGCCATCTACTCACTGGGAGAAATAAAAAGAATTGGAGCATTTGTTTTTATTAGATCAAGTAACAAATTCAGTTTTTTAAGTTTAACTCTCGCGCTTTCAAATGAAATTTTCCTTCAGGTTTTCTAAATGAAGGATTTAATTACCATGTAAAATCAGCGGGGCAGTCTCACTAAATGTAATTTATTTCCTACACACGAGACCACAGCACCTATTAACGCATTATTACTGTGTATGGACAAGGATTGAGGAAAAGAACCAATTGATTTTTTTTAATTAAGTTTCTTGTATGGTTGAAGGCTGTTCCAGACAATAATAGTATGATAAAGGAAGAGAGTTAAACTTAAACTTTTTCACAAGCCATTTCTGCTACTGAAGGAAACAACCAGACTCTCATGCAATTCTGGAAAGCATTCAATGTTTGTCATGCTATTAAAATATTTCTGTAGTTTGGGATGAAGTGATTTCTCAATGTATGAGTGGCATATGGAAAAACAGATTAAAAAGGTTTGTGCACGATTTTGGAAATTTTGATAAAATGAATAACTTTGTAAATTGAAAGAAGAAATAGTGGGCCTAGTAAACAATGTGAATCTCGAAGTGAATGATGATATATTTCAACTCCTAGAAAGTGCCCCGGAAAAGTTGACCAACGAAAAATTGATCGAACTGGAGGAACAACTTGTTGTAGAAGAGGAAAAACGAGAAAAAGAAGAGGAATAAGAGAAACAAGGAGAGGTATTTAAACAATTCACAGTGAAGGATCGTCCAGAAATGTTCTCAAAATGGTTGAAGACACGGAGCCCAATGTTGAACGCTACTTATTAGTAGAAAGGAAAGTACATGATGCGTTTGCTTACTGTAAACACATTTATGATGAAAAGAACAAGAGGAATAAGTAAAGCACATCGGATATTTTCATTAAAAACACAACGGTTACACCAGAAGAGCCGCAGCCTGGTCCTTCACATAGGGAACGTAATGAAGATGTGATTGTGGAGGAAGATTTGGGTGATTATTCTCCTGTTTTACAGTGGCAGTAACGCACAATACAGTTTTATAATAAGGTTTAAAAATGAAAATGACAGTATACTTACTACTGTTAAGTCCCTAACCCCTATAACTGTTGATTTAATATATCGACTTACCTCCGAACCGTCTTACGTCCTGCCGGATGGAACTAAACACCAACGTAAGTTGAGGGATGACTGTACTTGTACAGGGAAGTGTTTGTTGGTTATAGCCAGCCTGAGACTACTGTGGTAATAAATCTGTGCAGAAATGGGGTCATGTACCGAATTGTTTTCTTGTGAAAAGCAGCAGCTCTCACATTTCTCACCGAATGTGAGAAATGTATTCTAAACTTGACATGATAAACATGCAGAATAAATAAATAGATTATGTAATAATTGAGTTAACAGATTTCTCCACATTTGCATCAATGCAAATTCTTGAATATAGGTACAGAAATGAAATTCAATATAGAAAATGCAAAATAGGAACGCTGTTAATAAGCTGGTTTTTTTTTCGTACTAACCGAAAAGGTGAATCGGTTGTGAAATTTTACAAATGATTCACTTATCTTTAATAATTTGCTATTCGTAAGAAAGAGGTAATTTATTAATAGAGCCGAGCTATCTTTTTGAGGTTTCACTTACCTTGATTAACTGGGTTCAAAAAATATCACTGAGCGAATTCGCGATCAATAAAACAGTGGGAGTATTTTTTTTTCACTTAATGTATCTAATTGTTTTGTTCATGTTATAAGAATATGCAGATTGCATTTAATAAAGAATATATGCAAGAAATGCAATTGACGATTTTTAATAAAAAATATAAAAATAAAGAACGGTAAATTATACTTCTATTCACTAAAATACTTTATCCCCATTTAAGGAATATAAATGAAAGGAAATTGTGGAATGCTGCTAAAAACATGCTAATCACTTGAACTATTTTATTTTAATTAAAAATCTCAACATACAAAATATTAATGGCAGTTTGGTATACAACCCATAATATTTTTAGATTCATTAGTTTTGTTTTTATTTGAAGCATATTTTGACTAGCATATTTTTCTTTTATGTGGATGCTCAGTAACTAAGTAAACAATTCATGAATTCAAAAAAAAACATATATTAACTTTTGTATTGGGTGATATGATTATATTATCTGCTCCAATGATAGATTCAATCATTGGGACTTATATAATAACATTTATAAAAAATTTAATTCGATTCCACTTTTTTTTAAAATTTTTTTTTAATTAAAAAAAATTTTTTTAAATGTTAATTTCTATATTTAAATACCAAGTATCAGTATTTTTGTGATATAAGTAGGTGTTCAGGAGTATTTAAAGATTGAATTATAGCGTAATATTGCAATTTCTGGTGAGGCTGATCTGCTACTTCGGGCAACTTTTCGCTAAGGTGAAGTTACCTTGGAGATCGATAATGCATTAGTCCACAAAGCAGACAGAGGATGATTAATTCCTGGTTTGGAATAGTTCGCCCTCATCTTTTTCTGTAGTGCGCATTTCAGATTTTAAGGCAATCAAACATCTGTGGGTCGAAGACCAGAAAAGCATCACAAGACGATTCCATCTGTCCAAACCATTTATCAAAGTTATGAAATAAGGCACGTGCTAGTTTTTGGCCATACTCACCTGCACTTTTGCTTCATATTTACTTCAGTGATTGATTGCCAAACTATGAAATATTTAATTTTTCCTTTCTGGCTATCAGGGCCAGGTAAACATTTGGATACAATAGATTTAGCAACATAGTGTTTTTTCAGTAACCTTATTACTATTCATTTTAGTACTTTGTGATTTTCCCAATAAATTCACCGTTCATGCGACATGTTTCTTAATATTTCAAGTATTTGATATTTAAATAGTAGCCAGTGAAACAGACACGTCATTAACTGATACAGTATATTTGTTCTCGAAAATGCGTATACTGCTTTATAAAAAGATTACTTAAACGAAAATATTTTAAAGTTTATTTAATTTGTTTTCGTTAAAAATGGTTCATGTATTGAGTAAAATATAGTATTCATACTTGGCACTTTCAAATTGTTAAATTATAATTTCATATACCGGGTGAATCAAGATATGAATTTATAGATTGTTGATTTGACAACGCATATTGTTTGAATGTAAACCTCTAACGGGACAGATATTGCAGGGTTTTTCTCCCGAAAAAGAAAACAAACAATACTTCTCTAGAGCCTTGTTCTTCAACCTGTGGTCCGTGGACCGGTGCCGGTTCGCGGAAATTTCCTGGCGGTCCGCCAAAAATTTCTTCGTCTATCAGAAACAACGCTCCAGCCACGTATGTCAAATTTTATAACCTCTAAGCAGCATCAGATGTCGCACTGACTAAAAATTGTAATTTTATAATATTGGATTTAATAAATAAAATACTATCTACATTGGTTTATGTTTCTGTCTTAGCCGTCAGCTGGTCCGCGAAATATTCCTCCTATTTTCCCCGGTCCGCAGGTGTAAAATGGTTGAAGGACGCTGCTCTGGAGGATAAATATGGCACTTTGGAATTGAATTACTTCGTACCTCCAATAAGCAGAGTCGTATCTCACATCTTGCGGTAAAAAGTGTATGCTAGTTCTTATTCGTATCATTATTTCTAGAGGAAAATATCTAGCACTCCTTTGTTAGTGAATGGCAGTTATTAAAAATCATCTGTTATTGCGCATATGAATATCACTATGTATTTTGTTTTTGAGAGTACTTACAACTTGCAGCAGACAATTTATTCCAATAACCAGGGATACTAAAAGTTTAAAATCATTTCCAAAAGTTTCCCTTTCCTTTCTTTAGAATGGCATCACCGCTACTCTCGTACCCCGAAACACTTCGCGAAATTAGGAGGAGTTCTTCTCTCTTCAATCATCAGCTCCGACAGCTCTTCTTTCGAATGTGTTGGTCTGTTTTGAACTTCGGCACTTTGGAATTCTGCCAGTTACTGGCAACTCTGCATTAATAGCAGGTCTTGTTGAGGCGTTGTTTGCTCGCATCGATCGCTCTACGAAAATGGCCTGCCTACTAATGCGAGCTAGCGTTTCAGAAAGGAACCATTAGGCGATAACGTGGTGTAAATATGTTGTATGGATCCCCTGCACTCATCCCTGACATAACCTCGAGAGCAGGGAAGGTCCTACCGAAGTAGATTAGAGAAGTCGGCCAGAATTGCTTCTCATTAGTCCATTCCACGGAGATCTTTATTTTTTTGTGCTTTAAACAAAAGTTTGTCACGAATACCGATGCTAATATTTTAAAGTCAACGTAGATTGTTAAGTAGGCTCTTCAGATCTTTTGTATGGGGCAGAAAGTGCTGAATCTTAAAATACTTCATTCGACAGTAAAAGAAAGAAAATAGCATTAAAAGAGTTAAGAGGATTAAAAGCTACAACGGCTCTATCAAATGGGCTTGTGCTATCACAAACTGTCGAGAGAAACTAAGGATAAAAGAAGTACTTTTCAAGGAGCACAGTAAATTCTCGCGTTAGCTCTTTTCTTTCTTAGATGGCACATATCAAAAAGTTCGCTAACAGATTCGACGCTGAAGCGTACAGAAAGCTTGAGAATAATTCCCTTGACTGTGTCGGCAAAAATTTGTTTCTATCTTCACGAGACCTTTCGTCTCTCTCTTTTTAAAATATTATCGTGAAAGTTTAAATTAGCTTGAAAGAAATGTGCTGACAAAAGGAAATGTAGGTGACCGACAGAGTTTCGAAGATTGGACGAACTAAAAAACAGGAAAAACTAAGAAAGAGAGTGCATGTGCGTATATATTGATAAATGAGAAAGGCTTACAATAGTTTGCGCGTATCCATTCCAGTTCTTTTTAGTCTTTCTATGCTGCTTTAACGATTAGCATTTTTAAATTCAGAATATCGAAATTTCCAGAATTGTTTAAGAATTATATATAAAAAAAAATCTCGTTCTTTGTGTCTGTTCTAAAAGTACTTTATTTTTAATAGAAGTTTGATTCTCCATCTTAAAGGCTATTAACTTGTCAAATAGTTCAATGAATGTTCTGCAAGATTTTGAATGTGTTTACTAGTCCACCAAATCAAGAAATGAAATTTAAAACGTTTAATAACAGGACGTTTAATAATAAATCGATCTGGTGATTGCAATGTGCAGTGGAAATTTGACCAGAATGTATCTTCTTTAATGTTAGCTGGTGTATGGCCATGGGTATCTTACGTGATATCTGGTTTTCCTTTTTTCCAGTTAACTTGATTCTGCACTTATTTCAGGAGTTGCCTCAGTCTTGCACTACGTGTAGGCGCAAACTTGACATACTTGTTTGTTTGCTTATTTGGGAAATAGGATTAGAAACCAAGTTTATATAAAATTACTTGGTATCTTGAATACATAATATACCCAAGTTAAAAACTTTCTACATTGATTCTATAGTGGATATTCCAATTGAGTAAATGTTTTTCGCAATTATAACTTGACTATATATTATAGTCGACATAATATATCAGTATATAATTGCAGTCACTCATTTAAACGTTTCAAGTACTTCTCATATCTGTTAGTTTGGTATTGTAATGTTGAATTCGGATATTTGATAATCTTTAATACGTATTATAAGAAAATTAAATTAAATGCAATTGCTGTTCCTACAAAAGAAGAAATAAATAAACACTGCCATTTGTTCATTTGGTAGGACGCCATGTGTAGAACTTATAAATTTGTATATATTTTATACAAACTGAACTAGTGAATTTTAGAATTAAAATTGATGACTAAAGGAAACAATGTATGGCGTACAACACAACTGTTGTAAGATAACTTACAGCGGGTTTTTTTTGGGGGGGTGGGGGGTGGGGGAGGGGGGCTCCATGGAATGTGATCCACATCACCAGGTCTGGAGCCGAATGTACATTTGACCATGCTTGAACCTCCTGGACTATGATTTTATTATTTTTTGCTAATAAATTTCAATCTGAGAGACGCATGTTATAAACATTATTAATGAAAATTAAAATGTGCTGTACAATTTTATCACATAATAACTAGTAAAAAAAGAAAATCCTGTTTGTCACTGCTTTTTTCTTTTTCTTCAACTCATCATAGAGAGCCTAAGTAATCAAATATCTGACAGTTTGAGAAAGTCATTCCAAGTGTATTTCTGAAATACCAGGCAACAAACCACACTTGGAAGGTTTAAGAACGTCTACTAACGGCCCAACCTATTTGTTTCCTCAGTTTTCATTTCCCCAGTATTGTCTAGATTAAAATGCTTGTTTCCAAGTTTTAGTAAACTCATTGTTTAAAAATCTAAACTTTTAGTTTTGATACTTTCACTGAATTTTCGAAATCCAATGTACATCGTATACACAAAAATTATTTAACTGACTGAGCTGTGGCAAACTTGTACAATTTTTTAAATGAACATGAATTTAACATTTTCCGTCATAGAAATGAATTTTTCTTTTGTTTTCATAACGGTTCTGTTACAGTCTGTTAAGTTTAATTTATGCTGATGCCATAGTGTGTGTATATATACTATTTTGAATCTCAGTATCAAAATGCTTAATTAATACTTGTAATCGTGCTTATTTTATAATTTTAAATTTAAAAATATCCAAACCTATATTTTGGACAGCCTTTCTTTAGTCAAATAGACGTTATTCTACACAGTATATTCAATCCAACTGTGCAAATTTGTATAACTAAACACACAAACTTAACTGACCAATTTTGTTGTTTTTTTTCAGCAGACAAATCTGATTTATTTTCTGTGTATCAGGAGTTTTGTAGTCATATGATTTCTCCATTGTGAACATCACTTGGATGTTCGTTAATGTTTACAATTCAAGCGGGTGCAGTCTTAATAACAGGGTTCTTATTGCATTGGTGAACCAATGCAACAAGAATCCTGTTATTAATTGACTCATATTGGAAAGTTTTTGTATAATTATTTTCCCCTATCTGTATATAGAGCTAGTTCGGCGTGAAAGGTTTCAATGACTATTTTAAGGTTCACAATGAAATGTACCATGTACGAAAAAATAATTAGCTTATCTTAAAAATATACGACTCAGGATGCTTTAATTTTTAAGCAAATGAGAAAGTGATTTATTCACGTCCCTCAAAATACCATACCGCTCATTTGAAACTCTGACCTCTAGAGCTTTCTGAAATCAATGGGTAATGTAATTATATTCACTTTGATGCATGCGAAGAAAACATTTTATAACGTTTCAATATTTTATTAAGTATCTCGAGAAGTTGGTGTGGTTTTGAATATGTGATGATGTTCGCTGTCGAAAATTTTTCAACGCACAAGTTACTATTAAACAATTATTCTCTCGTTGAAATACGAAATTTATAGTTTACATTGAAGTTTCTATTTGGCAGCAAATCCTTTCCTAAATATTTCACAAGAATTAACATTTGAAATGTTAACTTTTAAGCTACATGCTCTCTTTAAATCAATTCAGATAATTAGAAACAGAAAACAATGAATTAGTAATAAAATACGTCTTTGTAAGAAAAATATCGAAATACGCGGAGCTCTTTCCTCCTCATGAAATATTGTATATATGTACCGCATTATCACCTAAAATATAATAGAAAACAGCAAATCGCATGATATCCATTGAGAAAGAAAGATTAGCTAAAGATGCACTTCAGCAGAATTGTTGGTTGAAGCTTTTCAACTGCAACTCTCTAAAAAGAATCTTCCTATGCAAATGCTTTGGTAAAGATTTTTCGAAGTTCTCTTTTGAGTGAACATAATCATGATCCACTCTTCTTACTATCCAAACCCGCTTAGCAAGACACGCATTTTCATATGTTCTTTTTTTTTTTTAATATTAAGAAAGGTTGCAAAGCATCTATTCGGCATGGACTTCACTCACCGCTTTTTTAGAAACTCATTTGACATTCAAGATTCAAATGTGTACCCCTTTTAGTCCCAAGGACACGTAGGTCTTTGGACCACAAAAAAGGCACATTTGAATCTATCCATAACATAAGGAGGTAGAAATACACGCTTTTATGTTTCAACAGCGATCACCAGAAATTAATGCTTACATGTTGAACATCAATAAATATTCACCTGATAAGAGCTGGACTGTACAGCTGCCACTGGAACTTTCTGATGCCCTTTTTTTTTAAATCCACTCAAACTTGGCTCATTTGGTATTCTGTATAAAATTTTGCAAACCTACTTGGTCGACGACTTTGCAATCATATAGTGCAATTAATGTGCATGAACTTCGTCATACAAATCCTGCAATTGTTACGATTTGTAGAATCATTAGTACTCCTAAAGTAATCTTTGTTTTTGTGTAATCAGTGTACAAATATAGTTACATTTTAATTTAATTGCATACCGTCAAATTTCATTGAGAAAATAATTTAATAAATTGACTTTTGCAGGTTTGGCCCAATTAAACAGTTATACCGAGCATACGCTAGTACAACAGGACAACACCAACAGAGGATTATGTTTAAAATATGATTCTTTTCTCCAACCCCAATCCACGTAGCTGATCATTAGGGTGTACAGTTGCATTCAGTGCATTCTTATCTCTTAGTGGCGGTTTCCTTCAGCTTCCGTGAATCGATAGGCGCAGTTGTGTAGCACATTGACAGGTCTGGCTCCTCTTACGCAGATGCTTTAACAAAGGTTTGTCGGAATCCCCTTTTGAGTGATCATAGTACCGAGGACTTTGTGGAAACTCTTTCAGCGAACAAAGTTCAGCACGTGCTAAGCGGCTCTTTCGTTAAATAATCCGCATTACAGACACTACAAGATGCAGTGGCAGCATTATTTACGAGCAGAATCTTGTTTAACACTAGTAATGCAATGGAACCGCTTCACACAAAATGGTAGGATTGGAATTCAACTGAATCGACAAGTTTTTATCGTTCAAGCGTAAAATTATTTGAAATCAAAAATTCGTTTCTTTCCTCATTTTCTAAATAAGCAGACATTCTTTTACGACAGCATTACTCCTAAATGAAATATTAATTAATATTTCATTTACGAGTTACAATATTTTTTTTTAAAAAATCGAGCACCAGTTACGAATTATTTATCGTCTGGGAAGGAGAAATGCAACGTGAAATAAAAATTGAATGATGTTTGTTTTCATAGTATTTCAACAATAGAAAAATTCTTTTAAGAATAACTTTTAAGAATTTGAGAATTCTTTTAAGAATAGATATATGCACATTGAGCGGTTGTATAGTCTTTTAACATTGTAACCATTCCCAGTTTTTGATAACCCTGTTAGATGAGAAAAATCCAACTGCAGACGAATGTTGGAGAACCGAAACTAATTTTTGTAAATAAATATTTCGAAAGTGTTCCTTTTCCTAAGCAATACTTAAATACGAAATTTGAGTTAAATGCCCTACAAAAATGAACTCGATCGTTCAGAACTTTCTAGGATCATGGGTACTATTAATCTTACATAATTCTTTCAGAATTGGTCTAAGGAACTCAGTTAGGATGATTAATCTAATATTCTTAGCATCTTAATGATCTTTATTACGACTGACTTTCCAGCTGAAGATGAGTTAGACGATCTCTTAAGAAGTGGCAAGGGTTTTTCATTACGCGAGACAAATTGGTTAGAAAACTAACACGAAATTAGCGGATAGCCTACAGTTCAGATGTGATTAGCATAATTAGGTTGCAATTAAACGAAATTACTTGCAAATAAGCTGATTGAATAAGCTTTACACCTTACGGGAAATTGTTGTAACATTATTGTAATAATGAGCATCACAGTGTGAATATTCGCGTGCAATATACGACGCCGAAATAATTATTAGTGTATTATATTTCAGAAAAACAGAAATTGCACACACCCAAATAACGTGTTTCTTTTTATCTGATTATATTTTTTGTATTGTTCTTTCCATACCCTTCGCTATTTGATGGTGATGGCTAGTCCAGTTTTAACACATTTTACTTAAACCTCTGTCGCAAAGGTACCCTCAGTGAAACTTGGTGCATTGCAGTATTGATTATGTTCCTTTAATCTCTTGGAATGTACCAAGCATAATATTCAGAAGTATAACACAATCCAACGATGTTCATCCTTTCTTGGCACAGTAGCCAAAGTTCTTAAACCATACCGGAAGAAACCTCCAGATCACACATCACCTACCAAGCTTCTAGATAGGAATGGTGCACTGAAGTATAAGGCCCACCCCAGTCATAGTGATCCGAGGTGTTGATTGCTATAAGTTTGGCTTATGTGCGGCTATTCATTGGTATAGCCGGGTATGCAGTGTTTTAAGGAATACTACTCTGTTATTCTTGCTGTAAACGATCCCCTGATCTGTAGATTTCTGTGTCATTATTGCTAATACATCCTTTGGGTCATTATTATTATTATTATTTATTTTTTTTTGCCTAAAGTATAACAACCTCACATTACCATCAGCTAGAAATGTTGCCTGTTACTGATTTTGGGTGAAGAGATTGCTGAAGCAATCTCTTAAAAATGTCACTGAAATTTACCTTCCTATGATAATGCCACATTCACAGTTCGTAATTTCTTTTTCACATGCATATTGATAATATGCAGATATACAGCGGACTCCAGGAATATGTGTCCGTCTTATACAGCAGTAGAGACCACTTCGGAAGTATAATATGCTATATAAACATGGAAATATCCACTTCTAACTTCAAATGTCTATTTTATAATATATAAATATATATATTTTGTTTATGGAATTATATTGCTCGTCAGTTTTGGATATTTCTGTTCTAGAATTTTAATTCTAGAATAGAAACCTAGAATAGAAAATTACGATAATCGAATTCGTGTGACGAAGTTTGATTGACTTAATTCCTGTTAGAATTAACAGGAATTAAGTTAATATACCCTGAATTAAGCAAATGCACGGTATATTATTTTATAATAAATGCATTATGCCCGCAATCCAACTTATGAATTGTGAGCGCATTGTGATTTTTTAGCTCCTAATAATCTAGATTTCGTTTTCATTTGGTTTTGCGTTTCCTCATTCATATACATTGCATCTCCACGGGCGCTATTGTACTGTCCTATCATCCTTAGGTACAGTTATTTTCCTGTGGTCAACTGCTATTGAAATTATTACAGAATTAAAATGTATATATTTCATATCTGGGAAAAATATTTTCACATAAGCTTTAAGGAATTTTTTTTAAGTGTCTTTTAATGCTGCTTCTCAATGGGACTCTGTACTATTCGTTATTCATTGTAATGGTCTTCAAGATATAGCGATAACCCAAAATTTGAGAAATGCCTTTGATTTGAACCTTGCGGTTCATAGAAATTCGAAAGAGCCTTGTCGTTAACGGTGAACTTCACGTTGGCGTTTCATACCAAGTGTCGCCGTTATAAGCGCCGTGTAATGTAATCGTTGGTCGATGAGGCAGTCGATGCAGCTTGTTAGTATGCAATAGGAGCGGCAGCGTGTGAAATATCTTCTTACCTCCTAATCATTCGTCGCTAAGCGAGGCATCTTTACAATTGGACCAAACCTTAGTCACATGCCACTCGCTCCCTAGTGATAATGTAATTCATGATCACAGGTGAACCGTAGCTGTCAGATATATTTAATTTTCATACCACATGCAGTGGCGGGAGTCAAAATTACCGGAAAATATATGTAGATAAAATTACTCATAAATTTCGCGCGGTGTTGCTTATTCCCGTAAAGTGGAAAATTGAATCCACTTCAAGATCTGGTTGATAATTTTGAGATTTTTTTTTATTGTCTGCAAGAAACTTAGAACTTTGAGAATAATAACACGTGAAACTAATTGTTATGTAAATTTTGTTATTCACAATCAGAACTTAGTTCTGAATGAAAGTATTTTATTTCTGCAGAACAGATTCTTTCAGAAATTCAAAATGTTCAAAACTTTAGTTGTATATTTACGGAAGAGAGAATAAATAAATTTATTTGAGTAAAACGTAACATTCTTTGCAATCGAAGTAGTTAATTTGAATTATCTTAGAATATAATTTTGCCTCTTTCAATGCAAAGGAATATTATATAGTGACATACGTGCGGATTTCTCGGTTTAGGCAAGTTCCTTCGTGTATAGCATTCTGATATTTTATGGTTTTCTTAGTTTTTGACTATTCTACCTATCAAAGATCCTAAACGCATAGCACGTAAGTATTGTAGCTGAACTAACTGTTAAATAATCCGGTAATCATGGTGTAAAGGTCAAATGGCGTACATTTTCGAGAGGTTGGAGGAGGTTTACAAGCAGTACGTAATCTGAGATATTCTAGCAAAGTTTATAATGGTTATTCCTCCAAATAGACACGGACTGCACAAAAAATTGTATCTTAATGAGTCCACTGTAGAAGAACATGAAACCAAACATGAAGTCGAATTTTTACAATTGATCTGATTTGTTTTTATACAAATATGAAAAACAAACAAAAAAAAAAAACAATTATTCATCTTCTTTCGTTGTAACAGATTACGTTAATGTGAATTTGGTGGAGATAAATGTGAAACATGCTGCGATGATAAGTGATTGGATGTTTACTGTCCAAAGACGTTTTTTTCCTCTTTTCACTTCAACTCAAAACCAATTTGCATGAAAGGAATGCAACGTAGTACGGTTGACGTGAGCCCATCAGTGAGAATGACACCTGTGTCGTCTATCTTCTTGGAGATGTCGCCGTCCGTTCATTTGAATATGGTAATTGACTCCAAGATCCATACACACATGCTTTTCCTAGCCTGGAAATGCATTTTGTTCCGAAACACGAATAGTATTGTAGAAGTGGATATTACTGATTCAGCTTTTGGCATAAGTATTGGATTTAAGAAAGTACGTGCACCCGTATACAGTACAGGAACCATCCATCCATCTACACGTGTGCACGCACACATACATAATACGCAGACACACGGATTACGATTAGTTGTCAGATTGGAAGGGAAGAGAGAAAGGAATGCCGTGCAAAATTCTGAACTGTAGGGGAAAGTGAGAAACTAACTTAAGGCATTTGTCTTAATACCAAAAAATCGTCAACGTAGAAACTATTTCCATTTACAGTAGGTATATCTACGCGTCGTCGATTTTATTGCCAGACTTATACACAACCTAGGTCGGATAAGGTATTCATTACAAAACTACAGCTTATGAAAGGTGACACCATACACTTGCAGCTCTAATTTGTCCTTGACAGAAGTATGAAATTTTTGTTTGCGTGTGAAGTTTCTTCACGACTAGGCTACTTGTATGTAGAAGCTGATGACTTCACATCACTAATTACGTTAGTATCATAATACAAAGAGCACGTCCCTTCAGTAATGAAGAAATCATTTCTCTCTCTCTCTCTCTCTCACACACACACGAGGTGTGCCTGGAAAGTTGTAACAAACACACCTGAAAACCGCAAGAAAGAACATACTAGTAGCAGAGTTATGAAGGTGACTTATGTTCTTATATCCTCGTATGTTCTTTTAGTTATATCTGTTGCGTTAATATAATTTTTCTTCTAGGTGCTTATCAGAATGAGACTTCAATAAAGGTCGAAATCGGTCTGTGTAGTGGCTTTTCTCATAATGCATAGCATTATGAGAAAATATTGCAGGCTTTGGGTTTCAATATGTGCTATAATAATCTTTCCAAGGAAACAGGGCATAAACAACTGTGGCATCGGGTTTGGATACATATCTTTTGGATACATGCATGTAAGGATATGCGCAGTGCATTATGGGAGACAAAGGCATTTGATGAATTGGAAAGCATTATCGTCTATATAGAAGTATGCCAGTCGTGATAAACATTTTTTACCAACACTTATATAAAGGATTAAACCAAAAATAGTTCGTTTGTATCTTTGATGAATAGTATGTAACTTGTATAAAGGTGTTATAAGGTGCTGAAGGAAGACAGGTTAAGCTTAGTTCATAGTATGGTTAACCAAAGAATTTATAGGTGAAAGGGAAATAGTTACTACTCAAATACTAAGCAAAAAAAATATCGGTGGCCTTCTGGCATGCTTACCCAAGACACCCAGCCGGTAATTTACTGTTACCACAACAACATTGCCGTAACTGGCCAGCACACTTCCATCGTATGGGTTGCCTGAATTCCACTCGTATGACTCACCATGGATGAAAACCATGACGGGTAGCTTCACTTGCTCTCGACCCACTATAAAAATAAATGAAAATTACAGCAGAATATATATTTATCTGGTCGTATTTGTCAGCTTATCTGTAGAATATTTTACATAAATTCAATTCTTTCCATGTTTCAGACTTAATATGTAACAGAATATAATGAACTTTCCATTATTAAAAATTATCGAAAATTCTTACTTATTTGCTAATTTATTACTATATTTCTAGTGTGTAGTTCGCAACTTTTCTACTTTGTATTTATTTTTTATTCAAGATTAATATTACCGAAAACTGGATTCCTTAAAAGGAAAAGTGCTGAATCGTTGCTAAATATACTGAATATTAAATTATTTGATTTTGAGAGAAAAGCAGGTTTCAGTTTGTTTTGATAATTTTTTCTTTTAGGTTTCATGAAGTAAAATTGCTCCGCATTCTTTTTCATTATCTCACATTAATAGGAAACGTGCTTGGTTGTATATGTGACATGAATTGGAAAGTGAAGTAAGTTTTTCTTATCTTCCAAGAGTTATATTGCTCAGTCATTTTAGACTGTACGAGTGATTTTCACTGTAAACTGCTTCATTGGATTTGGGAGGTAATTACGGTGTCATAAGGATTTGGGGAGTTTTCCACTCATCCGACAGAGCAAGTGGTCTGTAATTACGAGAAGTTCCTGATTAAAATTCGTTTTAAAAATTTTAATTATTTTTATTTAACTCAAACACATTAAATCATTCTCTACAAATGAAGGTTTATTTGGTAATTACTTGGACTAGCAGATTCCTGAAGTTGTTTCTTGAAAGTGGTTCATATGGTAGTGTTTCAACATTACCTAGGATTAGGTAATGTTGAAACCCTATCATATGAACCACTTGTTGTTGTTTGTTGAATCGTAGGTTTACTATTTCCTTGTGTGGTATTCCTGTGCATGTCTGCTCGTGTATTTGTTTGTATGCTGTCTCCCAACGTATTTTTTTGTTTATACATTCTTCGTAATTCAAAACGGAAATCTGTTAATCGGAATCGGGCATATGCTAAATAGTTTAAGATGAAGCAATCCTTAATGGTCTCAGAATTTGAGAGATCCGTCCATGGATAAGGATTGTTCATATCCATAAATACTAATTTTGGTATACTAAGAACGTTATCCATAATAAATTAATTTTGACTGCATGATCGCACTGGAATGCATTCAAAGTTTAGAGGAGTAGTTCATTTATATGCTTTAATTTAGTAAGAATGATAATCAGCGCTGTACATGAAAATTTCAGTTGCTTTTAATGTTCCAGTTTTGCAGAAAGGCTGTTATGAAGAATAGCATTGCAGAAGTACTTTTCATTCATTCATTGGAAAATATTGCAGGCTTTGGGTTTCAATATGTGCTATAATAATCTTTCCAAGGCAACAGGGCATAAGCAACTGTGGCATCAGTTGCTTATGCCCATATGTATCCAAGAATCATGTTTGGATACATATCTTTTGGTGTTAATTCAAATCAAATGACTTGAGTTAAGAGATGTAACAGTTACCAGAAAACTCCAGACTTGTGTTTACTAGTCGGAGTGGCATTGTGCATCTAGACTGCTACTTTAATATGCTGGATTATAACTAGCTGTTCTTTCCAAAAGCTATTGGCAGTTAGTGTGAACCAGTTCAGAAGGTGGTTCTAAATAGGTTTTGTAGGACCGTGAATTCTTTTGAAGAGGACCAGCAGATCTCAGCTTGCAGCGATGGCAGTAGCGCTCTGCGTTTAAGATAATAGCCGTCCAATAAGTTTTCCGAACTACTGCTACGAAGTTTACCTCCCTTAAAATTTCATTTTGGCATTCTATACATTATAGCGAAAATTGGAAAATATCTATTGAATATTATAGTAAAACAAATGTAAGTAGAACGATACTTTTGAGCTAAGTTAGAAGACTAGTCATAAATGGAAAATCATGTTGCTAAAACCATTGAAGACGAAATAAACTGTAAGGCCATTAGTGTGAAAACAACTTGAGTTGATTGTGTCTGTATACTGTGATTGAATGTATGAAACTTTGTTTTCTTATACAAATTATTTTGAATTTCCTCATACGAATTGAGTTTACTGGTCGGAATGGCATTATGAATGCAGACTGCTGCTATAATATTTTGATTCTTACGACTATGGCGTTCTGTCCGAATGCCATTGTTGCTATGTGAAGACTTCATTATGCAGCACAGAAACTCTTCCAAACTACACTCAGCACATTCTTCAACTTACACTCAGATTTTCGTATTTGAGACACTGAAGGAATATTTAACTACGAAGTGCAATGAGAGATTTCTGATGTGTAGCATTCAGAAATTATAGAACCACCACACTTAACACCGATTTCTTCCGCACTGGGATATATAAATGTGGTTGACAAAACATCTTTATATGGGAAAAATGTGTAGTACATATGACTCATATCATGCATGTATTTATCAGAGGGGTGTGAATTCATTTAATAGTGCATGTTAACCGATTTTTTTTCCCCGAATGCCTGATAGATTGCTTATTTCAATAGGATAGGTATGTGAACATACAGGGTGTTCGGGATAAATTTGACAGTTTCGTAAGGAAAAAGAAAATCTTCTTTGTATCTATTAAATTTAATGAATTGACAAAAAAACATTACAGGCAGAGTTAATTACAATACTATCAACAAGATTTACTCAAAATAACCACCATTAGCATCGATCACAGCTTCAATTTTGCTTCGGAACCTCGAACAAGCTGATGCTACAGTCTCCCTGGGAAGGGCCGCAAAAACTGTTTTAATTTTATCCATTAACTGGGCTTTTGTATTACTGGAAGTGCGATTGGTGTCTTTTTCAACTGCGCCCCATACAAAATAATCCATGGGGTTAAGGTCTGGGGAGTTTGGAGGCCAAACATTTGGACTGGTGAAGTCGTAGAAATTTTCAGACAACCATTTTTGACTTTTCCCAGAGGTGTGGCAAGGGGCCGAATCCTGCTGCCATACATACGGCCTACCATTGGCTACCCTTGTTATCCAGGGCTTGACTACAGTTAGCAACTCCACGAACAAAGCCCGAATTCCAATGCCAGGGTTCTTCAACACCTGTTCCTGCAGATTTGCGAGGAATTCTGCTGTACGAACGCAATCAGATCGTCTGCTAGGGATCTTTCTTCTTGCTACATCCTCGTAGTCACCATTGCAAGTCTCTAGTTCATGCCTGATTGTTTTTACTGTATTCAGGGAGCATTGGGCAGCAGTCGTAATATCCTTATTTTGATGGCGGGCACGAAACATCATGATACAAGTTATTCTCTTCCATGATTCAGGTGGGTTCCAGCTATCCATCCTTTCTGACATCTTGTATATGAATGAAGAAGGGTCCAAACTTTTAAATGAAGAGAAGTGTGTGTTAATACATGTAACTTACGGAAAAATATAATTAATTATAAATATGTCAAATTTATCCCGAACACCCTGTAGTTGTAAAGACTGTTACTTAGGTAATTAAACATTTCAAATAGCAGGCATCCTACGGTGCTATATACTCTTCATGCAATGGTTACATTCAGTTTTATTAATGCATCTATATTTTTTCCAGATGCATTTGTCAGCTATCTACAAGTGAAAGTGATTATTTTCCAAATCTCGACAACAGACAATTTTCGGAATTAATCTTTGAAATTTTGCAGATGACTGATTATTTCCTTAACATACTCATATCATGACAGTATTTCTAAATTTACGCAATTTATAGCTACCGTCATAATATGGACTGCATTAATTTATCCAACCTGTTTTTTATTACTGCAAATGTATCTCACAGCTTGTTACAGCAGATTTTTAAGAGCTATATTACCTGTAGAGAGGTTTTAAGTATTTCACTGTTTTGAACGAGATGGAGGACGCATCTTTATACAAGAATCATGTCACTCAGAAAAAAAATCAACCAATTAACTAACGAAATAATACTTCAACAGACAATTTATAGGAAACGCAAATAAAAAAAAAACTGACCCAAGCACTAAAGGAAACAAAGTTGCCTACAATCTAGAAGTGTTCGTTTTACTTGTATTATTTTTGCGTTTCCTGTTGCTGCTGAAGCTGTAATGGCATTTCTGGAATTTTCGAAGTAATTTATCAGTTCTAATTTACCAGCTGAGTAATTTACTAGTTAAAAGCCGGCCAAGTATACACTGTTAAATTGCGCTAACCTTCTGTTTCCTTAGTAGTGAATTCACATTTTTACATGTTTTGCTTAAACGTTTTTTAGTTTAATTTTAACTATTTGTGGAATAAATTATCGAAAATAACCGTGGCTTTATATTTTACATACTTTATACCGCTCCTCGGTTTGCTCGAGTTGTCACATTGTCAGGGAATTTGATATTTCATCAACAACTGTATTCCAAATTTGATCGAAAACGTGACCTGTAGTTTGGAAATATCCTGAACGACTACAAATGAAAATGCTGGATTAATATTAAATTCAAAGCGATGTTTAATTTAAAAACAGTTGTTCGAATTTTGGCTGCGAGTCTTGTAACAGTGACTCACTATAATATAAATAATTGACGAAGTAGAAAAAAACCTATATAAATAGAAGTGAAAGAATGCTCTTTCATGCGATGAGATCCATATGTCATACCCCATTCATTGTGAATTTTAGCCGGTATGAAAGATGGTATTTAGTACCTGTTTATTGATACTGACATCATTTCTAATTATCCTCCTCATTAGTTAAAAATTATGTCGGTATTATAAAAGCAATAATTTTAGACAGATAGTTCGAAAAGTTATCTGTTTAACATAACATTAGAACACTGAAGTGGTCAAACGCAGAGCCTGTGGGAATCCCATGTGATATGTGTGAAATGAACTGAAACTCCGAATTATGCTTTGTCGAGAAAGACCATAGAAAAAACTTTTTAATAACTTTTACCTTAAAGGAGTGAAGCACAATACCACTCATTTTTATCAGAAATTAATAGAAATTCCTCCATGGCGCATCAAAGGTGTCATGATGAATATTGAGATGGTATTATTGTTACTAAACACAAGTTTTCGTTAACATATGTTCATGTTCCATGAGGAGGTGATGTGATCTGTCCATTTCTGTAAATACTTATGATAAAAATGGAAACTTTCATTGCAGTTTAATAGAAAATGTATTTGTGCATAACAATTCAGGTATTAGCAAACCTCATTTAAGATAGTGACATTCCACTTGTAAGTTTTTGTCTTACAGACTAACAATGTCGCCTTGCACTAATTTGTAGAACATGGATACTAGCTTTGAGTAATGGCGAAAGGCTATATTACTTAATTGACAAATCGATTTATAATTCAATGTTGATGTTTGAGACCGCCTAGGGATGACGCTCATTGGTCGAAATCATTGATGTACTAGAAAAGTTCCATTATAACCTTTCCTGCAGATTTTTAAAAATATTTTGAGTTAATATTAATTGCTAGGTAAATATTAATGTTTTGATTTACTGTCTGAGTATGGTAGGTATTCAAAATTAATTGAAGGAATTATCATACTGATTATGATTAACATAATTGTTTTACGCTCTCCAAATATTTGATTACTTTAAGCAGAAATCCTGGTTTAAAAATAGAAATTAAAGTAGAAAATAACCATAACACACAATTTGTGTTTGGTTGCTCAATCTAATTCTCAGAATGTGTCATTGTGAATCACAATGACACATACTGAGAATTAGCCTTATGTCAAGTGTTAAAAAAATCGGCTAATGATGAGCCATACGTTGTTGATTTCACCTGATCTTTGTGAGAATCTGAATTTTTGATCGGAAATAATTCAGTGAATGAAGGATTGTGAAATAAAACTTTGAAAGTAATTTAATAAAATTGATATGATTGTTTGATATTTTAAATTCTTTAATAAATCTTAAAATCTTATATTATTCAACAATATAACTGGGCCACTAAAAATTCAACTCTGTCACATGAAAACTGGTCTTCTTATCCAGTAAAAGGACGGATTTCATAGATGTGCATACTATAATAATGGTAATAGTAATCTAAATATGAGGCATTTAGGTTACCATTAACACTAGTGATTAGGTCGTTGTTTTCGACGCTTCTCTCAAATCAATTCTTCACTTTTAAACTTGTACTAACCAGCTATTAAATTAAGAATAAGATATTCGGTTAATGTAATTTTAGAAATACATCTTATGACCCTTTAAATAGAATCTTTGATTTTCAAAAATCATATTTCTGACGTCATCTAAACGTCAAAAACTATATGAAATTATGCAACACGAACACTACATAACTGAACATTTGTTGGTGAGCTTCTAGCAGGCATTAGTACTGAAGTTTGAAATTGTTGCACTTGCACTTTCGTTTGCAGCCTGCTATCCCTTATCTGTTTAATTTATTATAAACCAACACTATGCGCGCCAATAGCGAAAAATTGCCAGTGAATTGTTTCCAGTACAAGAACGAATTAAATTTCTTTCTGTATATACTTAAAAATAAACCTACCAGAATGAGTACAGTATCCACAGTTACTTATCGTGTACCAATGGGGGTGGGGAACAAAAATTCTAAATAATCCAACCGTAATCGCAAACAATGGAGGCAAATGTTCTCTTTACTATCATGACAACATGCGTGACTCATCTGAGGAAACGAATATTATTCTTGCATTTCTAGGATTTGTGATACGTTGGACAGGATTTGTTTAAGGCCAACAGAAAAAAAAAACTATTAAAATTTTACCATTGAAAATTACGGTTCTGAAATTTGGAGACGAATAAGCAGGGTGTGAAATATTTTTTCTGGTTACACGAACTCCTGTAGTTTCTTCTGAAGAATAAATATGAATGCAATTTGAACTAGCACATTCGTTAGAAAAACCTCTCCGAATTATTCATTGTTTTTAGACATTCCTCGCCATGCCGATATGAGTTTAGACTTATAAATATCTCTTACTACCTAATTTTCTATTATTTTGCGTCAGCATTAAACTGTTACTTTGAATAGCATGAAAATAAGGCGTATAAAGAAGCAAAACGTTATAAATGAAACTAATTGAAATAAAACTAAACCTACAAAGCTGAACAAATTTTTCTGTTCTACATTAAATGCTCTCAGCGAACTTCAGCGCGAAAATGTTTCATTCATCAGTGATTTTGTCAACCATAGCGATTTCACTTTGCTGTCATCTTAGAGTTTCATACAATCGATATCTTAATAAAATCCATCTTCCCATAAAGCCCATGTTGGTTCCGGCTCATGATTGTTAGAAGAGAATATCTTTATCCTCATACAACTCAATGAGACATAAATGAGCCATCTTGCGGGAAATTAATATGCACTCTCACCTCACTTTAAACAGCGATTTGGGTTCTGATGCTTTCACAACCGCGATTAATAAATCTCTCCAATGCCTTAAGGAAAAAAGTAATGCTTCGATGAAATTCTTTAGAAAATTGCAGCTGTTCGGGGAATTTATACCAAAGAAAAATAGAAAATAAAACAATGGAGATTTTCAATAAACAGAACAACTTTCAGAGGTTTTCTGAGGTACATATTAAAGAAACATAACATACAGCTTACACGATGTGAATATTAAAATTTTCAGTACTTTGAAACATATTCTGAACGTGGAAAACCGACTGAATAAAAAATAATATATTTCCTATGCTAATTACTGAATGGGAACACAATATTTGTTTGCATGGTAATCGCATATAACTAAGCAGACCTTCAGAGAAACCAAACAGCGAATGAAAATAAGACAAAAAAAAACAAAAAAAAAACGCAGCGTATTTCAGGATCATGTTTCTTATTAACAGTTTCCTAGTTCCTTATGAAATAAACTTCACGTATGATAAAAGTACAGCCCGCACTATAAACCATTAAGTTGCATTTGAAAAACCGGAATACTGTTTATTGGATAATTTTTTAAATCAGAGAATACGATTCCCTACTAGATAAATTTGTGACTTTTATCAACATTTGTAGAATTTGAACAAATCACTTCAGTGTAGTTTGATAGCTGTTTGAGTACTACATTAGTATAAGTATGCAATTCTAAGTTTAGTCAGTAAAAATTAAAATTAATATAATAAAATATAATTTACATTCTGAGTGAACTTTGCCATTCGAAATGTTCCTTTCGAGAACGTGCACTGATACGTTAGAATTGTCTGCAAGTTTCTTTTAGGTTTTTAAAAATATACATTACGCAATAGTTTGAATGTCAAGCACCATTTATTAAACGACTCGTAACCTAAAGTAATTTTTTTTTTAATTTCTAGTCAAATGTAATGCAATATATTACGCATTTTAAGTAGTGGTAGTTTAAGTCTTCCTCGATCATAACTGTCAGTAAAAAGTACTGAATAAACAAGTTTTCACATATTCACCTTACTGAAAAATGCTGAATTTAAATCGATGAAATCTCTTATAATGACTCGAGAAATTAGCTTAGTGATATTTGAGTATAGTTGACTTCAATAAGCTTTAAGAATTGAAGTTTCTTTTTATTTATCTAATCTGCTATAAGTTTTTGCTGCTTTTTAGTGCTTTGATGTGCTGATTACCAAAACTTATTTCTAAGATTAAAATAATCTTCAATAAAACCCGTGGTAAAAATGATGCGCATATCCCTCATCATCAATGAAATATTAGTGAGCATAAAGTGATTATGTTAATCGCTGTCCAATATATAGTAGAAAAATTCCTAAACCAATAAAGCTTTCAGTAAAATCACGCTATAAATTTGCATAAAAATTTTAATTATATTGGAACAAGATCCATTAACAAAACTTGTGCTCACAGCGAAATCACACAAGCCAACTGTGGAGAACTGTTTTTTCAATATCTCCGACTGATATATATATATATAAAAATAGTGGATCAAATAGTTTTAACATAGTCAGCATTGCGTCTTGAGTGTATATGCTTTATCAGCAATTCTTATGTTCAGTAATCCGAAAATAGTCTACGAGAAAAATTTTTTTGTACAGCTGAGGAATGGCCCTCAAGTACTGTTGGTATCAGATTTGAGAGTGGCACTATATGCTCTATAAGAGTTCGATTTTCTATATTAATATGCGAAACGTAATATTTGTTCATCTAATAACTTATCTGAAACTTGTTCTTTCCATTAGTAATGGCGTGATTCGTTGAGTTTTTAACTATTAAACATAATTAACTATCGATTCAAGAAAATTTAGGCTTAGAATTAACGAACAACGTTGTGATTTATACGTATATCGATTTTCTTCAGAGAATGCGAAATGTTTATTCCATTTGAAATTAAATGCTAGTTTAGTATAGTACATCACGATACACAAACGTTACTTAATCTAAACCACAATATCACTTTTCTTTCCCCCTTCAAATGGCTGATATTATCTTCAAGACTTAATCATGTACAAAAGCTATTCACTTTTCACTGAATATGACGTAATTCAGACAAATACTAATACTTTCCAAGAAAAAACTACTGAATTAGTACTTTTTCTTCGAAATTGCTAAGCAGGGCTTGGGCGATAAAGAAAAAAATATTCACATATTATGAACTATCACGCTGTAATTTGAAACTAGAAGCATTTTAATTAAGTGCCTCTATATAGATTTAGATAAGGAAGCATCATTACTAAGTTTTATAAAATATTTATAATCGTGTTAATTATGCTTTCATTAATAAATAACATTTAAATTTTTCAGTATACTTTCCATGTAAGCTGGTATAAAAAAAAAAACTTCAACGAGCAACATCATAGCAACTTAGCACTCAATCGAACATTTTCCTTTTTAATCACGTCCTGTTACCACATTTACAACAGAAGCTTTAATGCTGTAATATTATTTTTCTTTATTTTACACGATCATTAAGTATTAAAATTAATGCTTCGTGGATGAAATGCGTTTATTGAATTTTTGTAAGTGATTTTCGTTATCTGTTTTCCTGATCGGATGCATAATTCTGGATTGAGTTATGAATCCTGGGAGAATTTGTCTTATCACCTCCATTGTCTCCATAACATATCTCTCTTGAGTTAGCTAAATAGGTTTCCTTTCTTTCTAAGAATGTAGATGCCGTTGAGACACTGCTTTGAAACTAGACAAGACCTACAAATGCTGCCTTAGGCGTGCACTTGAATTGCGGTAATCAGAAAAAACGGCTTGGCATAAAGCCAAGGAAATGTACTTCTCTCGTCTTTGGGATAATTTCTGAGAATCCTGTCTGAAAGGAATTTTCGCGCCTTTGTAAAGATGCAGTCACTTTGACAGCAGCGGCAAGTTTCTTAATATTGTATTCTTTTGATTTAGAATACAGCCTCTCGTGCAATGTGTGACTCTTCTGTGAAATTATGCAGATGAATCCGTAACTGTCACATAACATAAAGCTTTGGCCACTTAAATGGTTTACAAGAAAGCTTCGGACAAGACATGTAAGCCGAGTAAAGCGGAACAATTCGCATGTGACAAGCGAAATCGATACATCCATTTACCTCCGCTAGGACAAGCAGTTCGACCATCACAAGATCGATAGGTCGATAAGGATGTAAAACCAAAGAGGAAATACTTTGGATGGAGAAGTATACACATCACAAGTAAACTACCACATTTATGCTGTTCTCAAGAGGTTGAATTCTTAGATAAAGCTTAAATTCAATATTTCTCGGAGGATGATCAGAACAATAGGCCATCTTGGGATAAAATGTATCAGCGTTAAATGCATTTTTCTTGCATCTAAAAATAATTAGGTTTAAACATCAATTGATTTATGTAAAAATGTAAGGCATCAATGCTTTTAAATAACATAGTTATTATTAAAGTCTAAAATGTTTTACTTGGTGATTGTGAAAACTGATTTGACTTGTTTTCAAAGCCAAATAATTGACAAAATTTCAAACTCCCACTCAATATTAACAATTCAAGGGTCGATACATTTACAGAATATTCATTTATTACATTACTACTTTTTTTATTATTTTTCAATTCAATCTCTCGATTCATTCATGATATTCAAATTTGGAGGGAAAACATTCGCTTTATTCTTTGTAAAATCCCTCTCCCCCCAAAAAAGGTTGTAAAATTCTGGTACACTAATACTTCGTGTGGGCTAAGGATTTTTAAAATTTTTTACATAATTCGGAAACCCTGATCTATCTAGAGACCAAACATGGAACTCTTTCAAGACCTTTCAGACATCCAGTAAACGGAGAAGTGGTTTCATTCTTGGAGATAAAATTCATCCCTTACCTAAAAACAATAGGAAATATCTAGTGTTTAGTGCGGATGTGAATCCACAGCTTGTTGGAGAACAGATACGCTATCCTCTCAGCTAAGATTGATATTTAAGCAGATATTTGTCTGGAATCCAGTTTTCCATTTCAGACTAAAGGAATGGAAATGAAAGTTTTAAATAGATGTTTTTCTATTGGTAACAATTACTTAACTTTGTTGTGGGAATAAAACACTAGTCTTCCTTCAGAGAACTTCGTGTTTTTATATCCATCAAGGCTATACAGATTTCATAGAAATTTGTGTGAAATATAGAACCATTTTAAAAATTAAACACATTTGTAAAATATTCCCACTTACCTTCATACTAACTGTTGTACTAACAAAGGGTTTCTAGGAAAATGCATTAAAAGTCTATGCTGCTCATTGGCAAAATACTTTTCATCACGCACAAACTACCGCCATTTTTGAGAGAAAAATGTATTTTCCGAAATCCCCACTCATTGTCTTCAAAAGGGGATTTATATTTATACATGATGAGAACATCATCAGGAGATGGTCAAAAACATTTGCTCCATTTTGGACACGAACCTACAGTTTGTAGGCTGGAATCAGACTATTCCAGCCGGTAGGTATTTATCTGCCAGGCCAATCAAACTGTGCAGATAACAAAGCTAATGGTATGGTCAAGAAGCTAATGCTTATATTTCCATCAGTCGAGGGATAAATACGTCATGGAAATAATTTTTACCACAATCCCAGCTTTAGAATAAAACTTAACTGATACTGTAGGTGTCCACTAGCGGTGGCTTATACGGTTATGTAAGGTAAACTTATACCAACGAATCTATTTTAGCCAACAATATTAGTTGATAATGTAAGTTCGCGACATTAACCAATAAACAAAAACCTATATCAGGGAATCAAAGTTGCTTGTATGGTAAAGAATTTTCAGATGTGAAACTATCAATCAAGAGTCAAGTCTGCAGGGACTCACACTAATCGCAGTGCACACACACACTACCTAAAGAGCTGCGCAATCTCGTTTTCTACAAGTTTAACAGCTGCGCATCAGCCACAACAATAACTATCAACAGGGTACATGGTGTAAAGTACATCATGGTTGATTCATTGAAATACTAAATTATGGGAAGGATCATGTTTACGCCTTTTACCGTGCGAATGAGCTAGTGTGGGCTTATGGATATACTGTATGTCTGGGCGAATGATTACGACAGTGACATAAAACAGAGGTAATGAAATGGTCTAGAGCTGTTTCTTATGTAATGAACCGGACCTTTCGGTTCCAGTATGTAACTGAAAAATTAATGTAAGAACATGCAACACTACTGGATAATGCAACGCTTCCTACATGATGGTTGTTTTCGGAAGAGTGACCCACGTCTCTTTCAAAAAGACTATGCACCATGTCAAAGTCCAGGTGCTATCGTGACATAGTTTGAAAAAAATTTGGAAAACTGGCTGTCCTTCACAAATTCCCGCTCTCAGCCCTCTAGAATGCATTTGAACTGAACTAGAAGAATAAACCATAGTAATGCGGCTAATTGAAGATAGAAATGATACGCTTACAGGGAGAATGGTCTCGAATACCTAACACAACTACTACAAAACGAAGGGTACTTTTGTGGTGTCTTGCATTTTTTTCCCCCAAAAAATATGCTGTGTTAATTCTTCACCATCGTGTAAGTCATTTTTACTTTTGATGGCCATTTAGAGAACAAAGCTGACCTCGAGTTGAAATCATCTTAAGTTGTGCAGAACATTTGCACATGAACGTTAGAGATATAATAGGAATGAATGTAGAGATTGAAATAGGAAACTAATCTTTTGCATCATAAATTCTCAAGAGGTCTCGTTTTTTACCCTGGCAGTTATTCCATGCATACACTATTTTCAGTTATTCCATACATCCATTTAAAGTAATTGAGAATTTAATTTTTCTTCCTCAGCTGAACTATAGTTCACACCTATCATTCCAAGTGGTGAAGGCATTTTTATTTGCCCGCGCGTACACTATAATATTGTCAGAAGCAGTGAATTCACATGTTTTGTAAACCGATTTAACAAGAGATTGTTAAATACGATTTCAATATACAAATATTACTAGAAGTTTTATACATTGTGTTCAAGGTTTCAATAAAAATAAATCGCATTTTCTTTTATTTAACCTTATTGCTTATTTTTTTTTAAATTTTGGTAAATCACATTCACCATAATTTTTTCGCTTCTTTACATATGCATAATGGTGGAAAATACAATCACCATTTTACAGAGCAGTAAACACTAGTAATGTATGGATGGCTGCATAATACTTGTGTATACTGTACCAGAATTGGTACAGTATATAGTTAACTAGTACTGTATACTGTACTAGTTAACTATATATTTGTACAGTAATAGTGTATTTGATAATGTACACATCTAATATTTAATTAGCATTCTTTAAAAATAATTATAATCTGACTTTGTTTTTTTAGTTTGCACTGAGTCCCGTTATGGGGATTTGAGTTTCCTTTATGCGGCTTGAGAAATATTTCAAGTGGACTTAAAGAGCCAGCCTTAGCGTGATTATTTATACTGGATCGAGATTCCTGTCGATTTATCTACTGAATAAAGGTAGCCATCAGTACATCGATACCTCTTCACAAAAAGGTATTTATGTAACCATATTGAAATAGTTTGATATTGAGTATAATCCTTAAATATTGAAAAAAGCGAGGTAGAATGTTAGCAATAAAGGGAAAAATGATCTGACTCGTCCTTGAAGTGAAATAATTAAAGGGCGTGTAGTTAATCTGCTCTTGAAGTGAAGTTGAAAAGCAACATTTATCAGCATTGCTAGTTAGCATAAAATCTATTCAAGTAATCATTTATCCAATATTCTGCGTTGTAATATTGATTCAAGTATATTCACAATATACAATACATTTAGCCATTTATTAAATAGGCTACCACTTGCGGCATAAAAAGCTATATTATGGCTGCCACAGAGGCCTTTGCACAGCACTGTTCAGCTTCAAAAATTGTTAGGTTTTTGATTCACTATCTTCATATTTAAACGATATTTCAAAGTCGTCTTCATTCTGTAATCTGTTTACCATTCACATTAAAGACATGCTTATGGAATTTTAGTGTTATTTTCTTCATAACTTTAACGAATCTTGTTTCTCTTTCGATCTAGAGCTGTCATTCTTCCATCGCCATTATTAAATTATTCATTCTGGCAAATTCAGAGGAATATATGATCGTAAGACATCGCCAGTGCTTCAGAGAGAGCAATCCGCAAAGTTTCCCCTTATTTGAAGAAACTGCACGCCGAAATCGATATTTCTTAGATTAAAAGCACAAAGCATGAAATTTTACCGCTACTCGGCTAAACAATTGAAAGATACTTGTATGAAATATTTTAATCAGAATCGGCACGTCATGGCTTATATCAGTGAGAGCTGTTTATTCTCCTGATCGAATATGCATACCCACAGATGTACACAGAACCATTAAACCTGCTGGTTATACATAGCTTGTGTTTCGTTGTTTTGAGTAATAATTAAGATATTGCCACTTATACGATTAATGTACTTAATAGCGATTTAGTATATTTACTAAAACGGAGGGGTAAATTTACTAATGTGTACATTATATATATAGTAGTATGAAATTCATTTATCTAATTGACATACCCAGTTTTTCGTTGTTTTTTTAATTAAAAAAATGATTAAGATATTAAGGGAAGACAATTTACAAATACATATTAGAATAAATCTTTAGCTTTTTAGTATAATTTGCTTGAATAAAATTTTTTCATATTTTTAATTTATGATATATTGGAAAATTCGCTAGATCATCTTATTTCGCTAAACAAAGCAAAATATTTTACACTTAGGGACAATCGTCTCAGTTACTTTATGACAGAATGCGGATAGTTGTTTAATATATCGCAAATGAAATGAAACACCACACCTCGTATGAAATTAGGATGAAGCGATAATTTTGTATAGTTTCTGAAATTATAGAAACTGCTCTAAGCATTTCTCTAACCTGTGCAAGATAAATTCACAGTCTTATGAATTTAGCAAGTGAATGTTTAATGCCCTTCCTGAGGGAGTTGGGTATGATTCTATGTGCAGTGATGAACAATGTCCTACTTAGAAAAATAGATCCACAGAATCAGAATTTTGATATTGTTTGAATGTTTGTGGTTAAGCTTACATAAGGAGGACATCTCTTAATTCTTTCAAATATCAAATACACATGCGTATGGTTTATGCAAAGCAAGCATCACATCATACAGATGTAATCATCTTAAAAAACAGAACTTAGATATTTAAAGAAAATTGGTCGGACAGACACCTACGCACTTGTAATCTGATGAAATACTGCATTCTTTCAGGATATGCGCTCTTTATTTAATGAGTGCATTAGTAGTATACCAGTCACTATGTTCAATATCAAGACGAAGAGGATTCGTGACGTCATGAGTATGAATTTTTTGGAATTTCCCTGGGGAACACATCAGTCTGTGACGTCACGTTGTGTATTTTAGTTCGTGTATGAAATTCCTGGTAATTGTTTTCGTATCGAATTCTGGGGAATTGTTCGCGTATGGAATTGTGGGTGATGGTTAGAGATAAGATAAGGATCCCATCTCTCTGTGACATCACATCGTGTCTTTTGGTTCGAGTATGGAATTCTGGGTAATTCTTTACGTATAGAATTGTGGGTGATGGTTATAGATAAGATACAGTATGGAACCCATGGAATTTCCCTGGGTGCACAACCATCAATGACATCACGTTGTGTCTTTAGTCTGAGTGTGGAATTGTGGGTAAAGGTTTGAGTATGGAATTCTGGATGATGGTTGGAGTATGAAATCCTGGGTAATTATTAGAGTATGGAATTCTGACAAGATTGAGATGTTGACAAGAATTAGATAAGTGATCACGTCGTGTCTTTGGTTTGAGTGTGGACTTGTGGGTAATGGTCAGAGCATAGAATTCTGGGATGTGACTGTATTTTTCAGTGATGCGAGATGAGTTTTTTGTTTGCAAGTGGAATTATGGGTAATTATTAGAGATTGGAATTCTGGGAGGACTTTTGGTCAAGTTTTGAGGTCATTGGCTTGATTGTGGAACTATGGGATAATATTTGTCAATAGATAGCAGTAGACATTTTCTAAAATAATTAGCTACTGAATATCAGTGGTGCCCCTCCTCAAACACACATTTTTTTCTTTCATGTTCACATTTTCTAAAATAATTAATTACTGGAATCTCAGTGTTACTGCTTCTATGTCATGTTTAAGATATTAAAAATTTCATTACTTTTCTAATTAAATGTTAACTTTATTCCAAATTCTAAGCAGAATAAATATTCTGAAATATGGAGAACATGTTAACGACACCTAAATTTGTTCATCTAAGTTTTCAAATACACATTTATTTGACTGAAATATTGTTTACAAATGTATTCACAATGAAAAATTCAAGCATGTAATTACCTAGAAATATTTCAAAAGATTTGTCTCTTGCTATTTTCCTATGGAAAAAATTTTCAAAGGGTTTTGGGTTCATTCATTTTTTTACTTTATGGGGTATACAAAACAGTACAGCACAACACACACACAAAAGATGATTTGTGGCCTGAAAGAACGAACTGCAGTAAATAAATTTAAAATGCACTCGATTATTGTTCCTTATAGGTTTCTGTCCATTTCGTTAATATTGTAACAGTCGCACACATTTTTATCAGTTCATAGATCTCTGAGCAATTCACAATTGAATTCAGGTATTTGAAGAGACGTTTTTTTTAATCTATATTTCAATGGATTTCTATTTTCTTCATCCTTATTGTATTACGTATTTTTCCACCACAAACAAATAATTATTTATTATTTCAACTGAATATTAGATCTGGTACTATAAATTTTCAACTTAATTCTGTTTCAACATCCAAAGATTATACTTCAGAAATGCCATATTTTTCTTTAGCATTAGTAAGTTTTGACTAAAGGAAATGAGACAAGGGATTGGACTCTGTATTAGCGTTTTCGTATTAGAAAGGCGCTGTTGTGTAAACATATGGGCACTGAGACTTGGTAATTTGCTCTTGTAAATATTTTTCCCATGCATGAATAATCAAATATTTGTTTCCAATAATCTTGCCCCATTTTTCCCCTTTCGTTCCCTGCATTAATTTCACAGTAGTGATACAAATCGCATTAAGATTTGGTGATTTTAGTTGTGTGATATTTCATATCTACATCTGATAAGAACAGTGAGGGATGACAGTGACATTCCATCCCCTTACTCCTATTTGGTTGTTAGTTCCAGAAATGTATTAATGGATAAAATTGTTTATTGATATATCAACGTCTAAGCAGAATAACTGAGTAAAAATATTATATATTTTTTGCATGAATAATTAAGCAGAAATATGTTTCTAATAATCTTTATATATATATAACTCAACCTATATTTTGATCTGCGTTAGTGATTTCTTTTGCACAAAATATACAAAAATGGTCTTTGTATAGTATCATTTTATAGATCTTAAAATTTCATTACTTTTTTTTTCGTAATTAAATGTTAACTTTATTTTTTACATCAAACTTATTTCATTTAAATTTACAAATGCATATTTTATTTTACTGAAATATTATTTAGAAGTATATTCACAGAGAATAATTGGAAACATGTAATTTTTACACTCTTAACATTTTCCAATGATTTAAATAAAGAAAAATTTTGTTACTTACTGTTTCTTGGTTACATTACATCAAAATAACTGGTCATGTAAAAGAATCTTAATGTGCTATTCTTTATAGTACTGTTTACCATGTCCGTTTCTTCAAAATGTGACATTTGTGCAGATGATTCATGGCCAAGTTTTGGCATGCTGGTGGATATGACATTGATGTGATTTTATCTAACATTCTGACATCATAGCACAAAGTTTCTCTGTGCCTCGAATGATTTTCTATATAATTTATCCTTATGTTAAGTATTTTTTCTCAACACAAATAAAGCAATTATTTATTATTTTTATTATTGTTTCATACTGAACATTAGGTCTGATACTATACTCTTCATGTTAACTCTTCTGCACTAAAAATTCTGGCTATTAATTTTACATCCGATTCCTTGTACTTCCAAGCTACTTTTGTCGGTGAATTTTTTTTCCAAAAAGTTGACACAGATTCTTGAAATATTTGAAGGTTGGCATGAACAAATAAGACTAATAATTCACTGAATGGATTTTCAAAAAATGTCTCTAATTAGCTTGTGGCAAGAAACTTCAAGATTTGTCTGCAAACTCCCAACTTTCTTTTGATTTATCTATTCTAATCTGTTGGATACATCTAATGTAGTAACAGAGTTGTCACTGTTTAAATCATTTTGTACTTTATTCATTAAAAACCCACAATTACGTTATTGCTGTCGTTTTTGTTCTGCCTGTAGAATAGTAGGGTCGTATAGTTTTGAAATAAGTTTCGACTGTCAGCCACATGATTTTAAACTTTTATCATGTACATCTGTGTGAAAAGAAAATGTACCTTATCTTTATTTTTGAAAACACCATTGGGAGTTACTAATATTACTAGCTGAAACAACATTTTAGATGTAAGAGCAAGTGACTAGTTCTGTCACTCATATGTCCAAAATTGTTGGGATGGAAAAATAATATATAGAATTAGGTGGTGGAGGGTGATTGGGTAGTCAAGAGAATGACGGCATTCTTTCCTACAATGACCACCTCACCACTTCTCATTCAGAAGATGTCTGCTTAGTCCAGGGGAGATAAGTGACCTCTCTGTTTGCAGATATCTGATAGTAATATCACTCAAACTGATAACCTCTGTAGTGGTCAGTTTGAGATAAGTGACGTCGCTTATTTATTTCGATTTTAACTCTAAACACTAATCGTCTCCATCAAATGAGTGAATTCAATTGTGAATTGCTCAGAGATCTATGAACTGATAAAAATGGCACACTTTTTGTCACTAAGAACCAAATAGGAGTAAGGGTAAAAATGAAAATTAGTACCAAACCTGTTCATGAAAAAACAATATTGGTTGTCCATGGTACACACCCTAATATAAACATTTTGTCCATATACTCGAAAACCAGAACTGATAATCTCAATTAGAATGTTAGTGTCATTAGCATTACAGAAGGACTGCATACAAACATCAAAAGGGAGGACATTAGATACTGTTGTCTTTTACAGTCATATAAAGATAACACCATAGTCTAAATTTTTAAATATTTGGAACTTTTTAACATGAAATTAACAAAATATACTACAGAGCTAATATTCAGTTGAAATAATAACTATTTATTTGTGCTGGCAAAAGAAGTTTGTAATAAGAAAATATGAACGTAGAGTCCAATCCTTGTCTCATTTCCTTTAGCTAAAACATACTAATGCAGAAGAAAAATACGGCAGTTCTTTGGAAGTTGTAACAGAGGAATTAAGTTGAAATTTATAGTACTAGACTTAATATTCAGTTGAAATAATAATAAATAATTATGTATTTGTGTTGGAAAAAATACGTACATTAATAAGGATGAAGCAAATAGAAATCCATTCAAATATAGATTTAAATAAAATAGGCGTCTCTTCAAATAAGTGAATTCAATTGTGGATTGCTTGGAGATCTATGAACTGATAAAAATGTGTGCGAATGTTGCAATATTAAGGAAATGCACAGAAACCTATAAGGAACAATAACTGAGTGCATTTTCAGTTCATTTACTGCAATTCGTTCTTCCAGGCCACAGATTGTCTTTTGTGTGGGTTGTCCTGTACTGTACTGTTTTGAGCTTTCCCATAAAGTCATATCACTTGTCAGAATTCCATACTGTAAGCATTACTCAGCATTCCATACTCTAATGATCACCCAGAATTCCACACTCAAACCAAAGACACAACATGTCACTTATCTAATTCTTATCTTATCAACATCTCAATCTTGACAGAATTCCATACTCTAACCATTATCCATTATTCCATACTCGAACCTTTACCCACAATTCCAGAGTTGAACCAAAAACACAACGTGATGTCAGTGATGGACGGGTCCCCATGAAAATTCCAACTTATCTATCCTTATCTAATCTCTAACCATCACCCACAATGCCATACATGAACCATTAACCAGAATTCCCCACTGAAACCAAAGACACATGATGTCAATAACCGATGGTCCCCATGGAAATTCTAAACATTCCATACTTTAAACATCACCCAGAATTCCATACTAAAACCATTACCCATAAGCCACCACTGAAAACAAACAAAAACAAATCACTCGCACAACCCATGCATACCTAGGAAGTCGCACATACCCATGACATTAACGTACCCTTTCCGCTTCAACTCAATGAGGTCACATTGGATAGAAACCTATAAGGAACAAGAATCAAGTGCATTTTCAGTTTATTTACTGCAATTCATTCTTTCAGGCTGCAGATCGTCTTGTGTGTGGTGTGCTGTGCTGTACTGTATTGTTTTGTGTATCCCGTAAAGAAAAAAAAAATGAATGAACCCAAAACTCTTTGAAATTTTTTTCCATAGGAAAATATCAAGAGACAAATCTTGTGAAATATTTCTAGGTAATTACATGTTCGAACTTTTCATTGTGAATATATTGTAAATAATATTTCAGTCAAATAAATGTGTTTTCGTAAACTTAAATGAACAAATTTAGGTGTTATTGACGTGCTCTCCATATTTCAGAATATTTATTCTGCTTAGAATTTGTAAAAAAGTTAACATTTAAGTAGAAAAAGTAATGAAGTTTTTAAGATCTTAAATGTGACATAGAATCAGTAAAACTGAGATTTCAATGATTAATTATTTTAGAAAATGTGAACATGAAAAAAAGTGTGTGTGTTTGTGAGGGGATGTGGGGATACACTGATATTCAGTAATTAATTATTTTAGAAAATGTGAATATGAAATTAAAAAAAGTGTGTGTGTTTGAGGGGGGGGTGAGGAGGGACACACTGATAACCAGTAGTTAATTATTTTAGAAAATGTCTACTGATATCTATTGACAAATATTTTGCCATAGTTCCACAATCGAGCCAAAGACCCCAACACTTGACCAAATGTCCTCCTAGTATTCCAATCTCTAGTAGTTACCCATAATGCCACACGCAAACAAAAAGCTCATAAAATATCACTGATTATAGTCATATCCAGAATTCCATTCTCTGACCATTACCCAGAAGTCCACACTCGAACCAAAGACACATCGTGACGTGACTTATCTAATTTCTATCTTATCAATATCTCAATCTTGTCAGAATAATATACACTAATCTTTAACCACAGTTCCACATTCGAACCAAAGACACAACGTGACGTCATTGATGGATGTGTCACTCAGGGAAATTCCAAGGATTTCATTTTCTATCTTATTTCTAACCATCACTCACAATTGCATACTTGAACAATTACCTAGAATTCCATACTCGAACCAAAAGACACTGACATCGCAGACAGAGTGTCCCCCAGGGAAATTCCAATCATTCCATACTCGAAGCCATGAATCCTTATCTTACTTGATCTTGTTCATGGTGACTACTTGCATTGGGTTCATAGGAGGTGCGACCAAAGCAGGTTAGGTTCTCTGGGTGTTGTCTATTAACAGCTCATTCTTCAGCAATATTCTCAGCATTTTTTAGTTTCCCTTTGTTTCTGTTTAGTATAAATGAGTAAGTTAAGTGCAGTGTCTCGCTGGCTGTCAAAAGACAGGTAGCGATTGTGCACCGATTTATTTTACTTACGTTGGTCAAGACCTTTCGAATCTTCATATGCTCTATACTTGCTTACGGGAGTTACAAAACAAATAGTAAAACTTGATTTCTGGGTAGGAATTGAATAATTTGAATGCTTCACTTAACACCTTTCTTTTGGATTTGTGCTTTTCAATTAATGTGATTGGAAAGTGTGTTCATTTTAAATTCTGCAATAAATAACGATATGCGATGTTTTATAAATATATTTAAATATGCTATTTTGTGTCATCTGAAATTATGTCAGCAATATTTAGTGTTCACATATTTACAAAAAATCTTTAATATTTAGATTAAAATTCTGCCTCCACAGAGTGAAAAATTGTTCAGCTGATAATTAGTAAGGATATTGTTGTATGCTTTATCCTAGGATTATTAATCATTTTCACTAAAAAGCTTTCAAATGCTAGTAGTAATTTTCAGCATGTAATGAAAATATCAAACTTCTGTTCATCAATAATAATGCAACAGTTTCTAATTATCGTTTTCAAAAATCTCAAGATGCCACTGTCTAATTGCTTACATTAAAACATTAGTATTGTAGTGCCTGATTTCTTACATAGGTTGAGTTATGCGAAGGATCTCGATCAAAATAATCCGACTAAAACGTTAATTTATTTTGATTTATCACTCACTCACATTTTACCGGAGTCCATAATTTGAAATTCATCCTTTATAAACACCTGCACCTGCATTCGTACTTCACGATATATAAATACTAATTAGTGTGTGATTTGTTTCATATTTGCTATGTGATGTTTTTCTGTTTGTTACAAAGTCAACATTGCTAAATATAAGTGGGAATTTTGTACATGAATGCCCTACCTTTATTGCCCTTTCTGTTTTGAAAAACTTCACTTAGATCTGCCATTCCCGAAAGCTAATCTGATCTTGTATTGATTTGACGATGTTGGGTTGCTGAATTTATTGCGTAATGTACACTCTCGTTGTATTGAGGAGTGCAGAATTATCCCTTCAACTTGCTTCGTTCTTTAGGCTTCACACAATTTCTTAAGCTTTACATAGTAGCATACTTTCTTGAAGACTTCCTTCATTCACAGCAATAAGGGAACCTATCACTAAATTACATCGTTGGCTTATCATATTCCTTTCTCTTGATTTTTACAAAATGATAACGCGCCGCGCAGACCATAGCAATCTGATTATATCGAGCGACGGATCCACGCATAGGTGTAAGATGAGAAATGTAATTGGACAGTACATAGCCACTGTAAACTTTAGCCATGTCCATACGTATTTGTTAATTTAAATTGTGTTTATTTGTAGGAGAGGAAGGAGTCTTGTCATTTGTTTGTATTTCTTTTTCGTGCTTCCGAAATCCTATGTTATTTTAGAATTAAGTATGTGAGAGGCTGCATGTTTAGAGCACTTGGATCCAAATATTTTTTTACATAGTGCCACTCCGAAATTGGAGGTAATTGAAATGATAACAATCAAAGATATAATTATAAACAGTTTAGAAACGTTCAAGCGGTTCAGTATTATTTTATTTACTAGAAAACATTACAATAATTTCGCCATGACATATCTAGGGATTTTTTAGGAAAAGAATGCTATTAAGAGTTTGAAAGGATTTTTAAAATGCAGCGAATCGCTAGTTCTTAATAAGAGACGTTTGCTCTCGTTTTAATTAGAGCCCCATTAAATCTGGATTCAGCCCTTGTTTTACGCCCAGAGTTCAAAACAAGCTGAAGGATTTTCTGTGTGCCATTTGAGCCTTTATTTGATGTAATGGATTTAATATGCTCAATGATCAAACTCACTGAAATGAAAATGTAACTACTGCATAGTCAATACATACAAGCTTATTAATAATAGAACACAACCTTCAGAGATCGGGAAAATAGTTTACTGTTGCATTAATGCTCAGATATAACTGATATAAACGTCTTTGTGTGTGTGTGTGTACACACTTCGTTATATCTGTATGGTTTTATATAATATAGGTAAATTGTTTCACCTAACCAGTACTTTACTTACCTGACAGCATTAAAATATTATTACTTTCAAAACTCCAAGTATATTAGAACTCTGGGTGGGCAAGTGGTTAAGAGGAAATTATTAGTATTACTATGAGACACTTGCAAGGACTCATGTTGAACTGGCACTGCTCTTCACTTTGTATACATCCACCTTTAACATATCCTAAAATCATTTATATAACAAATCGTCACTAGTATCAATGTAAACTTTAACCATGTCCATACGTATTGCTTAATTTAAATTGTGTTTATTTGTAGGAGAGGAAGGAGTCTTGTCATTTGTTTGTATTTCTTATACAAATATACAAAAATACAGATACTACCGCCCACTAATAATATTTTTGTCTATAAATCGTGTTCTTGCCGATTTTCCTGTATCATATGCTGGATGAAAAACTATTACTTGGGAGAAAGTCTACTTCCATGTCACCTAATTCATCCTTAGTTGTAAAAGCTCATAAAACAATCGTTTGGTCACAAGAACTGAACTTGCGTCTTCTACAATCGAAGGACGCAATTTACCTTCTTTCAGTTGCACTATTGAAGCGCTAAATATGAAACGTGTTGATATCCTTAGAATAATAAGACAATGCGATAAAGCCTGTTATTCCAAAGGTAGGTGGAATAACAGGTAGAGACTTCGCTAAATGAGGAATCTTGTCTTCTGAATAACATCAATATATACGACCCTCTATATATACAAAAAAATCTTATCTTCTCCATAGGTTTGCTAATTTATTGATGCAGTTTTGTTCAAACGCAACATTCTGCATAATTCGAATAAATAAGAATGGAATAATTTAGAGAATTCAGATGATTAAAACTCTAAAGTAATAGAAAGAATGCCAGAATTGATAACATTATTATTAAAAGAATTATACGGGTATTTTATTGATATATTGGTGCTAACGAAAATATTCGTTGTTACTGATTGAAGCAAATGTCCTCCAAATTATAGGCCTTCTAACAACGTAGATAGTGCTGACAAAGAATTCGTGGAAGATTATTACCCAACAAATTAATAGCGAAATAATTAATACTACCAATCAACAGCATCCCTGAATACTAAATGCTATTTAAAGGCCACTGAACTTAAACATCCTTAACTGAATACGTAATGGTAAGCGGCGATAAAAACATAAATATTGAAAATACAAACCATAACAACCATTCCCAACCTAAATATGATATGATATCCATTTATACCCTAATACACTATAGCAGTGGTGTTCAACCTTTTTTACTACGCGAGCTACTTTTCTATAAAACGTTATTCTGCGATCTACTCTTGTATAGATCACGTTCTTGCAACCTATCTGATTACGCACAAATAAACGACTAAAAATAAACAACTAAAAAAAAAATACACAACTGAAAACTTTATTTGTGTATTTAAAAATTTATCACTTCTAATTATTTTAATACAACAAAAAAAAAAAATATATATATATATCGAATAAAATATTTATTTCTCTATTTTGGAAAACCAAAGATAGAAAAAAACAACAGATTGATTACAAACTCACAAGTTACAGGAAATGCTGGTTGATTTAAAAAAAAAATAAAGTTAATGTGAAATTTGGCATTGTTTGGACCTCGCAATATTTTCATAGTCAAGTTGATATGAAGAAGTGGCCAATCGCAGACAATCATCCAAATGATCATTTGTAATTTTTTTTTCTTAATTGATTTTTTATGACGGTCATATTTGGAAAAGCGGATTCTAACAAGTATGTCGATCCGAAACAAGACAGAATTTTTCGCGTAATATCAGTTAATATTGGGAATTTTTCATGTGCATACTTCCAAATGAATTTATTGTTTATTAATTTTATATATAAACTATTCTGACTGTTTATTATCTCAAGTTCTACTTCAGCTTGGTTTATATCAAACAGCCTACTAATTTTATTTGAAATTTCTGTGATGTTCAAATTTTCTTGAAATGGATTATTGATAAAAGATAATCATTTCAGTTTCATTAAAATCTTTAAATCTTGAATTTATTTCTTCCTCAATTAATTTCTATTTCACGATTAAATTCTTTTAAATCATAGTGACGCATTTCTTGATTTTGTTCAAATTTTTTAATAAATATGAGAGATGTCTAAATTCGCGGTCATTTATATTTTTCTTTAATAAAAGTAAGTATTGTTGGAAACTTTTTATTGAACTTAACATGCCAATTAAATTTTTATTTCTACCTTGTAACTCTAAATTTAAATTGCATAATTTCGTACAGAAATCTACTAAAAATGATAAGTGTAACAACTAGAAATACACTTTTATTAATACAGACCAGTATTTTACAAATAAACATTTATTAAAACCTACCAGTTTCGCCAGCAAACTGTCTGGCTTTTTCAAGGTATTACGGAGATATGAAAGTAAATGCAAATTAAAAGGAACATAAAAAACGTTGTAAACCAAACTAGTATCTATGGTTACACGTTTCGCGTGACAGAGATGGCTTATTTGTATTTCTAAAAGTGTATTTCTATCTATAAAAACGACCAAAAATGTATACCTTAAGTGTAACAACTATCTTTTATCACTCAATTGTGGATAAATATCTCCTTTTTCATCAAGACAAAGTTTTATATCGTTAATTAATACAAGAAATCTTTATAAAAATTGACTTCTGCTGAGCCAGCGAACATTATTGTACAACAGAAATTCCCTATCATCATCTGCCTGTAATTTAAATAACAGCCGTTGCAGGGCTTTTCCTCGAACAGAATTTACAATTTTAAATATAATATCCAAAACATCTTTTGTGTTTAATATTTTACTACACAGTACTTGTTGGTGAATAATACAGTGGTACGTAAAAAAATCTGGATATTTGTCATCGTTTTTAGATAATGAAACGAAGCCTGACTTATTATCTATCATTGCAGGAGAACCATCAGTAGTGTTGTATCCCAAATTACGATTATTAGTCTTTGAACTATCTTTACATGTGAAACTCTACTTGCTTTTGTCCAAATCTTATTTATATACGAGATATCACCCAAATTTAAATACTCAAGCTTCTCCCTTTAGTGTCCCTAAATATTTATTTTATACTGTGCCTTTCAGGACATTTAGTTTAAGATATAAAATTCAAAAACAAGGAGCAATTACCAAAATATGTCTGAGTGTGAAACTATGCAGTCGTGACCTTCATCTCGTAACTTAACAAATCCCCCCCACCCCGCATGATTAGGTTCGTACGTTATTGCAAGTGGTGCATTGAGCGGCAATCTCAGACGACTATTTTCAATGAACAAAAGTTTATTGAACTCATAAACATGGTACAATTCATTCTTTATCAAATAAAACTCAATTCAATATTAAGAATATATAATACAAATTTTCACTAGCTAAACACAAGTATTAGGTTAAGATCCTACATGAGAATTGTGATCGCATCGCCAAAGCAGATTCTATACATACAAACAAGTATAATCCTAGAACTAGTTGATCCTTTGTCCAACCTCTTACTGGTTTGATAATGCTATAATTCTGTATTTTCTAGGACATATATAATCAGTTACTCTAATTTTCTCACTAAGACAATATGGATTAAAATTATCCTTTTGTTGAACTAATACACACTTTTGACCTTTAAAACTCTCTTAATTAAAATACAATGTACATTCATAAATCTCTAGGCACATGAATTACGTATTAATTAATAATAACAAACTCATTTTTTTCTAGGGTGATATGTACTAAAGTCCTAGTATAATTCTCATTAATCCTTTCAACTTTTCAATAATTGAACAATGACTACAGTTACATATGATTTGAATTGACACAAGATTTTACAGTACCTTTTGATTTGGTCTTCTACACTGGTCTCTACCTTTTTCCGATATTTTATCTTCCTAGGACGAACTCTTCTATAACTTATCATTCCTACATTCTTTTGGCACTGAGATGGGCTTTCACAATCTTTACCTTACATTCCTCAATCAAGGACATACATAGGATCATCTATTCTATGGCTGTGAAATTCACCACATGGGCCCTGACTCCTTTATAGAATTTTCTTTCTCTCGTTACGATCACTGGACGATGAAACACACTGACATTATCTTCTCTCTTTTTAACTAAATGGCGTCCCTCATTTCTTACAATAGGAACACGGAATCGAAATGCTGCACATTTTGTTTCCTTATTGTGTCGGCAGGAGAAAACTCCTAACCCGTCACTCAGGAAAACCGCGTGAGACCTATACGAAGATTCGTGAAGAAAAACTGAGGAAAAAAGCTGCGTGGGGGAAGGGTTCTCTAAACCTTTTATACGATGACTTCTACCGGCACCTTCAATTTCTTTTCTTCCTCCCCTTTACTGGAGTCGATTTCACTGACCAATTAGAGTGGCGTTTTTCTGCCAAAACATCATGCGGCCGTGTGCACGCGACTGACACGTGACGAAGTCTCAATTCGGGAATTATGACCTTGAGCTTTGGTTTTTGTTTAAGCTAACCTCTATGTTATCTATACTAAATTAATCCTCCCCTTACCAAAATTTTCTAAGAATTAACTCGAATCTTTAATCTCTTATTTCAAGTGTAAAAACTAGCCTCTAACATACAAAATCCTATGACTAATCTTCTTTGCCTTACTTAACCTTATTTTATCATATCACAACTGTAATAAAATTCCCTTCCCTTTTTTTTTATTTAGTTCAACAAACAATTTCAGATATATTTTTCACTTGGATGCAAGCATGTTTTTCTTTCCTTTTATTTTTTGTATTCGTTACTTTCAAAGGCCACAAAATAGCGACACCGACATCTGCTTAGGAACAAGCTTGCTTATTTAGTTATCTATACAGGGTTTTTATTTCTTCTCTTGTTACATCAGGATAACTGAAATTTTCACATTCGTAAGTTATCAGGGTGTAATAGTAGTAATAGACACAAGTTTAAAAAGCCAAAGTTTGTGTTGTTTTACAAATTCATCAAATGCCAAAAAAGTCTTCTCCCCTAGTCCTTCCCAGTAATGGTATAATTTTCAAAAATTCTTCTTTACTTGAATAATCTTGAAATACCATTAACTGAGCAATATCAGTGAAGTCATTTGATTCATCAAATTGTATTGAAAATGCAACACACTGGTGAATGTCTGACATAAACCTGGCCTGGAACCTTTTCTCCGACAATTGGAACTCTTCCTTTCGGCAATTTGAAACCTTGTCTGCGACCTAGAAGTAGTCTCTCTCTCTCTCTAGCGACGTCTCGAACCGAGAAGCTCCTTTCTGGAAGCGGGAAACCCCTCTCTCAAGCATCGTGGATCCGGGCAGTCTCTCTGATGGCGGCCTCCTCTCTGACAGCAATTCTGGAACCGGGACCCCTTCTGCTTGCTTTAGTCCCTCGTTATTAGGCCTCCTCTGAGACCTCGCATGAAGTTTGGTAACCCCCAAAGAATCGGTATGAGTTTTTCATCTTAAGTTTCAAGTTCGGCACGCCTTTTGTTCTCCTCCGCTTTCTTTTGATTGTAAGTTGTCGGCCATCGGAAAGTTGTTTGAACTCTTTCTGGGGGGGTGGGGGGGGGGGGGGGTGGGGGGGGGGGGGGGTGGGGGGGGGGGGGGGTGGGGGGGGGGGGGGGTGGGGGGGGGGGGGGGTGGGGGGGGGGGGGGGTGGGGGGGGGGGGGGGTGGGGGGGGGGGGGGGTGGGGGGGGGGGGGGGTGGGGGGGGGGGGGGGTGGGGGGGGGGGGGGGTGGGGGGGGGGGGGGGTGGGGGGGGGGGGGGGTGGGGGGGGGGGGGGGTGGGGGGGGGGGGGGGTGGGGGGGGGGGGGGGTGGGGGGGGGGGGGGGTGGGGGGGGGGGGGGGTGGGGGGGGGGGGGGGTGGGGGGGGGGGGGGGTGGGGGGGGGGGGGGGTGGGGGGGGGGGGGGGTGGGGGGGGGGGGGGGTGGGGGGGGGGGGGGGTGGGGGGGGGGGGGGGTGGGGGGGGGGGGGGGTGGGGGGGGGGGGGGGTGGGGGGGGGGGGGGGTGGGGGGGGGGGGGGGTGGGGGGGGGGGGGGGTGGGGGGGGGGGGGGCCGCCTTGGTTATGAATGGCTCTTCTGATCCTATGACCAGTTCCGATACTCTCGGACCCCGAATCTCTTCCATCAATTCTGCTTCAAGTAATTATCTTTCAGTAGGTGCATAAATTCCATTTCCTTCCTGCAATGTGATGATATTTTTCTTTCCGGTCTGTCTTCATCGTTGAAGTGCCCCATAATAATCACTGCACCTGTACTCATTGTACTAATTTACTGATGCATGTCTTCCTGAAATCCACTAGCCTATAGCAGCAACCAGCAGTATATTTTGTGTTGTTGGCCCTGATCTCACACCAGACTGCTTCAAATGAACAGCTACCCTTCTGCTTATTTCTTATTCTTTTTTGACTGCAGTTCATCTCTTGTCATCAGCAGTACTCTTCCACCTATGCTGTCTTCTCTAACTTCCCTGAAAATACCAAATCTTTCATATTCTATCCCTGTAACTACATCTACAATTAGCCAATTCTCACTAATGACTATAACGTTTGACAAGGTTACACTAACCAGTGCCATAAACTTCTCCCTCTTGTTCCTGATACTCCTGGCATCAGTATATAGAAACTGCAGCATCCCTTTAGGTCCCCAACCACCATGTAAGGAAAATATTCGTATCTAAATGTACTCTAAGACTATGTAGAGATATTCATTGAGTGCTTAAATATACTAGTGTATATGTATATATTAAACTTGTGATTTCAGCATTTCTTATGCTTTCGTTTTATTTATCCTCTGATTTTATCATGCTACTTTACATCGGTAATATCTTGTGGTCATTTTCTAAGAAACAATCCCTGAGAATGGGAGTAATTTTGAACGTTAATGTCTGCTAAAATCTCAGTTTATCCCTGTATACAATGCATTTCGATTTACAAGTCTTATATCGTTAAGATCATCCAATAAGGAAATTGATGATATTCATTAAAAAAAATTGAAATTTAGTACAAACGCATATTTCATCCACAAGACTATACGATCCTTCCACTATACGATATACTGCTTCACATGTTTTAGTAAACACTTGAAGATAACACCCAAACGCTAGCGAGGAGAGGTATCTAGTCAAGCTACAACTCGCCTTCATTTTAAGTAACCACTTCTATTATATTTTAAAATATTAACACTTTGTTAAAGACCTCCCCCCCTCCACTGAGCAGTTTGAATCAAAGACTAGGATAGCTAAAAATATCTGCTACAGACAGTTCAGTGAGTCGACCTTATGTGCTGGTTTTGTACCCCCCCCCCATCTTTAAGTCAGCAAAGCTTGGTTTGTAATTTGACGAAATAAAAATGCTAAACTACAAGGGACACTGCACATTCTGTTCCTTTTACAGGAAGGATTCGTACGTTTCCTTTAGTGAAAACGTTCTGTCAATCAATGCCGCTTTGGGTAGAACAGAGATATAGTATATTAACTTATTGCGTGTTCAAGGACTGAAAAGATGGCAGTATGAGATGATGTAGACTGCAGCTTGTGAATTTCTTACATAACCTTCTCCTTCTAAATATCCAAATATTTATGGATTGATTTAACTGAATTATTAGTAATGTATATATAGTGGGCATCGAAATATCATTTGATTAACATCATAATAAAATGTTTTAGGCCTAATATATAAGATTTTCATAGATATTATGTCCGATTTTTCTCCAAGAATAGAAATTTGAAAACAATTACGTCTACGTAGTCTTTTCATAGTGATGACCAGAAAGGAAAAAGATTAGTTTTCCTTATCAGCTGCGGAGAATTGGTTTGAAATATTTTGAGGAACTTAATAATAGATAATTTTATTATTACAGATAAACATGAAAATTAGCTATATTAATATTTATAAATGTGCGATTATGCGGAGCTGAATGAGTTAGACTGTGGGTAACCCCGAATTTATTTTTGGATGCAGCGAAAACTACAAGGCCTTTAGACAGGTATATAGGTCATGTCACGTGATAAGCCATTTTTTATGTGTGTGCAGCAGAATGTTTATATTTAATTCCAGCCTTGAACATGTTCATTTGGGGCGCTGAAATCCAGTGGAAGAAGTAAACGAAACAGTGTTAAGTTAAGCATGGGAGACTTTTGCTAAGTGTCAATTGTTAATGTACAATTACCTAAGCATTTCGAATATTAGAGTTCCGTTTACTGGCTTACTCAATTGAGTGATACACGAGCAGGATACCACCGAGATTATCAAATTGAAGCTTTTCGCTGTTCTGAATAACGCTTACTACCGCAGTGACCTGCAATTTTTTTAGAGGTACCCGCCTTAGACATTTTTATTCAGTTCCATTTCCTTACATGATATGTTTTTTTACAAATAATTATCTTACGTACCCTTCACATTTAAGTTCAAAACTATCAAGTCGTGCATATTAATGCATGTAAAGTTTCTTGCTGAGTTCACTTTGAAATCCTTATGCAAATTTAGTATTGATGCTTATTTTTTCTACTTTGGACGTGAGCTATTAAAATGTGTAAATTAATGGTTTGTGCTACTATTACATGAAAATTACATCGGAAGAAAAACACGCAAATTATCATGCAGTTTATGAACTTATTGTTTAGGAATTGGTTTCAGATTTCTCAGGTACATTTTGGCAAACAGAAGTATTTAACTGCTTCGTTTACAATACACAATTAAACAATGCGGTAGTATTGCTAGTCGGTAGCAATTTTATGAATTGTATATTATGTGTTACGCCTGTCTTCACAGCTGCCACATCCCCGTAGCGCTTCACTCTTTCAAAAAAAAAAAAAGCCTAGTGACCGCTGATACATTTTTTTTTCTAATGCATTCTATATTTTAGAAGGCAGCTGTTTATGTTCACTAATTTTAACTTCTTCAATATGACAATTTTCCTTGAGTTCATAAAATTTAATTAAATATTTAGATTTTTAACAGTTTGTTTTACTTAATGCCAACTTAAATATCATGTATGAGTTTTATGAATTTGCAAATGTAAAATAGATTTTGATAATACATCCGAGGATTAAGCACAACACTGTCAGAAATAAGGATACATGATAGTTTTAAGGTAGGGTGTATGCCGCATTAAATAACTCCGGTTTTGTCAAATCCATATAAAGAAACTGTCACCAACAATTAAAAAATTCAGCGATTTTAAAATTTCATATAAATTATTCATATGCACAGTGTCCTGCAGGTTCACAAATTACATTTAGTTTAGTTGAGACTACTTATAAACACAATAAATCAATGAATTATTGAAGTACGAATTTTTAACTTGGTTAATTTTATTTACATAAAATATCGCTGCTGTAAAATCCAAATACTCATTGTCCAAATTACTTTTCAATATAAATCTGAACTATGCTAATTTAAACTGTACAGCATCACTATCAGATTAGTGCAAAAAGAATTTTACTTTATGCTTCTGTTAAACAGAATTGATCTGATAATGAGTCACATATCGAAGTAAAATTTTATTATTTATGAAACAGTATTTCATTATAAAAAAGCAAATCTTACATGTTCACCCCTTTATTGGAAGATAATGAACCTTCTCATACTTTTGCATAATAGATCGTTCTTTGGTTTTTTACTGTGATTAAATAGCTTCTGTAGATATCATGTCAGTGATATCCATTGGAGTTAAAGACAAAGAAGAAAACTAAAGTAAAACACCTGCAGGGAGTACTAACAATGGCTCAGGGAACTCCCTAGACACTAATGAATCAAAAGCGACATCACTGTGGACAAGGAACAGCGTTTTACTGTGACACTTGCTCTGTATTTTCTCTACTCAGTGCAAGATTGATGTTTCCTTTTCCGACGCCAAAGCTGATGTTCTTTTTCTGCTTTTTTCCTTCTTTTTTTACTTGCGATGAAATCAGGATTGAGCATTTTGGACAAAATCGTGTCAGCGCACTGATAGCTATCATTGGTTATGGTACACCTTTCGTGTGTGGCGCCGTTAAGATCTCCTTAGTCTGATTGAGCTTTTAAAGACAAAGACTAAGATAGAATGCACCTTTCAAGCTTTTCGCAAACGTGCCTTGAAGAAAGGGTCTTTACATAACGTGATTGATTACCCTTGCGAATTTATATTCTTTAGACGCATTGTTTTTTAAAACAAACATTCAATGTACGATTTACAAAAATAATTTATGAGTGATATTTCTTTATCATTGGGAAGGAATTAGCTTTAGAACAGAGCTACCAGAATCATATCGTTATGTCATTCGCAGTCCACTTCCTGCCTCGTTGCTTAGATGTACGAGTAATATCGATCGTTCACCCACTTCTGGTTCAGCTGTCACTAATCTTACGGGGCGATCTATCCAGCACAAATCCTTTCATATATATATATATATATATATATATATATATAAAAACTTCGATAAATGTCCATTTGTCTGTGTGTGTTAGTCGCATTTTCTTGAAATATATTTTTGTTATACAAGTCAAACATGCTCAAAACCAGGAATAAAATTGAAACCAACAGCCGTGGTATAATTTAAAGACTTCTTTTCATTTATCGGTTATAGAGTTTTATTACGCATGATATGTTCTTTACATCTATGAATACATATTTGACCTAGGTATTGATAAACGCTGTTTATTTTATTTTTACCTCACTGAATATATATTATGTAATAATGAATTTTAATGAGTCAATAGAAAGATGTAATAATAAAATTTAAAACTACAGGCAAACGTTAAATCATTTATAAAGTAATATATCCTACTTCAAACAAGTAGTTTTCAATAATGCTTTTTTTCATTACCTACCATTTTCTTTAGTTTCTGAATGCTGAGATTGAGTTTAAATCTCATTACTATTGTTTCTAGTTTCAGGTTGTTGCCGATTTTGTGAGCAAGCGTAGTGTAAAGCTATCATTAAGAAAGCTTGCGGTGACGCATGCCATCTAGTGATTGAGAACAACTGAATTCATTGTAAAAGTGAAAGAATGCACACTGATTTTACAGAAGAGGAAATCTTAGAATTGAACTGAATGTATTGTTTCCATTAAACGTCGAAGAAGCTTAAATTGCAAACATGTTTTTCCTGAATACCTACAAAGGATTTTAAGAGTATTTCACGTATACTTCCTGCTAGTTTGAGACATTCCAGAATGTAAGTATTCATAAGTTTCTGAAAGTGATATAAATACTAATACGAGGGTGGTCTGAAAGGTTCTCGACCCAGCAATGAAAAAACCAATTTATAATTTTAAAATTACTTTTATTTTTCAATATAATCTCCCTTCAGACTAATGCCAACGATGCTCCAGCGACATTATCCTGTTCCTGTAGTGGTCTCAGTAAGATCTGCAAAATACCCCTCTACAGCTGCAATTACCTCTTGATTCTAAGAAAAACGCGGAACATCGAGGAAAAGTTTTAGTTTTGCGAAGAGATAGAAGTCAGAGGGAGCCAATCTGGGGAATGGGGTGGACGTTCAACAATTCATAATGCAGGTCCCTTAATTTTTCCATTGCCAAAACACCTTTGTGGGCAGGTGCATTGGCCTGATAAAATATGATTTTGTTCTTCTGCAAACCGGATCTTTTCTCACAAATGTTTTCGTCTAGTCTGGTTATAAGATCGGAATAATATTCCCCGTTATTGTTTTACCCTTTTCAAGATAATTACTAAACGAAATGCCTTTAGCATCCCAAAACACCGATGCCATGACCTTTCCTGCTGATGGAAATGATAACTTTGCCGTCTTTGGTGCTGAACAAACGGCGTCTGTCCACTGTTTTGACTGCTGTTTGGATTGTGGTGCGTAATGGTGATTCCACGTCTCATCCATAGTAAGAAATCGACGCACAAAATTATTTTTTTTCTTGTTAAAACGCTCCAAGCACTATTCAGAGATTTTCATGAGAGTGCGTTTTTGATCTCCTGTGAGCAAGCGCGGCACCCATCTTGCGCAAAGCGTTTTCATTTGCAGTTCTTCATGCAAAATATATCGTACACTTTCCTTTGAAATGCCTATAGTCTCAGCAATTTCACGCACTTTGACTCAGCGGTCATCCAATACCATATCGTGCACTTGATCAATGATTTCTGGTGTTGTTACACTTTTTTGGAGGTCCTTCACGTGAATCAACTTCAAGGCCATACTGCCACGTTTAAACTCGGCAGCCCATTACTTATTTATCGAAAACGAAGGAGAACAGTGCCCATAAACGTTTTTGCACTTCGAATGAATTTCTTTTAAACCTTATTTTAGAAAGAATTTTAGAACAGCACGATACTCAATTTTATCCATTTCAAGGGATACAGACAACACTTTTGTTTCAAACAGCTGTATAAAACAAACTACCTGATAGGACTTGCAATTCCACATGGATGCTTATGAGAGAGGCACCAACTTAGAAAAAAAAATGTTGCAATCTGTGGTCGAGGTCGAGAACTTTTCAGTCCACCCTCGGATAAAGATATTTTTGTAATCTCAGTAAAAACAAATGTTCCAAAAGCAAATGCTTTCGAAATGCAAAGGTCAGTGTAATAAGTAATTTCAGTTCATAGCATAGTTTTGTTTAAGAAAAATAGCACTATAAATATGTAGCGAAAATATCACTGAAATATACGAATATGTAACATATGCATATATTATACAAGGTGGATCAATTCCACGTACAAACTTTGAGGGGAGCTAGAAAACATCAAAATCAACCATATTCACATAGGAAATCATGACCTGAAACGCCACCGGGAGATACTAACATGGACATAAAAATATAGAATTAAAACAAGGCAGTAAGTAGTGTAAAAACTTTATTAGGCGAAACTGAACAGTTCACTAGTAGTTGGATTCATAATATGGTTTCACATGAGGTGCTCAAAGTTACGACCATTAGCAGTGATGCCTGCCTGACACCAACGACGCATTGATTGCCGCACATTTTCGAAAATACCTGGAGTTTTCCGTATATTAGCAGCGGTGATGGCGATTCTTGCCACGAGGACCATGTCAGAGGCAACAGGCGTTTCGTACACCGTGACTTTAAGGGCCCCCCCCACGGAAAGAAATCAATACTCGATAAATCAGGTGAGCGTGGGGGCCATACGACGGGTCCACCACTCCCAACTCATCCGGCCCCAAAGGACCTGCCCGCCCAAATACTGACGCACAGAAATGCCAAAATGGCTGGACCCCGTCGTGTGGGAACCACATCTGCCGACGCCCAGTCATTGGAACATTGTTCAGTAAATCCGGCAGAACTCCTTACAGTAAGGTCCGATACTTCTCGGAGTCCAGTCGAGGTGGTAACAGGTATGGGTCGACTAAACAGTCAGCGACGATACCTGCTCATACATTAATGGCGAAGCGTTGTTGTGCAGCATGTGATCGCACAGCGTATGGGTTCTTATGGGCCCACACATGAGTATTGTGGTGAGTGAAGACCCCTTCACGGGTAAATGAAGCTTCATCCGTGAACAAAACACGAGCTGAAAAATCCGGGTCTATGGCACTTTTCTGCAGAAACCACTTCGCGAATTCCCCACGTCGAGGATTATCTTCGACCATCAGAACTGCACCCGTTGCAGATGAAATGGATTTAAGGACTCAGAGTGCAAAACGCGCAATACACTGGATCGAGATACTCATATAGCCGAGGCAACGACACATGTGCTTCTCTGTGGATTATTGTCCATCGCATGCAACACCTTCCATGGCGGGATTTCGCGTCGATCGTGGCGGCCCACTATCATTCCTGATCCCTGAATGATCCATAGTCACACAAATTCTGATGCAAATGCGCAAACATTTGGTGCTTTGCACGTCTGTTTGGGTACCTTTCGCGATACATTCGTACAGTGACTCGCCCATTACCGTCAGCTAATCCGTAAACGATGTGCATGTTTGCCATCTCAGCGTTCGTAAAACGACGCGTGTTCTTCGTAAGACGTCGAAAGCTTGAATGAGGAATCCCCAATTGCTCACCTGGAGCGTTGGCGAACAGCGCCACCAATCACTTTGTGGTGGCGTTCCCGGTCATGCTTTCTATGTGAATATGGTTGATTTTGATGTTCTCTACCTCCCATCAATGTTTGTACGTGGAATTTTGAAACCCCCCCTCTCTCCCCTTCTCTCTCTATATATATGAATAGGTACACAACTGCCGATAGTTGCCCCATAAATGATCCTGAGTGCAACAGATTTCTCCAGAAACCTCTTGTTGTTATCACAGGTAATAAGATAGGTTTGAAACGGTGCATATTAATGTTCTGACTTAATTGCAAGAGTCTGAGATAGTAGCCACACGGTGCATACAGTAAGCGGTGTTAAATATACGTTTCGCGAACAAGACATTCGAAGGTGAAAATCTCTAGAAATAATGTGCTTGAAAGATTTTAGCGAGGATTTGTTTGTTCAATAATAACCTGAGCAAGATTATCTGATTTGGATAAGGGATAAAAGGTTGCAAAGATGATGCACGAAAACCCGATTTAATTGACCTCCATGTTGACTTATCTGTACAAATAATAGCCTGATAATTAAATTTAGATACAAAAACATCTTTTGATACATAATGCAAATCTAAGACAACCATGTATAGCGTGGTCAGTGAGAGTTCTGATAGCAAAAGTATTTTTCGGTTGATTATGTGAATTTCCTTCGAATGAAGTTAAATTTCCTAAAGAGGGATGACATTCGAATAAAACCTAGCGATGAGAACATTACAAGTACATTACGTAGATTTTGAAGACTTACCTAAGAACTGAGAACCTTTTGACCAGTAACTGTATCGTAAGTGTATTTACAAAGTTACTATTAAAAAGAAGCAAAAAAGCAAACATAATGCCTCAACAAATGTTTTTCATCAGTCCATAGTACGGATTAGTAGTACATTTTTGTACTACTAACCTTTTTTGTAATTTACATAATTTGTGCAACATTTATTACTCCTAAAATAGCTTATTATTATTAATTATAGTTCATAATACGGATATTTTAGTTTCTTTAGACTTCAGCTTTCCCGCAGCATTACTTCTGATTACAATTTCACGCATCCGAATTTGGGATGGAGTTATTGAACAATAGAGATAATCATGTCAAACTTTGGCACGATGCATCGCACCCTGTATTCGGATTACACTAGATTACGTTCATTCTTTCGATTAGGACTGATTTCAAAGCTGGCCTACCATTTAGGAAATTAACACGTGCGTTTAATTATGAACACAGCTGCGGTGGTATCGGCCGAAAGCATCATATATATAGATCCAGAATGGACATTACATATATTGCATCTAGTTCATTGATTTCATTATTTCAGCATATTTTGATGGGTGCTATAGGCGGTATTTACTAAACCTTGCGCAGATATTTTAAATCTCCATTAGAGCAAAAATGAAGTTTGCTATATATGCATTTCGATAAGAGATGTTTCTATTAACTTTTATCGTGAATTTTCTCGTATATGTGGAGTTGTAGGAATATCACTGCGAACAGATTCAACATTTTATTTCATTAAATGTTGAATTAAGTTACGGAAGATATTTGTCGAAATCCTCATACAGCATTTCCTTCTTACTCTCGTGAAACGACTTTTAATATTTATTTGGAAATGTCAACATGGGAATCTACACATAGATGCTGAGAATGGTTAAAAGGCTCCAGTCCATCTGTTGATAGTTATTCAAGGAAGTGCACGGGGTTTTACCTGCATTGGCTTACATCTCGGCATATAAATATTTGCTTAGTGAATTGCAGCAGTCTCACAATAGATCAAAGGTTTTCGTCAGCTTTGATTTATGAGCTCCATTCTTGACGAAACATATTCTTTGGTTTAATGTTTGATTATCTGCACAGAAAACCATTAGAATTTCATCCACGCAGTAAGGCTTTGAACAAGGCAAAACGTTTTTCGGTTGCCTACAGAGAGCTGTAGTATATGTTTAATCTAGCGAAAGATGGCTATCTGTATACTTATTTCTTTAATCATTAAAATAAAGAAAACTGCTATCCTTCTGACATACGTCACCAAGAATTAAATGTATTTATTGGTTTATTTGCATTTCTCGAATTTGGGACATGATACTCGAAATGTGAAAATGCTACATTCCTTATTTAACTTTTATCCATGTTCTGCTCAATATTTTATGCGACCCTCACCATTGAAAAGTTTATTAAACTATAATACATTAGGATCACAAGTGGTCTAACGGTTGAATAATCTGGAAAGTTTCTTCAGACCTCATAGAGACATTTCGCTTAGCCGTGGGAGTAGGCATTCCAGACTCTTGGAAACATTACTCTAGGGCTAGAAACTAGGTAGTCTATCCGTTGGGCTGAAGGTACTTCATCCTTGGGCTCCCACTTCTGCTTTTACGTCTTGTATAAAACGTCTTTTATGAGTTTGAAATTCCAACCAGAATAAAACATTTGCCTAGTAAGTGATTTCTAATTACAGAGTCAATGCGGTTTAATGAAAATTAACTATTATTTAGATATTGGTCAAGTGTAGGTGAATAACTAATTTAATTACCAACTAGTTTCGCCGGCTTATGCTTTAGGCTTCTTTATGGTACAGTCATGAAAGCAAAGAAACGAAAATTACAAGCTATTCGTTAACTGACAATTCTATCTCAATAACAAAATAGTAGTGCGCGTGAAACAATACGCGTGTCGCGGATACATGATTTACTAGTTCAGATGAATGCGGTTTTTTTTTTTTAAATGAACACAAAGTATTTTATGTATACAATACATTTTACTTATTTTTATGCAGTATGTTTAAATATGTATGCGGTGATTTGTATCGTAAAGCATAAAATATTGTATACATATTTGCGTTTTAAAATACTCGTTTTCCAGATCAACTTCCAGATATGGAGGATAATTGGTCTCCAGCCTACGGTTGGAGCGAGCGGTTGTAGTTTGCCTAGCTCTTTATTTATTGCCAGTTTAATTTGAAGTTGTTTACAGTTTAGCACACTGTGCTCTCAAAAATGTACTCAAAGGTCCCTATGGTTGCAAAGAGCAGTAGCATTAGAAGAGAAACATAAAATTTTAAGTCTTCATGAATCTGGAATGAAAGTGAAGGAAGATGTATCCAATTCTCGGATGGCTGTTTCTACTGTAAGTAGAAACAGCCACCCGAGAAACGGTGGCTTTTTCTACTTAAACTGAAAAACGGAAGTATGGGAAAATTCCCACAGTTAAATAGACTTTGGAGATAGCAGATCAGTTTGCTACCTTCAGATGTTCAGAATACCTGCTGAAGATGTTAATGAACTGCTTGACTCGAATGAAAAGCAGCATCCTGCAATGAAGGAATGTATCGAAAAGCATAGTAAGGAACCACAGAAGAAGAAATTGAATTAATATAATTTTACATTACAAAGATTTAGACGCTTTTTGTGCTTTCGATGTAGCTTCTCATGCTACATCGAAATTTATTGATAAAAGACCACTTATTTCAGAAGAAAATCATTTAATGTTTAAGAAGCTCTTAACCATACTGTAACCACTTAATTTGGTTAAGTTAAAAGTATCATTTAATCATTTGAATGTTATAGTTGAGAAGCCAGTGTGATATGTTCAATCGAATAGAAATAATAAGCACCTCCCCAAATGCAGGATTTTCAATTCTGTTCCTGTAGCAAAAGTGAAGTCTCGGAAAATATTCATAGGACAAAAAGATTGATATTTGATATCGAAGATACTAATTGCTTTTCTCGGAATAATCTCGGAATAGAAGTAATTATCTTTGAGTTAAATAAACACTGTCATGAATGCGCACTAGAAACACAGGGAAAAAACTGGAATATCGAATTCCAAAAATCTCAATGCCTGAGAGACGCAAAAATTCAGCTCAGTAGCTTTTGACAACCGAGTTGTGACCTAAATAATGGAAAGGGCTGAAAGCGATGGATTAGTAAAGATATGAAAATTTATTATCTCAGGTGGTTTCAAATTATTCTTGAACGAATGCCAAGTCACCTACATATGTTTCCGTCTTTTGTGTGTCTCATCGCTAATGATAACGGTCAGACTTTACGAAACACGGTGATAGGACGTAATAGATTTATTGCTCGGCTGTTAAAATGCGTTTCAAAATTTTTCGTACAGAAACCAAGATTGATTACAAATATTCCCCAAAGCGCGTCAGAAACAAGGGTCTGTGGAGCCGCCTTGCACATTATTCAATGATTTATTGGTATGTTCATTTTTTAATCTGACACCGGCACACAACACAAGATATTTCACACTGTCGAAAATATCGACCTTGAAAGTTAAAATATTGGGGTAAAAATTTAAATACCGCAAGAAATCGACGAAGAGAGCGGCTTTCATTTTTCCTTTCTTCCTTATTTGTAGTTTGGCTACTTCCCGCTATATTTATCATCGTTATTTCCAAAATATGTTCCCGAGGATACGACAGTGACGTTTTAAATAATCGACAAGTTGTTTTTATGCGCAAGAAAAACTTGTAAAATATCTCCTTGCTGATTAACTCTCGTTATTATTATTCTCTTAAAACTCGTCTTTTGTTTCGCATTTATCAACTCTTAATTGCTATATAACCCCATATTGAAAAATAATAAAATTCCCTTTGTGCACTTCCTAGACTGCATTAATATAATGCCGGATGAAATTGTTACACACGCATTTTAACCTTCTGATTTCGAACAAGTTTGACAAGGCATCATTTTCTGTCTGAAACAGCAATCATTTCTACTTACTGTACATTTATTACGAATTATTCTTTTTCCTGAATATTTGCCTTATTTTTATTTGTTTTCATACATTAACTGAAACTTTTTTAACTTATTAATTTTAGACTTATTATTCTACTATTTAAAAATGATGCTGAAACTTAAATATTTTTAAATAATGGAAAATGTTTGAGACTACTGTTATACATTCTGAAACAATTTCATAATGGTTATCGTTAAATTACTTTTCATTCTCTAGCGCTTTATTTCTTTTACTAGTTCTATTTTTGTAGTTTTAATTTTTAATTACTGTCAAGTTTTCATTCAATTCGATTATCTTGCGAACCGAAATAAAAAAAGGTACACTCTGTCTAGAGAATACAATCAGTTAAGATATACTGACTACGCGGTCTCAGTTGACTACATAATTCCAACCGAAAAAAATCGAACTTTTTCTGTAGGCGACTCCAGAATAGCATAACACTGATGCATTTCCATTAGTATTATTTGATCTTCTGGTTAGTTAGTTTCTTTAACCAACTGGATCGAATAATTGTACTAAGTATATTTAATCTGCTAATGCGAAGAGGTGAATAACTTTTAACTTCTTAGATAAGAGCTATTCAAAAATAATCTGATTACGCAAAAGTGGAATTTGGATAACTGATTCATCTTTAGATAACTTTGCGGAAATTTTTATTACAAGATATCGGATATAAAATCTGAAATTCAAATTTCTTTCAAAATCCATAATATTTCACTATTATACCTCCCTGTTTGCTACTAAAACCTTTGGTAGTTTCTGTAATATCTGGTAACAATTTTTGAGTGTATTCGTTACTTGGAATAAAGCATATTTACTTTATGAAAAAATTAAAAGCAAAGAACACATTACGTGAGATGGAAGAAATTGAGAAGAATATGATTCAAATAAATACTATCGAGTGAATTGCAAAAGTTGTATTGTTCTGAAATCTAGTCCATAGTAGCCAAAATGTTTCTTACATAATTGAGGTCTTCTCTAAAGGAATAAAATGTTTTTTAAATTCTGTAGTTTGTGGTTAATACATTGGTGGTGGAAACCAATTGATCTGTTAAATTCTAAACAATCCATTCTGTGTTCGTGTTAGCTGCTTTTGTGCAATGAACAGAACAAAGCAGTACTTTATGTTCTGCATTCCGTTGAAGCAAGCTATCTTTATGCAACATTTTATCGTTTTCATTGCAGGCTCGCAATTTGTGGAATAATATATTGTGTATTTTAGAATTGTAGCAAATAAAGTGAAATAGGGCAAATATATACTTGCGAAAATAATCTATATCAATATCTGCGTTACGAACATTATTTCGAACAAAATCTGCTAGTAATGTCGTCCGCTAGAACGCTAAAGTCAATTTTTGGTTATGCTGCAAAAAACGCCACGCATGTAACATAACAAAACTAAACAATTCTTTGTTTAGTTTTGTTATGTTACATGCAACACTACCTTGGACTCCCACTCTTGGGCTCCCTTCTAGTGGCGTTTAAGGCAGGTAGCGAAATAATTCAAAAGCAAGCAAAGAGCCCAACTAGCTGAATTCAAGGGGGTGGGGATCTAGCAGGTACATTTTTATGCGACTCCCATCCACCCAAAGTTGTAACTATGATATAACTAATACCATGATTGGTTTAGGGGTTAGCCCGATCTTCCAACTCGGTTGTAGCGATCAAACATGGAATTTCAAGCCACCTGAGAAACACAATAGAGTACGGTGATTTTACATCCCGTGAGTGAAGAAATTAAAGCCATTCACAAACCTCTGTTCCACAGCGGGAAATCCTGAGCTCTCCTTACGGCAAGCTGGAATAGCAAATATACCGAGTAATGAACACTGGCCAAACCAGATATATATCTTGAGATTCAGTCCCCCGTCTCTAGTTGAGATTTTGCGTTTATTAACACTAAAGGTTTATTCCTCTTTGCTACATTTTCGCTAGACCCTGTTAGTGACATTTGTAACATCGACTCGATTGCTGAAGAGCGAAGGCTTACAGTCGTCAGGGGATATTTTAGAAGAAATCTCAAAGAAAATCACATAAGCCCAGCATCATGTTCAACGATGCAGAATCGATTCTAAGTAGACAAACCATTACATTTTAATTAAATTAACCTCCACTGATAGGTTTCTTTCTTAGGCCATCTAACACACATCTGTAATCTGTTATAAGCGTATCAACATATGCAGCACCATCGCCGAAAATGAAACTTCATATAAGGTATTTCGCTTCTCTACAGATTTCTTATTGTGCCATCTCGTTTACCCCATCCAGACAGTTCATATTTCTCCTATAAATCAATTTCAACCAAAAACTTCCAGAAAATCTACATTAAAAATCAGAGTGTAGAAAACTAATTCATTATCGACCTAATCAGAGACTTATTAAGGGTGTCATATGCCATTTCTGCTACAGGTGAGGTATCTTTTAATTACATCTAATTTTCCGATCTTTCTTAGTTGCTATATCAGTATAATTCTGCACTTGATCTGTTTATCAAATTCTTACAGTAACTTCGTGAAGATTTTTGACCATCTCTGCTGACATTAGTAAAACGTCCATGGTAGGATTATACCGTTTGTTGTTCACTTTTTGTCTGGGTAAGGTTTTATTTTATAATTATCCAATAATCGAAGCATCGGACAGAAAACATTATCTTTATTAGGAGAAAAACTGATTTAACTTAACATTTTTCGTTTTCCAGTTTGATATTCAACCGGTTTATCTCATCAGTAACAAAGATTTACTTTTACATTTTACATTTAACATTAATTCATAATCAGTTTGCTTAATTGGTATGGAGAAGTACCTTCCTATCTGCTCTGAGGTCTGAGGTTATTCGTATTCGAAAAATCAGGTTTGGAAACAAAATTATTCGCTACCTGGACCTGTCAGTTAAGGAAAATAACTACATTTTAGACAAAATCAGATTTCTCTTTATCTTTCCTCTTTCTGGAAACGAAGTGCTTCTCTAATTATAAAATTTCTTACAACCTTCAATTTCAGAAGTGTTATGGTGTTTTTCCCCATTTTCATTTAACGATGTGGAAGTTTATTTGTAATTCATAAACCTGTGGATTTTAAATCACGCCTCAGAACAAATAATAATATTAATAATGTCGTGCGAAATGAGAATCAGAAAGCGCGATCTCACGCTAAGGTCGCTGAAAATATAACTACAGATACTGAAAACACGCGAACGAAAGAAAACGTCAAACTATGTCGATGAAAGCAATCAACGTTGGAGAATTTTTACTAGCCTGGTGGTTAAGGAGCGTTTTGGAATTTATGTATGGCGGGAAAAAATGTACGGCATATAGCACTGTAAGTGCTACTCCGGCTTCCTTAAGTTCTCTTGAAGCTTTATTAACAAGAAATAAAGTCGAGCTGACACACAACAGAAAAATCGTAATGCATATGTGGCAAACAAATCCCGGAGGACATACGCCTGCTTTGTGTAATACGTGATTCCAACGTCGGATTTTTGTCACAAAAGTACTCATTTCATAGACCCTTCTAGTGGCATTTGTAACATGGAGTCGATTGCTGAAGAGTGAAGGCTTACAGTCATCATCTCAAAGCTTTAAAAGTTCTAAGGTAACTCGATTTTTAAGTAGAAGATTTTAAATTTTAGTTTCTTTTTAACATCAAATAGAACTTTTAACGTATTTCTATTTAGGATAGAAATCATAACACTTGTAAACTCCTAGTCAACAGATTTTCAGGTTTATTACGAGATTGTGTTTGAGTTACACGATGACAAGCAATTTGTGTGCTATTAAAAATGTTCTGCTTGGATAAACGATTAAATTAATTTCCATGATTATAGACACGTACTGATTTACTTCATTTATTCCAAACACTTTTTAATATTTTGGGTTTCGTTTTCTTAAAAAATGTTCAATGAATAATGATTTCTGGATTTTTTTAGATTTACTTCTAGGTGTTTTGACAAGTATTATGTGATTTCTGGCCAACAATTTGGGTGACATAAAAATTGTTATATTAATATATTATACTTCATTTCTTGAAATCACACCACTTAAACAAGTTGAGCTTGTAACTAGAACGGATTCTTATTGAACGAACCATGTCACAGCTTCTTATATAAGTGAAGTGTTTCTGTTAATATATAGCCCTAATCATTCTGCGAGAAAGAAGTCCACATTATTACTTTGCCACATTGCCACTTCATATCTGAGATGACACTCAGGCGAAAACCATGTTCCGGGTTACACGTTGTACCACAACACTTCCATCAGACTATAAGAATGTGTTGCTTGACTGGTCTTTCCGTGGGATTGATTTTCTTTTTCCTTCTTGGCTCTGCCTATTCTAATTGACGATGTGCATTCGTTTTGTAAACCAAGGCTCGCAAACTGCCGTTCGTCCATGAAAATTCTTGGTAGCCTCTGTAGTTGAAACATTTGCTTTCCCGAATCAAACCAAAGATTCTTTGGGATCTGAGGTTAAGTCAGTAAGTGGCTTACTCTAAAAGATCCGCTCCGTGTCCCGTTTTTTAGGTTATTTTGGATTCGGTGATCTGTGAAGTTCCCTTTCTTTAACCCATTGTCCACTGTTGACTCGAGCATGCTTAATTGCCACAGACATATTCCATATAGCATTCGGAATATCTTTTCACCTGAAACACTTCCTTATACCCATCGTTAGCATTCATTACCGAAGTAACTTTCGGGAAAACATCTCCTTCATGTGCTGCACAATTTGCATATTTGCATAGTCGCATTCGCTTTCCTGCTCTAGAAATGTGTTCTCACAAATTTGGTAGGAATATTATAAGGAAATTTAGCTATATATTTTCATCAGTGGAATAGGTTAGTAACAAGAAGTCAATAAAATGCACACTGAGAATAATGTCTTCTCAGTGCAATAACTCAATAACAGTGCTCTTGAAAATGAACTTATGCATTTGACTCATTGTTTTGATAAACGCAAAACAGTCGCTGACCATTCGCATATCTTAGTAGATGTTAATTATTATTATAAAAACATATCTATTGTAAATATTTGTGTAGTCATAAAAATCACCGGAACTTCATAATGCTCATTCATATACTTAACGTGATATATTGAAAAACCTAATTGAATATTATCTCATAGTGAAACACTTCATTGAATTCTGTTTACGAGAGAGCTACAATTTTCCGATTCTATTTTTCGTAACTGATTCAACGAATTTGTTTTAGGTATTTTAATATGCGTTGCCTGAGAATTATTTGAATAGTATCACTGAAACAGATACATAAGGCTTCGGTTACTGTAAATAAAATATTTAATTCATTCGGAGAAAATGTGGGAATGCAGTTATACAATTATAATAAAACTGTTGCTCATAACCTAAAGCTCTACATTCGATTAAAAAAAGAAAAACTACAAGTAGTAGCAGCATCCGCCAGGTACACATAAGCTGAAGTCGTTATATCACATTTTATTGGCAAAGATTTCAAACTAACAACCTAAATATTATATGCCCTCCTGTACATCCCCCCATGAGTAAATATAGAATTTAATTAAGAAAACGTGTGTGTAAGAACCTAATATGATCAGATTTTTTTTCATTTTATCCCTTATTTTTCGATCCTTCATTCGCATGCTTATATCATGTGTTCATTCTCTGCTGATATTCATTAGTCATATTTTAGGTGACCTGTTTCAATAAATGTGATATAGTAATTTCTTTACGTGTGTTCATCGTCGCTGTCTCTTACTGGTGCTGATTTATCTGTCACCACCTCTTCTAAAATTAGAAACATTGCATCACCCATCATTATATGCACTCTTTCCTCCATCGTCTGCGAAGATGACACATGCAGTTGAGTATTCATTAGGAAATAATTATTTCTATACTAATCTGAATATATTCCTAAAACGTGATTTAACCGAGAATGCTGCATTACTAGATTAGAAACGAGAAGTAAACTCGTGCAGTCAAATCAAAATTATTTCTCAAACTTGTTTTACTGAAAATATTAAAGGGTTTGTCATTTTAGTAATATCAAAAATCTGGTTTCATTTCTGGTTTGAGAAACAAGTTACACTGCGTAGTTGTGATTAATGAATATAGAATTTTCTTTTCTATTTGTTTAACTAATATCTTCATGATTCATTTTCTGAACTTTGAAATCATTCTGTAAAACATTTTGTTCATTTTTCTTATATAATTAGTGCCTTATTTGTCGTAATGAATCTTAGTCTAATAGACGTTCATTAGGTTCATATGAGGTATAAATAGCATTTAAATAAGAGAAATGTGTTTAAAGTATAGTATTTTAAGAAACACCTTATCGAAAAGAAAGAACGTGATTTTGCGTAAATAAGAAAGAAAATTATTTTATTACTTATAATAAAAATTTAGCTCATCAATAACTAGATAATGTGCAAATCATCGGTATGTCAAGAACAACGGAGAAGAACTGAGACGTCTTAGACAATATACAATGAAACACTGAGACGGAAAAACAATCTATTAGCATGTATCAGAAGGAATATAGAACGATACTTTTATTCATGATCAGAACAGCACACTCAAATTAATTTCGACTATTTTTAGTGAAAAAAGTAATATTCATGTTTAGGTTAAGAAGACCAATGCGAATCCATAAGGATATAAAACGAACTGCCATGCATAATTCAATATAATGCACCGTTGGCAGTTTTAGATTTCCAGGCAGAACATACTGCGTTGTGGTGATGTACCATATAATACTGCATTATTAAATCATTGCTTCACTTAGTATTTTCACATCGACCGTCGAACCCAGTGTTAAATTTGATAAGGAGGATCCCTTAATCTACATAAATTATGATTGACATCGTTCGTTGGTCAGTTTCTTTCTGGATAATACAGCTTAAATCATGAGAGATTTTGATAAACGTCTAATAGATTAAGATTCATTACGACAAAGAAGGTGCTAATTATATAAGAATTGAAACAAAATTTGGTACAGAAGGATTTCAAAGTTCCGAAAATGAATCATGAAGATAATTATTAATTCGAAAACAATTTGCTATTGAAAGTTTTGTTCCAACTCGATCCATACAGACAATACTCCGGGTATTAAGAGTGATAACATTGATGCGAACTAGGTACTGTTAACAGAGAACTAAAAAGGTTTCCATTTGTAAGAAACCAGTAATGGTTTCCGACTTTATTTGGTACCTCTTAAATAATTTTTATGACCTCTGGATGAAGAGAAATTGAAATTCGTTTATCAAATGTAATTGGAATTATGAACTAAGTAGTTTATTTCTAAAACATACAGGAATGGTGGGATAATTCGGAGTGGATTGGAATTTGCTCGTTTTTTCTGATTTTTTTTTTTTAACAAAACGACCTTATGTAACTCCCTTCATATTTAGTTCTACTATATTCGCTTGCAAAGAGAATTAATGCGCGATATTCGCATTAATTAATAGATAAAATTTGTGAAAAGTTGAACAGAATTGTTCCTTTCATGAAGGGAAAAAATGACCAGTGTAAAGCTGTCTTTATTGATATCATACACAATGAAGTAAATGGCTGGAATGGGAGGTAGCTGCAAAGTAGATTTGGAACTTCTCTGAAATGACCACCTCGCTGCGAGCTACCTCATACTCGAAGCAGTAATGGCAACCTTCCTGCCGTTTTACACGCGTGTTAGAAGCGGTCATTTTACTACTGCCATTCAAATCACATCCGTGATATTTCCGTTTTAATTACCGGACTTTCATGGTAGCGTCTCCGGATTTAGTCGCTGCTACTGCATCTCGTGGCTCGTAAAATTGGAGGTTAATGCAGCCTGCTCCAGAATACCGCTTTGTATGTAAAGGGTAGTTTGGGTATCTCTTCAATCTCTTTCTACGTGGCTCCAGGCTAATGAAGGGGAGAGGAAATCTGATTTACGATAGCCTGCTTGCATAGAATTACCATGATATTTTAAGGATTTTCGGAAGATTCTTATCTAGTTGCGAGATTACAAGTTAAGAGGGCAGTGAAATCAACCAGCCTTGAACTGACAAAATGAACGAAGACTGAAGTGAGAGCAAGAACAGGCATTCCATACTAAGCACTTATTCATCGTACACACATTTATAAATTAAGTGATTAATTCCTGAAGAGCATTTTAAAGATGAGGGGGTGACTTGAGTAGCTCGATAAATCTATTCGAATATTATTTTTAATATCCGCTAATTACATTTTTGAGAACTGTAAAGGAAATCATGAATTTTTAACATTAGTCACCGCATTATTAATTAGTTCAGCATATGTCTTCACATAATTTTATTTAATTAAAGCAGCATATGGATTTTGTAGGGTTTTTTTATGTATCTCATTCTGATACAGTATTTTTACATATTTTTTCATATATTTCACTGATACTATTCGGTAGCGAATAGTATCAGTAAAAATCAGTAAGAATTGCAAGTATACAGAAATTATGCTCATGAACTAATGTTCTGGATTTACTTAAACAATTAAAATGCTTATGAATAAAAATGGAGAAATAGACTATTAATACAATTTTCTTTACACGTTCAAGGCTTTCAATATGTATATATTGCAACTTGTAACGGTAATGCGATATGAGATTATCTAGAACTAAGCGGCTTTCAATCATAATTCTATTTTTATGACATTTTGTTCGATATGGTAAACATTTCTCAAGAATCGCCATTCCACTTCCAATATTTTTTGCGCCTATTGTGCGGCCAATAATAAAACAAAAACATGATACTGATGGCTACAAGTTACTTTATTAAAAAATAATAAAATAAAATAGATATCTGCCTTTACAAAATGCGGACTACCTCTGTTGTCAGAGCAATGTATTCTAGAATTATTTTCACGCTTGGTTTCTGCCCTACCTTAGTGTTTTAATTAATATTTTAAGCAGCTATTTTTCATAACTTGTTCATAGTTTTTTTTTATGGAGAAGTATATTAAAAAAATAATTATCAATCTCATATATTTAACTCCCTTCATGCTTCCAGCGGTTTATACTTGGAAGTGGAATGGTGATTCTTGAGAAATGTTCACCATGTCGTACAAAATGGCATAAAAATAGAATTATGACTGAAAGTCACTTAGTGTTCTAGATATTCTCATATCGCATTACCATTACAAGTCGCAAACAACCCTCAGGATTTTCAATATTTAAACGTTTTTTGTTAAGCTATCATGCAGTATTACCGATCTTCTATTTGACTAAGAACTGATCGAACTCATAGGAAAAAAAAAACGCAGCATGTGAAAAATCCTTTTGATAATGACAAATTCCTCTTTGACAACAACACCCTTTTCCTGCAGGATCGCCTTTATTATCCGGTGGTTTTATTTTATTGTACGGAGTGTGTTAGCGATAACTAATGTATCAGTAATGAACCGGGTCCTAGTTGTCTTTTATAACCACCTAGATACGACGTGGGCTTCGAATGAATTAAATTACTGCCCAGGTATGCTGACCAGTTTTTGATAGATCATACCAATTCCTGCAGATCCATCAAATTTCTTTAGCTCTTAATCACGAGTATGTACTAAAGCGTCCGAATGTGATTGCCAGAAAAAAAGTTACTATCACATCCTTACAGCTATTTAAAGGGCTCGTGTCACTCCTTGCACTGATTGATATTCTGTCATTATCCATATGTAGGATATGTGATCAACATGAATGGGTGCCCTGTTAGAAGACAATTTTTAAATATTCCTTGGCATTCACTCCTAGTTTCACTGGTGTTAAACGGGTTAAGTAGCTCAAAGAAAACGTGACCAACTCCCCACCGCTTTGCTGTGTTCTGAAGATCATAATGAGTCTGATTTGTTTCGTATATTTGTTATACTTTTCTTCAATCATCTAGTGTACATGCCATTTAAATGCATATTCAGTGATTATCTCCTGTTATATATATATATATATATATATATATATATATATATATATACACCATTAATATAAATATGCGATATAAAACCATGCCACACATCAGATATATAATTAATTTCACTCTTTGGTTTCACGGTGTAGTCATTTCACCAAACATAGCATTGTTTATTGGACTTTTCGGTCCTGACGCCCTTCGGATGCTTCATTATCCCTTTTCAAAAGTTTACTATGCGTTTTCTCTTTAAATGCAATTCTCAGTGCCCGAGACACTGTTTTACGTGTCCATCCTAACGCGATATGATTTCCAAAGTATTTTTACACGTGCCTGTCATTCGTCCCCATTGAAGGCAGACGAAGTTTCTCAGGACCTATATATAAAAAATTGTATTATTGCACCAATTTTGTTTTCTTTAAATCACAAATGCTGTTTACTGAAGGTAATCCACTACCTATTTATAATCGAAGTCTGCTAAATGTTATTCATCTCTTGATATAGTTGGATTTCATAGCATGGAGACGTTGACCAGAAAGTTTGTCACTCAAAATTAACGTCTCACAGCACGGATTTCCATGCTGCGCTTTTACGGAAGAATTACACGGTTGAGCATTTGGACAGTGTTTTACTTGGACGCCTTTTGATCCGAGTGCATCATCCCATCTTTTAAAATGCATATTAACATTTTATGAATACTATGACACTAAAAACGAAATGTGATCATATCATAATAGCGATAAAAAATCCAGCTGTGAATTGAACTACGAAAAGAACGAAAAGAAACAGCTCTGGTGGACTAAACCACTGGACCATTTCGACTTCAATAAACTATGCTTAAGCCACTCGATCAATAGTTTTACTTGCAATAATAAATCTTTCTTGCAGTGAATAATCTAGTAAGCTAAGTTGAATATTAAAATAGTCAGAATTTTAATTAAAATTTCATTATATTTAAAATAAAAGTTTCAGAACCAAATTTCATCTAGATAATATTAGCAATATACAATATGCAATAGCTAATGTTATATTATGACTTCTCTAAAATTACTTTTCATTACTTAAAAGTAATTTTACAGAAAATGATCGACCAATCAGAATAGACTAAGTTTGACGCACTGATCGAATTTCCATTTCTTTGTTTATTCTAATTTACAGAAGGCGCTTAATATCCTGGTTCGAATGCCATAAAAATACACCATAATACCAGAAAGCGAAAATCACGGAAACGTCGAGTTATTCAAAATTGAACTCTGAAAAACGTTTTGACTGTGTTGTTTTAAAAATACTTTGAACTTTTTACTGGCTATAATTAACCATTTTACTCGCTTTCTGAATGGAATATAATAAAATATGTTGGTTTTTATGACATACAATAACTTTCTCAAGTTATTTATGTGTTCGTTTAAATAGGACCATACCAATGGAAAAATCGAGCAAACAAATATGCACTTATGTAGCACCATTGTTAACAGTTGTCATCCCTCTACTAGAATGTTATAACGAAGCAAACTTTTATTGTAATTTCCTTACTCCCTTTTTCAGCAATCTTGGGAAATGGGATAATTATGAAGACCTTAACAATGCTGAGATAGTCTGTTAGTTCTCAATGATTTCATTCTTCCATCCCTATAAACCTCGTAATATGTTTTTCTATCCATATGCCATGTTAAATACTTCTGTGCTACTATTTTTGTTAGCATTTACTTTCTTCAGGCTGCGCTGTATATATTTAGTGTAATCCATAGTGTGTAATTATTTAGTAACTTAGTGTAATTATGGGATAAACAAAATTCCTTCTGCAAATCATTTTCAACATATTTTACAATGTATATGACAACTGCTCTTATTTTTTCCCTAACACATACGATGCATCATAAGTATTTACTCGGTTTCGACTGTTTGTTTCGTTTCCGTGTCCTTCCACGGAAAATTTAAAATTTTTCAGATTCGGAGATTCTGAGAAATTTCGTTCGAGAAATGTTGTATTTTGATTACTTTCCTTCCGGTGTTATATTAAATTCAACTGTGGAGAAATTTGTACTCCTACAGAAATATAAATATGTTAAAAATATTGTTTCATAACTTCCTAGCAACAATAAATTGTAGTAGCATATTTCTTGTGCAATGATATATTTTGCCAGTTTCAGTTTCGTTGTGATGTAAAAACAGCGATTCTCATTGTGTATTTAGTTCCTGAGGCAATATGTCTTAAATAATGTAATTGTGTATTGCTACATAAGTACTGCTTCAACAATTTAACCACATTGTTTATAAAGCTGCGATTGAGTCAGGAAATAAAACATAGTTGAGTGATGCCACCTTTTAACTATAGGCGAGAAACCAATTAATCGTCATAATTAAGTATTTTTCCCCGAGACTTTCTTAGATAATGTAAATAACTCATTTGTTCTCATACTGAAAACAATGACTTCATAAACCTTTAAAATAAATGTATAGTAACTCTTAATGGAAATCATTCTTTTTGTTGAAAGTTCGTACTTACTGCATTCATTAATCTCCTTACAATAAGGTCCTAACATCCACTAAATAAATAACTTGTACCTTCAGTTGCAAGATCCCAAGCCATACATCTGTAAACCTCTTTCTGCTTCTTGTGAAGTATATTTGTAATGTACTCCATTTAAATTTTGTATTATCATATATGAATTTAATTCACTTAGCGATCTGATTTTATTTAGTAAGGACGAAGATGGACTGAAACGTTCTCGGCCTCGACCATAGATGGCAACACTATCGGCAATAGTTCTTTTTCTAAGTTGGTACACCAGTCGTAAGTATCCATATGAAATTCCAAGTCATTCTTTCAAGTAGTTTGTTTTATACAGCTGTCTGAAGCAAAAGTGTTGTCTGTATCCCCTGAAATGGATAAAGTTGAGTAGCGTGCTGTTATAAAATTCTTTATAAAAGAAGGTTTAACGCCAAAAGAAATTCATTCGAAGTTCACAGGTTTATGGGCACTCTTCTCCTTCGTCTTCGACAGTTAAGAAATGGGCTGATATTTAAACGTGGCTGTACCAACCTTGAAGATGATCCACGTGAAGGACGTGCAAAAAGTGCTTGAAATTGCTGAGACTATAGGCATTTCAAAAGAACGTGTAGAATATATTTTGCGTGAAGAATTGCAAATGAAAAAGCTCTGCGCGAGATGGATGCCGCGCTTGCTCACAGAAGATCAAAAACGCACTCGCATGAAAATTGCTGAACAGTACTTGGAGCGTTTTAAGAAGAATAAAACTGATTTTGTGCGTCGATTTATTACTATGGACATGACTTGGATGCACCATTACACACCAGAATCCAAACATCAGTCAAAACAGTGGACATAAGTCGGTTGTTCAGCACCAAAGAAGACAAGGTCGGTTCCATCAGCAGGAAAGGTCATGGTATCGGTGTTTTGGGATGCTAAAGACATTTCGTTTACTAATTATCTTGAAAAGGGTAACAAAATGACTGGGGAATATTATTCTGATCTTTTAACCAGACTAGCCGAAAAAATTCTTGAGATCCGGTTGGCAGAAGAAAAACAAATCATCTTTCATCAGGACAATGCACCTGCCCACAAAGGTTTTTAGGCAATGGGAAAATTAAGGGATATGCACTACGAATTGTTGGAACATCCACCCTATTCCCCAGATTTGGCTCCCTCTGACTTCTGTTTCTTCCCAAAACAAACTTTTCCTCGCTGGTCAGCGTTTTTCTTCGAATCAAGAGGTGATTGTAGCTGTAAAAGGGTATTTTGAAGAACTTACTGAGAATCACTACAGGGACTGAACAATGGCGCTGGAGCATCGCTGGAATAAATGTATTAGTGCTAATGGGAGATTATTTTGAAACAAAAATAATTTTGAAATTATAAATTCGTTTTTTCATTGTTAGGCCGAGAACTTTGCAGACCACCCTCATAATCGAAATTCGAATCCTTCTGTTATAATATTTGCGAAAGTGTTTGGCGTAGAACATTTTCCTCACCTGGTGTGTAACCACCACCATTGTGTTCACTTCCTACTGAAGGAAGAGTTAGTGAGAAACAAATATTTTTGGGTTCTAGCCCATGAGGATTAGAATAAGCTCATTACTATCATATTTACGCTCTACTAACTGTGCTATAGGTTGTGGATAATATACCAAATCCCCACTGTCCCTGTCGAGCCGCCGAAACCCAAACCATTTACCATATAGTACAGGAATGCGAGCTGACAGCATATCCAGGCGACTTTAAGGATATCTTTGACCTATCCCAAAGGCGATCAACTTGATCAAAAACCTAAATGTTAAAATATGAATAATCTTCTGTCTGATGCTTGTCATAAATTTCATATTTGTATTTGCCTGAATGTAGACTTTTTTATTTTATTTACTTTATTTATTTTTTAATCTTCAATTTTTAATCTTAAACTTAAATTTTTATTATTGTGTTCTACCTTTAGTGGATACCTGATGAAGGCTGTAAAAGGCTGAAACCAGTTGTATAATTTTCATTAAAACTTAATATTTTATCTCGGTTTAAATTCATTAAATATCTATTTTTAAAATGTACCATACCAACCTAGTAGAAGCTCAGGAATATATATATATATATGTATATATATATATGTATGTGTGTGTAATTATTCGGCTATTCACTACTGTAGTACTCTTTGGCGAATACGAAAATCTCAATTGTTACAAAGTGTCAGCATACTTACATATCCCAAACATTGAAGTAACATGCCTATAATCAATTTAACCACTGTTTTGTAAAAAAGTTTTAATATTTTAGTCATACATCTTAGTATGGTATCCTTTTCTTGAAAGACGATGAAAAATATATACGTTTATCATATCTTCCCATTAATATATTTGGTTCAATGCCCTGTCATGGTTACAATTCGGCCTCACTAAACTTTTCCAGGTCAATTATATATGCTTTGTAATGTGTTCTGTGTTCGGTTTGTTTGTAGGGGTGAGAAACCACTTCTCCTTACTGGTAACTTACCAGTTTCAACAGGTAACTCACTCTGTTGAAAAACGACATCAGGACCAGATTTTGGTCACAATTACTGCCAACGAAATTAATTGTTTTTTGGTAGTTGCATGAGCGCTCTCCAGAGTTTGTTTTTATCCGATGAATATAGAGTTGCTGGATACGGAAGCCCCATTTTCATATGAAATCAGTTAACTAAACTTCAGTTGGAAAAAAATCCTGAAGGTTTCTCCTTTCTAGACGAGTCTTTGTCGTTCAAAGTGGAGGACAATTGACGTCATATCCTCACGACTGAGTAGCATAGGTACTCGGGACCATACTTTCACAAGGAAAATCGTCGTTACCTTGTGAGCAATGGAGCTTCCCACATATCTTAAGGTTTAATAACATGCGTTAATTTTGATTTAATTTCTTGTGTTGTCTATTAGTAATGTTTATCATTAGATACTTCTGCGATAACATATTTCTGAATCTGACTTTGAAGTATTGCGTTAATTAAATTCTCAAGCGATTATTTGCCATTTTATCCGATGAATAAATTTAAAACGTGCTTGTATAATGATGTGATCGAAGTAGTATGATTAATATCACTGATCGAAATCAAAGTAAAAATCGACGTGGATAAATTTCAAGCGAGTGTCGACATTTTCTGAGGTAGGATGACGGTTGGCATGGTGATCGCCTAAGGTCAATCTTCCATTGGCGTTTCCCAGCGAATATGTCAGTGAAGTGATGCAGGTAGCGGAGACGATCTTTGGTTTTTCCTTTTTAGAGAACAAATACAATTGATTTGGGAGAAAGACTGAGGAAAAACATAACATTAATATATAAATGCATGATACCCTAATTAATATATGTTAATTCATATTAATAAAACTAATTCAATCAACCTCACTAACATTTTCTGGCATAATAATTATTCTGGATTATAGTTTTTATTAATAGTCTGAACTATTGCACTTTAATATTTATTTAGATTTTTACATAATTTGGAGCAGAAATTAAATTTATGATGCCAATTCAAACTCTTATATTAAGTATATAAATATACTTAAATAGGAATGTATAACTCATAAATATTTCTATATATTAAATATTATCTCTCTCTCTCTCTCTCTCTCTCTGTGGATTATATATACAACTTGAATATAACTGAAATTTAACACCAAAATAAAACCTGTTCTAACCAATCTATGAGTTGTACAAATGATACAAAATTGCATTTTATTCAAGCCATTATACAGAGTGGACGAAAATTAATAGGGTAGCTGCAGAAACAATAATTACTACAATTTTCTAATTTATTTTATTGGTAGTGCCAAATTATTTCCTGCGTTAAGTTCTGCTAGTGTTTTCGGCTTGTATGTGTATGATTGACTTCTGTGCTACCTGGTACATACAGAAGTAGAATATCAATTAATATTTACTTTGAGATGCGACTCATACATGATTTACGAACAAAAATGATAATACAGAACAATTCGAAAATATCATGGGCTTATAAGGGTTAGTAAAGTGCAAAATAAAGCCTGTCCTAACCAAATGGCAACCCCACTTGTGCATAGTATAGTTTGCTTAAACCATTGATGATATGACTTCCTAGTCTTACCGGAATAATTCATTAATTCAGAGGATATGCTTGGAGGGCTTTAGACAGTAGTCCTATTATTTGTTCCATTATGGCTGCTAACCATATCACAGGACTCATCTGTTACCCAAAACGTAGTTCATCCAAAACATCAAAATATTAACATGAAACGTTAGAAGGATAATATAAGGTCGAAGAATTGGAGTAAATACTACAATAGTGTGATGTCCGAATTCTGATATAAACGAGCAGAATGAAAAAGAGATTAAAGAGCTAAATGATCATATTCAAATTTACAGTTGTCAACAAATCTGAAGGAGCATTACCAGGAACTACAGTAAGAATATATAAAGATTGAAAAAAAAATTAGATATAAATACTGCACTGAAAGAATAGTGGAAACAAGATTAAAAATACAAAGAGAAACATGACGATACTCAATGTTTATACGTCAGAAGATAATAATCTGAGGAATTTTACAAACAACTTCAACAAATAAGTAACAACTCTAATAAAATGAATATATACATCAGAGGATCTATATTCAAGAATAGGTGAAAAAATACCAACAAAACGGTATGGAAATTAATGGGGAACTACACCATAATAACAATGGACTAAGATTTATGGACTTTTATCTATTCAATAATTTAAATAAATTGCAAATTGCTTTTAGAAATTACTATAAATTTGCTATAAATTACTCTTATAGGCACAAAGAAGTACCCAGATGTACTTGGGAAACAAGGACTTGCATCTAATTACAGAATATGACTTTATAATAGATGTCATAGTATACGTTTAGATACAGATCATTATACAATTACTAGTGATATATCCGTAACGCAAATGGCTTAAGATGAATACTGATAAATAAAAGGTGCGGTTTAAATAGTACAGTTTACTGATATATTCTTCCTGGAGCAGATAAAATTATAATTTACTAGAAATAAATGAATATACTGAAACAGAATGAGACAATATGTGAAACATAATAAAGCAGGCAATAATAGCAAGAAAAGTCGAAAAAATGGGACAAGTAAAGAGCCATCGGAAATTTTAGAGAACATGTAGAAAATATAAAATTGGAGTCCACAGAAAATAGTTATTCTGTGATACAAATAAAAATAGCTGGATCAACGAAATCAAAGACTAAAGGAATTATGGATATAAGTAAAAAAAGAATGGAATAATTCTCAGGAAAGAACGATAACACTCCAAATTTAAAGTAACACATATTAGAATGTTAGATGAATTAACCGAAATTCTAAAGGAGGGAAAATCATTTATGATGGAAAAAGTATGGAATTAAAGCATGCTGGCTTAGAATAACATAAGCTGCAATATGTTTAATCTATTGAATACAATTTTCATATAAACAGCTCTAGATTAGAAGATATCCATCAATATTGCCTATTTTCAAAAAAAAAAAAAAAAAAAAAAAAAACGAGAACAAAACGTTCCAATTATATAGGAATAAAGCAGATTCTGCTTTATTCGAGTCCGAATGTAGCATTCTTGAAATAGAAGTATATCAAAAAATTCAGAACAATAAAGAACCACTGGTATGTTTGTCTTTACTTTAAAGAGAACCAAAAAAAAACATACTCTTTGGTGGATCAATCAGGTCTAGAATTCGAAGAATCTTTGATCAGTGAGATGATGGTCTCAGAAATACATTAAAAGAAATCCATGACAAATTGTCATAAAAACAGATTTCTGGCTATCTGACTGAGTTCGAAAGATTCAAATCAAACAAGTAGGGGCAGAAGAACAGATGGGAAATATACAAAAGGAACAGAATTAACAGTGTATATCATACTTGATGGAAACTGCTATCGAAAGCAGAAATGTGGAAAGGCATCAGAATATGATATTCGACCGGAAATGCACAAATACGCAGGCATAAAAGTTTACAATGACTCCACTGCGTAATCAAGTAGACATGGTCAGAAGGTGGAATTGTCGACGAACGAAGTAGTTAATTTCAATCTATAAAACAATGAGGATTTTAGAAGAATTACTATTAAATGTGCCAAGTAAAATTTATACTACTATCCTGAAGGAACGAAGAAAAATTATTAGAGAATATCTAATACGGGTGAATCCATCTGCTGGGATTAAGCCTAATGAAAGTTGTCAGAATCAAATTTTCACTTAATGAAAACTAAATGGTTGAGAAATGGTTGAAATATAAAAGGATGAGTATTTAAGCATTTGGCAAGAAACTCTTAGCGGCTCGTCCAAAGCCATTCTGAGCGTTACGACTATATCTGCTAATTATCGACCATTATACAGAACACTATGAAGTATATAATTTAAGGTAGAAGTCATCGTTTAAATAAGGAGGTACATGAAACTGGTTTGTAAAACTAGTTATAAAACAAAGGTGAAAGTATTGTTAAATTTGATATGATACATCAAACTAGATCTTTTCTTTGTGCAGATAATTTACTCCTAAAGAATTCCAGTGTAAGTGTTAAGGATTCTTTAACTAGATTGAATAACAGCTGTTACAAATTAACCATGAAAACTGTCGATGATTACTCCAAAACCAGGCAGAAACATGGAAATTACTTTACTTCTCAAGCCTACAGAATAAATAAAATATTTCAGATATTCGATTGCAATTTCAGTGAAGATGGCAAACTGAATATGAAAATAGACAACAGAATAACCAAAGTCGGTATGATGGAAAACCAACTGAATAAAGTTATTTGGAATAAGAGAGTAATTAAACACTAAAACGGCGATAAAAAAAAGTGTTCGGTTCGGACCAATTTTAAGTTTTGAACCTGAAACATGATTCAGAAAGAGCAGTTCGTCAACGAATGGTGATTATTGACGTGAAACAGTTGAAGAATTAGTGGAGTCAACAGATGGCACCAATGGTAGAATCATACTGTAAGTGAAACTATTAAGAACTTTATGTTATCATTCTAGAATGTAAGAGTAAAGCTAATCAAAGGTGATATTATCAGTTAAACGAAATGGAAAATAAAAACTAAATAGGAGTTTGATGCCAAAATGACAGGAGAAGACCAAGAGCTAGGTGGATTACAGTCATTGTCCTAGAAATATTAATATACTGTATGATCTGACAATGTTGGCGTGCTGACAAGTGAGAGAATAATTGAGGAAAAGTGTTAGCATAATAAGTAAATTAAACTTAACCGCGCATTAATGTCATAGTACCATGTACACCACTGAGGGATACATATCAGGAAATTGATAACACAGGTTATACAAATAAGAAATAACGGATTACTCTTAGACCCAATGGGTGAAATTATTCGGGTGTGTGATTTTGTGATTTCTTTTCTTCAGCGTTAATAACCCACATAAAGTATTATCTCTCTCTCTCTCACGCACTCCACAAGATATCTTGTTACTGTGCTGATGTTGAGATAGCATCCAACGAGATAGTGAATACTTTTTTAATAAATTTAGTTTTTAATGGATAGAAATCGAATTACACACTCAAGAAATCAACGATGGAAGGACCCTTTGATTTCAATATATAGTATGGCAATATATAGTATAGAGTTTTCTGGTTTCACATTTGCATATCGTTACATGAGTTGAAAATTTAGTATATGATAATTTTACTTTTCATTATGACAATATTCCTTTTTTTTCCCCAAAATTTCCACTGCAACACTGGGTTATTTTGTGTATCCCAATTACATCACACAATAGATTGCGTTATGACATTGGCGATATTTGAGTTCTGGACTCTCCGAAACTCTAGTTGCTTTGATAATTCCATATAAGTGTCTCATTACATGGCTAACTGTATGCGAAATTTTTAAACTAATTGCCTTTGATTTCAACGTGTTTTCGATATTAAAAAAATGTTTTGGCCAGGAATTTCACCGAGTTTAAATCATTTACTACACATTCAGCATACGGTTAACTTATGCAACAAGAACCATTTTAGGGTTCCTGTTTCATAGAATGTTAGAAAATTCTTAACGCCAAAATTTTTCAATCTGCTTGCAGTGGTAATATTCCCAGTAGTATCTTAGCAATATCCTCGTGAATAATGTAAGACTAAGAAAATCGGCTTTGACTTGAAATAAAAGTATAAAAAAATACTTGCACAAAAAGACAGAAAATATTCATAACGTAGATAAAACTCCTGTACAGAGAAAGAATTTAGCTGGTAACATCAGCTTTTGAAGCCGAACACGTCCGTGAACTGATTATCCTGTTTTGTCTCTCTCCATAAAAGTTTAATATGGTGTGCCAAGATACTGGCAACTAGAAACTAGGAAGAGATTTATAGCAAGCTGCACCGCGTTGGTGACATAAGAAGAAGAAACAAAGTTGCACGAGAAGCAAATATAACTGGCAGTACTTGTGAGAAGGAAGTTCTCTGTGCTTGTATTTTATGGAATTATGGTCCACATTCGGCCACATGGGCTGCGTTTCAATTGTTTACTGACTGTAGAAGGCATCGCAGACTTAGCAATATTTTTTCTACTCTAGATTTCTTTACGCTTCTACTGTTTTCAGGAAGTACTATTTCCAAAACTAATCACAAAACAAATGTACACTAAACTTTACCATTTCAAATAATTAAAATAAGTAAATATGTAAGTAAATAATTTACTTTATAAATAAGCAAATATAAGTAAATAATTTACTTTATAAATAAGCAAATATAAGTAAATATTTATAGTTCTAATCTATTCTAGTTAATGATTTGATTAATTTAAATTCATTATACATTTAATTCAACCGAAATTTGCATGATCATTAATTATAATTAGTTTTGTCGAATAAATTCATTTGAGAATATCAGTAAGAAATATGTTAAATTTAATCTACTTATTACTATCTACACAGTTATTATTCTTACAAACTTGTCCGTTACATGTATTGTGATTTGCGTTACACAAGAAGGAAAAAATACTACAACCAGAATAAACTGTTATCAGAATCATTTCTTCGAGCCTTGGAAGTAATTTAGTAACTTAATGTTTGTTACTGTACTGATCATTTGATAAATTTTAAACCATCAGAATTCAAGCTACAGCCCGCAATCTAAAACATTTACAATTAACATTGACACAATTGACTTGGAGAAAGCATTCGTTTATTCGCTGAACATTAAACAACTGTAAAGAAATAAATATTGCACGCTATTGAAAGCGGACGACACCTGAAATAAAGTACAAACAATTATGTAGTCATAATTATTTTGTGATTTATTATTAGTTGTTAAAGTTAGATTTTCTGCACTCGCAATGTTAGGCCTTCATGAGAAGAGAATGAAAGCCGATATATTTGAGAGCTGTATTCTAATAGATATTTTAAATTAAATATCTTTAGCATACCCCGCGCACTCTGAGGCACTATCCGAAATGTTACATTATTTGTGATTCATGTTCTTTTTGTATTTAAAGTTCTCTCTTTAATGTAGACAATCTGTGCTTCTCATCGAACTAAATGAATAACACCCATGTTCAGACATTTCACTCCGTAATTTAGCATCGTAATCATGAAAGGTCCCTGTTTGCTTAATCAATTCACAGTCTTCTCAATTTGTTATGTATTAAGCCAATTCATACACTTGACAGCGACAGATAGTTTCAGCTGTATATTTTTTCATGGTATAAACGTTCGAACTTAAACAGGCAGAATTTTAGGCCTACAAATAAGTGTTAACAACATATTGTCAACACTTCTCGGTACTGAATATCGTTGCCAGTTATGTAAAGGTTTTCGTCCTTTTTCATATAAAACTGCTTGATTTCATATAAAGTTGACGAATGAGTAAGATTTCATCTCATTACTAAGACTTGTTTTCATTTACAGTATCCATATCTACGAAGCTGTTCAGTCAACTCAATTTTCCTTTTATTTTTCCCATAACAGTGTAAGCAAAAAGCGAAATTTCGGTTGGACTCAGTTCGCAAAATATTACTTTAGAATAAAATCTAAGTTATAAATTAACGACTCATACTTAATATTCTTGTTTTCTTTTGTTTTCAAAAGAGAAAAAAAATAAAACAGCTGCGCGGTTTGTTTCTCACTCCCAAGGCAATCACATCGAACATGCAAAGCATTCTTTTTTAAAATGTCACACATTTCTGACCTTGACCATTTTCTGTAGTTATTCAGATGTTTTCGCAGTGATACCGCTATTACAAATAGTCGTAGTGGGTGTCAGTTTAGTGCTAAAGAGCTATTTGACGCGACGTGTTATCGATTTTTTGGTTGATGTATGTAAATGATACTTAGAAAAGCAAGCTCGTAAAACTATGTGGTGGTTTAGATCTTTTTTTATGAAGAAGGATTCACAAATTTAATTGGGTTAACCGTAAACATTTTAATAGAATGACATTACTGGAAGATTTGTCATTCTTGTTTGTACTCTAAAACTTCTAATGATATCCGGCCCTAAATTATACTGAAAAACAAATTACCCAGTGCAGTCTCAGTTTTGTGATGTCAAATACATGAAATCATCAATGTAATATATGTATTGCTAGCAATATGGACTGATGTGCTTTCCACAATCTGTTTTCCAGATTCGACCTGAATAGACAATATTTCAATGCTCTTATTTGTTTACTCCAAGGGTATTTTCAATCGTATAAACCAATTATGTAGTCTTCATTTTTTTTTTATTTGCTAAGTACAATTTGAATTAATACTTTTTTGCATTCTCAAACAAGCCTCATCAAAAGTTCATTGTTATTTACAGTGGAAAATGTAAAATATTTGAATGGATGAATCACAGCATTAAGCAATGTATATTAACTAATGATACATTGCGAAGAGAATTGGTTGCTTGCATTATTACAAACACAGCGATTAGTGATTCAGTTTTGTATTTTATGACCTACTGATCATTTAAGATTTTAATTACTTTAAACATGAATTGCTCCTCCTTCTTGATAGTGTCGGTTTGAACGGTCTGGAAAACGTATTGAGGCCTTCTGTTTTAATAGTAGATGAAAAAAAATTACGCTGTACAATTCTAATTTAAAATGACATTGAAAACGAACTACCATGTCGCCTTCATTTTATTAAAGCGGCATAATAGTTCGTCATATGTTCATAAAAATATCTTTCTTACATCGAATGAGATTATTTAAGGGTGCCCTCTAAGAAAGAAAACAATGTGGACTTAGACTAAAGAAAAAAAAAATGCTGAACTTGTTTAAGAATACCAGACGATCCTTTTCACATTATTCGAAACTTCGTCGCTTGGTACAACCAATCCCACTATGTTCAACGAAATATCGTCATAGGAAGATTCATGCATGTGATATTGGAAATCACTTGCTGTTTACAATAGCGCATGTCAAATACACGAAATCATCAATGTAATATATGTATTGCTAGCAATAGGGACTGATGTGCTTTCCACAAGCGCATGTTTACTTGTTTATTATAGCTGAGCTTGGAGATAAGGGTTGAGACCTTCATTGATGAGATATAAGGGTTAATCAATCCATTTTTCTCATAACCGGAGACATATTATGAAATACTTGATTGCTTTTATCGTCACCATAATGTATGTCGTAATTAATTTGTGTTAAAACAAAGTTTTAAGTATTCCTCATGTCCACATAAGTCTTCCATTAAAATGTGCCAAATATAAGTTAATTTTCACATAACGATATGGTTAAGAAATTGGGGTAATAATAAAAGGAAGTAAATTTTATAGGGGATTATTGAATGAACCATGTGGTTAGGAGTGGAACACCCCCTGGGTTTAATTTAAGGATGTTCTTAATTTTCGAAAATGATTTAGGTTCAAATGTTGTGGGAACTTCTCTTTGCCTATCTGAAGCTGACGAAAGTAGTTAATTATTTCGATGACACGAGGTCTTTAGACTGATATTTTAAAAGATTTCAAGAGTGTGTAATGAATGAGGTTTAACAGTTCAGTACGATTAAAAATGCAAGTATATGATTTCGTGAAAAGTTTTATGAATATAACTTATACTTCAGAAGTCAAGAAATACTAAAAATACAGATTTGAGTATTTTCGTTAGGGAATTTAAAACGATTGCGTACATGATGGACCGAAATTTAAATTAGCGAATTTAAATTTCGCAATCATGTTTGTAATTAAACTGATAAAACGCAGCCTGCTGTGGATTTAGTAAAAGAAGCTTCGCTTCTAGAAGAAAGGACGTTAGATACCATTATACCAGTGTCTGATCAGAACAGTTCGTTTATCGGTTGCAACTTCACGCATTTTAATGAGTGTCGAGAGAATAACGTATCCAGAATGATTCACCGAGTTCGATGAGGGGTAGTATTATGATATAAGGATCAGTGGGTGGGGATAGTTGCAGTGAGAAATTTTTCTGGCAGAAGGAAGAACTTTATTAGAAGTTACAGGGAATTTGATGCACCAGGCTGAACCAACCACTACTACACATGCTATACAAATACATAAAATACCGACAGTATGGGTGGTGAATCACGTCTTACTTATGTCTTTCGATCATACTGGCGATACGGAGTGCGTGAATCACCTACTGTTACTTTTCGTTTTTACATCAATACGTATCTTCCAGGGGCTGTGGTTTTACGTTAAGATGGAAACCAGTGCACACTACCGTGCTCTGCTTTTCTTCTTAACAAACATAAAACCGACTTCGAACGCTAGTATTTATTACTGTCCGTAATATGTAATCTCCGTGTATGAACATGAATTTGGATAATGAGTATTATCATACGCACAAATCAGGCGTTTTCAAGTGGCTACTTAATTCTACCACTTGAAGTGTGTTAATAGTATGATGTAAATTCGACATTTCTAATGAAATTTCTGATTAAACAAACTTAATTTTACCGGCATGGAAATTTTGATGTGCGTATGTAGAAAACTAATATTATCTGTGAGTGGTCATTTTTTTTTATTTTTGAACTGAAGAAATACTGTTTTTAGGCTCGAAAGAGCCTAAAACAGCATTTCAGTACACAGTAAGTAAAAAGGAGACTAGAAGCCTGTGAAACCTATCGAATTAGTTAATTACGGATTTTTCTTGTTCGCGCAATGTGTACTGTTAGTTCCATCTTTTATGGCGCATTGAAAGTCTTATATTTAAAGGAATCCTTGACTCAGTTTCCAAGAGATCCGTAGTGCGAATATATCTGTGTGTAACATTTCGTATCTTGTGTGTGTGTAAAATGAATATAAGGTGCTTTAGGTTTTTTTAACACACAAAAATATGCTTGATATAATTCTTTAGAAGTTTACAGTAGATACTATAATCGTAGATTATGGTAATCATGTATTCATATCAAACCAGTTGAGCCATTCTCATTTCCTCGGTCAAGATGTAGGCACAAATGGCAGACTGGCGTAGTGGATAGTGTATCTTCACTCCAAGTATACATGGATTACTTTAAGTGGTAATGCATATCATCGGCCATTATGATAACACCGCCTTGCAGGCCTGAATTCACTGCTAATAGTTAAATCGTTCTTGCTTTGTCTCCCCAAATTTTGTGCATCATTTAGCTTATTCCGCTCAAGGCACGAATGTGCTGTAGGCTGATAACCGTTCGCCGGTGGAATTCACCTTAAAAATATTGACCTGAATCACAGAATAGATAGGCTCCGCTTTTCAGTTATAAGCTGAAGGTTAGTCTCCAAGTGATGGATATTTTTTAATGTCTTAATCGGTAAATAATTTTTAACTAGGCATGTGAGATCACTATCATGCTTTATAGCCTGGAGTTGAAAAATAGCATGTTCGAACGCAGCAGGATACTTGAGTTCAATCTCCTCATCCCATATTTAGGCAGGTTGAGGGTACAATGAACAACAAATATCCAGTCCACGCTAACTGTAGCCAAGTTACTGTAATTTCTATGAGTTCAGACCACACTTCAACCATCGAAACATTATATTTAATTACTGTATCATCTAAGAAAAATTCACATTAGCTACTGGCCCAATATCTGCAGAATTGACTCAATAAGGACATACAAACACTTTTACAGTGTTTTTCCTTATTGCTCTGTTGATTTTCACTCGCAAATAAGGCCTGCACTTATCTGAAGTAATTTAGTTTCCAATTCATTAACTTTTTCATTTTTAATCTTCATATGTTCGACTTTATCTAGTAAAAGCATTGGTTATTCCTGTATAGGGATGGGAACGATAAAATTCTTTTAATATGCGGTCCACTTGGATGATACCGACGTAACTTGAAAATGTTCGATTTTTGTTCTCTACTACTATAATGTTTTGATTATTGTAACACTTAACTTTGTCGCACGATAGTTTCCGAACTTTTTGTAGATGGAATTGACATAAATTTGCGCATGAGAATAACCTTAGCGCGGGGCATGAAAGAGCGCATGCAGAACTAACAGAAATACGGAAAGGTATGTTTTGTGGAAATTATATGATGCATTATGTAATGCTTGACTTAATTGCAAATCTATCTAGAAAGTTATTCTCGCATAACAGTAATATTAAGAAATATATGTAATTTCTAAGCACCAATTCCGTAATGGCGGTTATCTAACTTTCTATAAGATTATACTCTTCAGGGTATAAGTTAATGCCATAGATGGGGGTAAAGATTAGATTAATGTCAGAAAAATACAGAATGTGTTGAAGTATTATTTTAGTTTGTTCATTCTAGCAGCATGATCTAAAGATATACGCTGCAAATATATTAACAGTTTCTTCATAGAGCATAATATATTTCCCACAGCGATTTCAGCTTTCGTAATTTTCGAAGCGTGCCATATTACAAAAAAGAATGCTGTAGTCGAAAAATATGAAAACATTCGTTTTTCATTCAGGTATAGCGCAAAGTAACAGCGCTTAAATCCACACCACGTTCTCGATTTTTCTATAAAAAATGTCATCCGGACTACCTAATTTTTGCCGGCCCATGTTCACATGCGAAATACGTTCTGCTCAATTTTCTGTTGTCGGACTTAGTGTGAATGCGCTGATATAATATTTTTCATATCAATATTGCCGTTTTCCGTCTAGCTATAAACTTTTAAAATTGTGAGCACTAAATTACAGTAATTAGCTTTAAACTGCACAGCTGCTAAAAAAACTACCACCGTTTGCACGAGTTCAAGTGACTGCTGTCTAGATAGTTCTAAATAGTTTAGAACATTTCATCTTTACAACTAGCTGACGTCAGTGTCAGTTTACACACTCCAGGCTAAAAGTAACTAATTAGTGTATTAAACTAGACAAGGTTAGTAATATTGTGTGACATTGGAGAATTTATTAAATAAAATAAATGACGAATATGATTTCTCTTATAATTCGTTTTTTTATAATACTTTAAAAAAATCAATAAATCAAATTCAGAAAGCAAAAAGAAAAAAAAATGGCGTTCATTTTCTAGGCATGTGTGTTCTCTTAACCATTGTGCATACGCAGAGCTTAGAAAGGAACATTGATTGTGGACTATTTTTAATATTCACGATAGGCTTTTATAATCGTAAGGAATTAAATTACTTGAATATTACACTATCCATTTATATCCCATGTTTTGGATAATTCTCTATTTTCAGAGAAATGTAAACTTCAAGCCGCATTCCATATTGTAACAAAATAATCTAAATGAATAATAATGCTGAAAAGGAAGTCAGTAGTCACTTTGTTTTCATAAGAGCAGCATTTTTGAAGCTGCACTTCTTGTGATACGATACTCACTATGTGTGAAGAAAAATGCATTTTGTTTTCATTCTTAGATTTCAATAGTTCAAAATATCTTTACACTATTTTCGTGCATTCATTTCGCACAGAAAATAACAGTGATGCCTCAAATTGGAAATATGTGGTTTCATGTCTCGTCTCGTCTAGAATTTGTGGAGCATTTCTGTGGATTTGTTTTCTTAAAATGAATTAGATGGTCTCATCGGGGACGTTAGTTTGTTCCAATAAACAATACATTATAAACAGGCGCTATTAATAGACATATATTGTGCTCTTTGTCTTCAACTTGACCATAATTCTGATCCTTCCTGATTACTTAAATTGAACAATAAAATTTGGCAATGAGAAAAGTCAGTTTTATATTCCCGCTAGGAGAATATATTCAGAAAGTTGGAATATCTGTATTGGAATTAGGAAAATATTGTTTGCATTTCGTTTATTAAAAAAAAATTAAAAAAAACTCATTTGCATATCGATTATACCTTAACAGTTTCGTATGCATTAAAATCATAATTTAATACTTCATTGCAGAATGCATTACTTCATGTGAATTCTTTTGAACGAAACAAAATATGCCACAACAGGTTGATACTACGCGCAAGTAGTAGATAACAGCTACGAAAAAAGCAATATCCATGATGGCCGGGGAGTTTAATATAGTAGGACGGAACTGGGAACACGATACTGCCATAAAACATGAATGAACGTTCATTCGCTTTCGGCACTGTCTTTCGTTATTCTCTACTTTCCGGGAAATAATCTCGTACTGACGGAGAAGAGAAAATTTTCAATAATTCTTTGGAATAAATCTCCCTTCCACAACATAGAAAAGAGCTCGTATAATTGAAATTTGTCCACTTTTTCTTCCTTTAGAAAATTTCTAAACATATCCGATTCCACGAAGGAAATCGTATCAGTAAAGGTATAAGCGCAACTTAACCGATGGATGCCATATTCAGGCTTCCCAATTCGATGTATCACACACAACATGCACGAGGGAAGGAATTGTGGCTTAAAAAAAAAAAGCCAACATTGTTTAATATTCTCTTAACACTAAAAATATGTTAAGCATAAAATTTTAAATTTTCCTTGTTCTGATATTAACAATAAAATGGTAATATGTTTACTTTTAAAATTCATTAACATTTCGAGAAATCGTTGTTACTTTTATGAAATTGGTTTTTTTAAATCACTTTCCGGTCACTGGATTGTCACGACGCATCGTGGGCGTCCCCTCGGTGGTGGATGAGGGGGATGATCGGCAGCACTACTTTGGGGGTTGGATGGTTCTAGCGGCCCATTCCGTAAAAAATGCCGCTATGTTTCATCATGTCTAAACAGAAAGAAAAAAGCCTGGTTGTCTCAATATGTCCGGAACGATGGTGTCAGGGTGATGTAGCCGTCCCTGTGGTGTCGTCAGTCCGTGATTGCTACAAAGAAATTCGACGCGGAAATTGCTTGTATATTGCTATTTGGAATGTAGGAGGATTGAATAAATGTGGGAAATTGGCTAATGTGATGAGAGAGATGGAGAGATTGAATATTAGTATACTAGGAATAAGGGAAACGTTTTGGAAAGGATCATCAGACTTTGAGTCGAAATTTCCAAATGGCAATGTATATAAAGCATATACGTCAGGTGGAGAAATATCAAGGAGAGGTGTAGCGTTCATTGTAGAGAAGAAAACTAATAAAACCATTATCCATGTCATAAAAAAATCAAAGTAATGGCAATTCTAGTGAAGTTTGAATCTAAAGATATTGATTATTGTAACATGCACAGTCTCATCATAACTAATGCTTATTTTGAGCAAAAACCAACAGCAAGATACACATAGGAAAGTCCAGATGGAAGATACAAAAATCAATTAGACTATATTGTGGTCAGTAAACATTACTTCAATGGAATGCGGAACTCAAAGGTGATGCCAAGTGCTGAATGTGGATCTCATCATAGACTTGTCTTAATGAAGATGAATATTCGCCTGAAAACAATAAAAATTAAAAGAAGCCAGCCCCTAAAATGGGATTTTCAGATGGTACACAATCCAATAGTATAATCAAAATTAATAAAATGTTTCATAACTGCTGTTTACACGTTTGCAAAACGAAAATGAACCGTCTACGTGCAATAGACTACAAGCTGCTATCATAACATCTGCTAAAAACCACATCAATAAACAAGAAGAGAGAAAAAACCATGGAGAACACAAGAAGAAATCAACCTTACCGATGAAAGAAGAGCATGGATAAAAGAAAACTGGATAAATAGGCTGTGCACGGAGATAGAAGAATTACAAAATAGGAACAAAACCCCAGAAAAGCATCCTGAAAGTGAAAGAGCTTAATGGAAACGCAAGACGTACCTAGTCTACTAACATCAAGGACAAAGATGGAAACATATTCATTGATAAGAAAAAGATAAATGGAAGATGGGTGGAGTACTTATCAGATCTCTATGATGATGATAATGGTAACATGTTAGATGATTCACGACATCTTAAGTTAAACTTAACAACAGATACCACTCTACCTACAAGAAAGGAGATAGAACATGTAATTAAGAATCTTCCTAATAATAAATCCCCTGAGTGCGATAATATCCCGGCTGAGCTGCTGAAAGCTTTGAGTGGCAATAATAACTATTTAGTGAAATCCATTCACGACAGCTATAAAACAATAGAATTATCTGAAGTTTTTACATCTCTCTGCATACCAATTCTAAAGAAAAATAATGTACGAAATTACGAAGATTACAGAACTGTGAACCAAAATATCCCGTGCATCTAAAATTATTTTAAGCATTGTTAACAAATAAATTGAAAGAACCATAATCGGTGAATTGAGTGAACAACAGAAAGATTTCAGAAGAGGAATGGGAACCATTAATGCTATCCCGGAACTAAAATACTAATAGAAAGATCACTTGAAAGAAGCAGGAACATTTACATATGCTTCATAGACTTTCAGAAGGGCTTTGATCTGGTAAAACATAATAAAATATTTAATGTATTAGATAAATTAGACATAGAAGACCATGTGCTTAAGATTATAAAAATGAACAGAAAATGTAGCTGTTTAACTTTGAGGCTTCTGTAGTTAAAATAAAAAGAGGAGTTAGACAAAGCTGTATCCTTTCACCAAATCTATTTAATATCTATAGTGAGACAGTGATGAAAAAGATTGAAAAACAAAAAATAGGATTTAGTATCAATGGTATAAAATATTACAATCTTAGGCACTCTGATGATACTATTCTAATAGCAGAAAACCGAAATAAATTAATCAAACTACTGCAGCTACTAATTGAAGAAGGTAAAGAATTTGAATTACATATAAATGCAAAAAATACCAAATTTATTAAAATTTCAGAAGAAAACAGATCCGAGCCAGATATATTCATGAACAATATGAAAATTGAACATACAACAGAATACAAATATTTATGCACCTACTTTACTGAAGTTGGAAAGCAAGATAAAGATATAAAAATAAGAACAGCCTTAACTAAATATGCCTTTTGGAAAAATATAGATCTGCTCAGAAGTTCTGTGGGTTACGGGACAAAGAAAAGAATGATAAGAACATTAATGTGGGCAGTTTTCACATTTTGAATTGAGACCGGGATATTCAAGAAATGTGGTACAATAAGAGAACTCTGAAAATCTCATACATGGACAGAACATGTGACAAATACAGATGTCCTACAGAGAATGAGAACACAGATCTTTATTACAGGAAATGATCCAAAGAAAGATGAGATGATTGGCAGGACATGTACGCAGAGGTTCAGCAGGACAGAGGATACTAACAGTTTTAGAAGGAAAAATTATGGGAAAAGGATCAAGAGGTCAGAAGGATCAAAGACGAAGGACATGGCTTGAAGATATAAGATCATGGACAAGATCACACGGCTCTGCAGAAACAAAAAGGAAAGCCACCAACAGAGAGAACTTGAAGGACATGGTGCTGCACCCTCTCATTGAGGAAGCTACAAGAAGAAGAAAATTACTTCGTAAATCCCTGAATTAGAAAACGTTGGAAAGCTCTCGTATTAGAGAGAAATAGAACTTAATTCAAGGAAGAGCGCAATATTTCAGAAATTTTCAACAGAAGCCGAGTTAGCCAGTCTCAGAAACTGAACCCCCCACACATATCTTATCTTGCTTCTGCGTTAATTCTAAATTAATATGGAAGTATTAATACAGCTCATTTATACTAACAATGGGAACTGCAATTTCATGTTCTGACTGCCATTACTATTTTTTAAAATCTGACTCAAACTAGAAGGTTGTAAACTATAGTGAATTTGTACTCTTGGTAGGGCTCATTTTTTGTTTCTATATTTTATTCATTTCTTACATATTCAGATCCTTTCTGAAGACCAAACAAAGAACTTTTTCTAGCCACTTCAGGCCTGCAAAAAAGGGAGGAGGCATTCTCTCACCTGACGATGAAAATCTCCCACCATAGTGTGTTCCAGTCCCACGGTGGGATTAAAATCCGCAATGCACTAACTCTCCTTTGGTGGAAGGATTATGCTATCCACTCTGCCAACCAGACTAGAAAATCAGGTAAAACATTCTGTATAATGTATGTTTCTATGCTATTCGTTAAGTCGGTTCAGTATTAATAATTCATATTTTTAGTAATCTCCTAGCAAAGTGTTAGTGATCTGATATTAAGTATTTTAATCATAAAAATGTCATTTCTATGTCATTAAATGATCCTTTCAATGGCCATATACGTAACAAACTGTATATTTTAAAACACAAATGAGCAAATTATAAACAGTAAATTATGTTGAAATTCCAACAATTTTCTGTAACAAAGAATGAAATGAAAAAAAAAAGTAGTAAATTGATCTGCGGAAACAACTACTTTTCTCTTATGAGCATTACTTTGGGACAATTGGTTTTGTCGCTCCAAGAGACAAGCTAATGTTTTTATGCGTACGAAGTATCACTCCAAAAAAGCGAATTACATCGATTGAAAGTAAATGAAGCACGCTCAGCAGGTTTCGATTTTTCCAAAGGGCACTTGGAGTAGGGTCAAACTTCACGAGATCTACTGAGTCAAGTTAAGCCTTTTTTAGAGCAAGCACAGGATATTACCAATAACGGTTACAGTAAGGCGCCCTGACGGTTCAAGATGGGCATAATCCAGATGAAGCGAAATATCTAAAAGTACATTGATTCAACGAGTGCGATATTTTCATGCATCAGACAACAGTACACATTACTGCCATATGAAATGGTATGGAGTAATGGTAAAAAGTATTAAACTGAACCATGAGTTTTTGTCTACATATTGTACACCGTGAAAGAACTGCAATCACTTAGTGGTGTACATCCTCTTTCTTTTCAATTTAAAAACTACGCCAAAATTATGTTGTTCCACAATGTCGTTTACAGCATTCAAAATAATATATTTATATTAACTAAGCAACGGGCATTTTTATAAGAATCATTTCATAAGCAACCATTAACTTGACGGTTATAATATGTCATGCGATGGTATATTCGATTTGAATGAAAATGGAAACTACAAAATATTCTCATTTCTTTTCGAGATATTCTTTAAACGACAGCGATGCGTATTTTCCGTTTTTCCTCTAGGATAATCCTTTCTAGAAATACTCGAGATAGTGCTATCTCAGAAGCACATTGACAAAAAAAAAAAAAAAAAAAACGATTTTAGTAATTCCTAAACAAGAAAAATCGATCTTGCCCTTACTGTTGCAGTCTTGCAGAAATCGGTAAAGTAGTTTCTTAAATTGTCCTCTAAATGCTGTCGTAGACTTCTGTTGACCTTTGCTCTTTACTATCGACAGTGCCGTTCAATTACGCTAAACAAACTTGTCTTTACGTCTCGGTCTTTATTCAGTGAGGTCACGTATAGGGGATTCGCGATTTCTAGTCAATTTAGAATATTTGAAAGCTTCTGAAAACATTCTCCTGTGCATAATACATAGTAAACTTCATCTTAAGTATTATTTATAGGCATCGTGAGTATTGGACTTGTGCATGTATGGCGTAAATATCTCAAGAGGATAAAACTGTTTGGAAATTTAAGATGGCAACATTCTGTTAAAGTATAGCTTTTTTCTCCCTTTTTTGAGATTAGATTTTCGTTTATAATGCGATATTCCTATGATTTATATGTAATAATAACTTATGACGAAATTATATTTTTCCATAATTTTAGAAATGGCTGGTACAGAAATTTTCTTTCGGGTTTCAGCAGAAAACATAAAAAGAGATTCAAATATTAAATTTAGGTTTAGCAGTTATCAAATTCTCTAAATGGAAATGCACGTTATTTAATATTTGTGTTATTTCCTGTAAACGAATTTTCTAATTAAATTTAAAGACTCAATCATAGTTCGTAACAGATTCCTCGGTTACAGGAATATTCTAGAAAGAATATTTTGATATTTTTCTAATAAGTGAGGCTATGTGGAGAAAGAAGTTCTGCTTCTCCAGAATCTCTTTCCTCAAAGCAGAGCAATCCATCTCATGGAGTTATATATTCCACTAATGCATTATCTCTCATCACATAGCAGTTTGGCGATAATTCTAAGTTAAACTTCTTATACTGAACATTGAATACTGAGTGTGTTCCTTAATACTAAGATTGATGGTACGGTTTAAATGTTTTCATATAAACTTCAAGTTTATGAAGGTTTTATTTTTCTTAACTTTCCAGCAGATATTCACTGTTGCCAGCAGTGAATTAATTTCTTAATAACAGCATTTCATAATTAATACGAGACAAACAGATCTTACACGACCACAAGGAGAGGACAGGTAGTATTTCTATTCAATTTTTGTTGCCTTGAGTTGGGTAACTCAATCGGCATTGGGTAACTTTTTTTTACCCAATGCCGATCTCAATGTAATACTCAAAAAGCTTCTTATACACGCTATAAAAGGTTGTAGCGCTCTACACTCTGATTCTTGTAAGCGTGAATAATGTTGTAAATCATAATTTTTATGTTTAACCCGCTGAAGTTCTCTGGTATTTGCAGCGGGCCACAAATCGGCCTTCCTTGTTTCAGATTCAGCTCCATAGCGTTCGACAAAAATCTTGGTGTGAGATTTCTTAATTTTCCAGGTAATCTTTAGATAATTGCCAGTACACCATTAAACACATATATAATATTTTGCAGATGAAGAAATTAGTACTATTGTATAGGATATTTTTCCAAGCTATAGGAAATGGTTCAGATTAAAATGATATTCACTTTAGCGCATGACAAATACATAAATCTCTAAAATGAACACTATTGGGATTTTAATTCCAATGAATTCTCTATAGTCTCTATAATCCAAATTTTGACGAGACCAGAATACGATCAGTTAGACGGAAATTTAATGGGAAAGATTTGCAATCATTTTAGGAATAAAGTGCATATGAGCTTATAAAATTCTAGACGGTAAGATAGACACCAGTGTAGTAGGTGCGAGTAATGGCGAAACAAGAGGACGAAAAAAAATTACCGAACAAAACAACACTACTAGAGCAATAATTTGCCGGATTTCTTTCTCTGATCCATAAAAAAATATTCAGCTGTCTACCTCCCCAGATAGATCTTTACATATTATCTGCTTATATATTTAGTTGGTTTATTCACTTAAATGTTACTTTTAGTAGATAACATCCTACACACAGATTGCATTCCGTAAGAAGTTATATATAATACTTTAATATAAAGTTCTTTAGAGTAATTAATTTGATTAAGCACTATTGAATACTCGCAGGAGATTTCATAGTTTCATACCATGAACTGAAAAAAAAAACTATGCCTAATGTGTCCTACTTGGTTATCAGTTTATACATCCATTTACTTAATAATGGGTCTCACCGAGGTAGCAGGGTTTATCATTTGGAAAGTTGCATTTTAACATGGGAAAACTATAATCTGCTTAGAAGAACAGTTCTGACATCTGGGATAGGACGCCAAAACCTAGATACTGTTAATGAGGTCATTTTGATTAACTGACGACAACTGTCTGAATGTCTCCAAAAGCTAGCTCAATTTTTCCACGTTGTTTTGTTCTACGGATTCTTCCATGAGTATTGTTGAACAAAACTGACATCCATCATTTTTTCCCATTCTGCTAAGTCTACAATAACACAAATAACATCATCCATTTACAGGTCAACTGCTAACACAGTGAAGCCCCTCCTACTAGTCTCTTAATCCATGTGTCTCTGTTCTCTGGAAGGTGCTTTCATCGCTCACTAGGTATCAACAATACTCTTTCTTTGAAGACCTTGGAAATCACGCGGAACCGCCTTTACGGATATTTCTCAACTGAAGGTAAGTTAAGAAACCAAGTTGATGTTTTGCTTAAATGATATGCAATTCATCTCAGCTATTCAAAAATGAAAAAAAAAAAATTTATTTAATCCCTATCCACAATTTGCTTAAATTCTGCAGTGTCTTAGGTGGTTCTTGTAGATTGTAAATACAGCAGTGATATTGTCATTGTTTACATCTAGTTTAAAGAAGTAGATTTTATTGCTTTATTTTCATAGAGGAGATGATGAGAGAGTCAAATTTGATAATATAAACGTCAGATAAGTTTTTCTCTGAATACCTATATTTGTCCTATATCCATGTTTTCTTAGCTGTTTTCCCCTTCAGTTTTAATTAGCTTTTTCTCACTTACGCAAGCATAACTGAGAAAATTTTGAGTTTTAGGAAAGATTTATCCTTTTGGAAACACTTATTCGGGAAATTGTTTTATCGCGTGTATATTAAGTTTTATTTCGCTTTTTGTAATTTAGTAAGATGGCAGCTATATTCTTCCTGTTGTCTATCTGGATTAGGTAGAAAACAAATCATCCACCAAATATAAGAATTTCGGACTAGTATCTTCTATTGCAGTTCGATTTCTAGGTTTAAATTTTGTAACAGATTTTTTATCTTTGAAATATTGCATACCCATGACCGGCTGCATTCCTCCTGACAATTTATGCAACGCGTTTATATTATTGCATTTATTAAGTTTAACATAATCACTCAACATCCGAAAACAGCTTAACTTCAGTTGTTATATCCACTGATAATTGTTCTCGATTTCTAAGGGGAAACTTCGTACATTTTTTACCATTTTTATAAATGGTGTTGTGTGCTACTAACCGAAGAGAATAAAATTGTTGTGAGAAAGAGAAAGCGAGATAGAGCACTAAGAAATTCTAAATGCAAAACATTTTTTTAAAATGCGAAACAGAAGTTCAATAATGAAACTACCTTCTATAAGTAGAGATTTAAATAAAATATTGGAAATGAAATAATGATCGTAGTAGAAAATTTTAAATGTGAAAAGGCATCTGGCAATGATAATACCGAGACCGAAATGTTTAAGAAAACTAGAGAAATTACTCCTGATAAATTTGTAAGTGATATTTGATAAGGCGCTAGAGATTAAAGATTCACTCAATTGAAAAGAAGCTGTGATAAAAATGATCAGAATTCCAAAGAAAGATCTCACTAAATATGAAAGATGGCGGGAAATTAGTATGTCAGTAAAACTATTCTTTTAAATTTTGATAAATAGGTTTAAAAATGAGATCGAAAAATATAAAGGGACTGGCAGACCACGCTTTGGGTACTCCTTCACACAGGATTAGATGGAAGAAAACAAATGTGCTATTTAGGAGTGGTTACAGATCTGAAAGATTATTTTTTGAATCAGCAATGGCTTTGAAGAAGTCTCTTAACCTGAACAAGTATGGTTGCATTAATTTGCCAAAAATCTGGGAGACTGTCATCCTAAGAGCAACTCCCACATAGCTGCAATGATTGTTTTTCAACATTAGAGGGCGCCATAAATAGAACCTTGGTTCCTTTGTACACTGCAATTTTATTGTTTTACTTAGTCACTGTCGCGTGTACAAGTGTGTTGTGCTCTGCTGATGCTGATTTGAAATTCAGCGAAATATAAGCAGTTAATAAAACATCTTTTGATTAAATTGTTTGGTGGTGTTAATACCGTTAAAAACTTAAGTTATGAATAACTGTCAACATCTAAGCTTATCTGTTAGATTGTTAATAGAGAGGTTCAGATGATGACTGGTTCGAGACATTTGCTTAATGACTGGACTACTTTTGAACATCGTCATTGATTGCATGATTTAAAAAAAAAGGTATAAGTAGAGGAATAAAATAGAATACAGTATTACTGTTGGAAAATCTAGGTAATGCAGACAAGAGACAGTATTATCATGAAAACACTGATATTATGAGCAAAATCAGAAGCATTGTATAAAATAACTGAAAAAGTTGGACCCGAAAGATCTGAATAGAACAAAAGTTCTTAACTTGAACATATTAAAATAAAACTAAAACTGACCTACATGCAGTAGGAGTAGTACGAATTTCACTTCCTCGCAGCTAATGTTAATATCGGATAACTAATAAGGATATGACAAACTAACAAATGCAGATATTTCTTTTAGAAGATTAATATATGGTCATTCTAAGTGAAATCAGTAAATTAAATATTCAATGGGAGCCACATAATTTTCTGTTTTGATGAGTGATTTTATTACCACATCTTTGAGGTGGAATCAAACACATGTTTTCTGATTTTTCCTGGTATCCTATTAATTATGTCGACATTTTTATTCGAATGATCAACAGAATTTTTGCAATTTCAGAAGGTTTGAAAATTATCACAACTAATTTCCAGATTTTCCAATTTCCGATATTGTGCAGTCATTTTACTGCTCATGATGTGTACATTTTGATTTCTTATTTGCGTTTTCTGATTGTGGCAACCTGCGTTTTACTTTCAATTGTTCAGGTTTTCCATATTTTTACATAACCCAGTAAGCGCTACATTGAATTCGATAAGTCGGAATTCTTGTCTTTCATTTATAGATGTAGTGGAAAGGTGTTCCCAAAATTAGGTTCATTAAAGGGTTTCTTATATGAAAACATTGACTTAAAATTACAAAACATGTAATGATATGTTTGTGATGGATTGAAGTTTTTGAGGTACTTAATGGGTAGCTCTAAATCAAAATTAATCTCATCGTGCTATTCATCCTTTCAGTATAGACAGACTTTTGAAAATTAAGAAACTTGCAATATCAGTTTTTGTTATCCTTCAGCGTATTTAGTACTGTACATCCATTTCTCGTGAATATTTTTTGGTTCATGAGTAGTGCGCCATACGAAAACAACCGCCAGTGGGAGAGGAAAAAGTGAATGCAAAACTTAAAACACACACAGAATCAAACATCTAATCGAAGGTACTCATCTGAATTATAATTGTAAATAGTACAACAGTAAAATCAGTCTTGGACAATCTAGACAAGTTGATTAATTTAACCTCCAAAGTTCAAAATTCTGTGGATGGGTTGAATAAAAATAGACGCCATAATTATTACGATGCTAGAAAAAATAAAAACATTCCACTTGAAGTATAGGATAAAAAAAATCCTTTAAATCAAAAATTATGCTGCTTCAGTCCCTTGATGATTTCACTTGGAATAACACTAAGAATATCATTCCAGAATTATACCAAAATAAAATTGTTGGACGTCAATGTCAAACTATATTTACTAAAGACAAGGAGTCAACAAGTATCACCAGCGAAATATGAACAACGGAGACATTCCAAGGGTATCTTTGACATGGATTCCAGAAGGAGAAAAGGAGAAGGTTTTGAATTAATTTGATACAGATTGACAAAAGGATAGCTGGAAGGAAGAATTAATTAAAAATTGGAGAAGACTGATTTCGGCCTTGTGTGTGATCAGACACGAAGAGAATATGTAAATAGAGTAAGATTCTTAAATTATTTATTCTTTTCTGCAATAGTGATAATAAGTATGCTTCAAATATTCATGAATGTGTTTGTCTTAAAATTAGGAAATGTAATAATTAGATGTAAATGTAATTTAAAAAATTAGGTGTAGTAATTTAAGTTCGTTAGTTGTGGGTTAGGATGAGTAGATCTGGTTTGCAGATTACTAACCGTCTCGACTGATTTGTGACAGGCATACCATGCATATATGACGATTTTCATGTAGTTAGAGGAGCCTTATTTTTGACTGATTACGGATAAATGGTGATAAATTAACCTTTTTAAAGATTTAGCCATTTTCATAATGCTACTTTCAGAAAGCATTTGACAGTATTGATCAGAAAGTGACATTAGCAGTTCTGGAATCCTATGGAATTGATATAAAAAAAATTAATAGCTATATTAAAAGATGTTTATTAGAATGCAGTTGCAGCAGTAGAATAGGTGATGATTTGGGGAAATGGTTTAAAACAAGCAGAGGTACTAGACTGGGAGACCCAATTACCAAGCATTTTCATCGAACATTTAGAAAGAGCAATGGACAAATTGAAGGAAGATGCCAAAGGAATATCTGTACACTGAATGATTATTAACAATCTGAGATTTGCAGATGACATTGTTATTATTGAAGAAGACGAAAGAGAACTACAAAAAACACTGAAACTGTTAAGTGAGGAAGGGAAGAGATTTGGACTTGTTATGAACTTGGAAAAAACAGACTGTAGTATTTAGTGAGAAGAACATGAAACAAAAGATACAAGTGGATGTAGCTGATATAGAAAATGTAGAACAATTCACATATTTGGGAAGTAAACTGACATATGACTTGGATTGTAAAAAAGAAATAAAGATCAGGATGGCAAAGAGAAGAAAAATCTGAAGGCCATGGATAACATCTGGAAAAGTAAAGTGATCAGTCTGCAAACAAAACTAAGAGTACTGGAAACATGCATCTTCAGCGGTGTTGTGTACGGATCTGAAACGTGGGTAATAAATAAGGAATCAAGAAAAAGAATTTTGGCATTTGAAAGAACTTGTTACAGGAAGATTCTAAGAATATGATGGGTACAGAAAATCACCAATGAAGAGCTCTATCAGAAGATACAACCAAAACAGAATCTAATGCAGAAGATTATAAAACGGAAGCTGCAATTATTTGGACACATCTGTAGAATGAGTGACGACCGGAAGATAGACATTTGTTTGGTATTTTGGATGGTTTAAACAGAAGAGGTAGACCATACAGAGAATGGATAGACGATATAAAAGACTGGTGTGGAATGAGTGTACAAAAACTGCGACACTGTGCACTGGACAAAGAAAGGTGGAAAAAGATAGTGAAACAGGCATCACACATCAACGGGCAGTGAGCCCATTGTTCGTGATGATGATAATGCTACTGTAATTTAAGATTCCTTCTCAGTTTATTCTTTACATTTTTCTATAGTATTGATAGAATCAATACTAAGTTTATCAACACTTCGTATTGATACACTTAGAAAATATCGTGAAATTTTTGATGAATAAATTTACTTTTTTTAATTAAATACGTGTTGTTGAAATTTTCTTAGAGTATTTGGTATGAAAAGGTTCTAGTTGAGAAAACGACAACTCTTCAATAATGAGAGCCGTTTATGACCAAAATGGGCACTTGTTATACAAGTAACACTGCAATAACCTTTTATGATCAAAATTGCTGTAACGTTCTTCAGTTAAGGAGAGCACATTAGTTTTCAAAAAAAAAAAAATAGTATATACTTATGTTTTGTCGCTGTTTTGGTTTGCCATCGTGGATGGCCAAATGAGCTGCATGTCCGCACTCCAGATTACCATCCGTGAATTCGAATACCATTGTGGCATGAATTTTGGGATGGCTGATTTTGATTACTGTGTGCGAGACCATAACTGTTGCTTATTTAAGAGGTTTTGTTTATTCTCGGTATTGTCGCTTGCGATTATTTACACCTGGCCTACTTCAAAATAAATACAATAATAAATGCAGAGTAAGTTTCCAGTCCTTCCTGTTTGTGATTAATTTAAAAATAACGGATTTTTCTTTGTTTAGTAACGAAGTATTTATTAATTTCGTTTCATATAAGTGTTACTTATGATCAATCATGTTTAAGTGCATATTAAGCTTCAAGAAGGGAGTCACGTGAATATAATCAATTTTTGAGAAATTCAGATATAGTTGCGTCTAGCTGATACCAAGCTTATTCTCCTAGTATTGTAACTAATTGGGTAATCTAAATTAACTGTTTCCTGGGATGTGGATTACTTGATTGTATTTAAAACATCCAGAAGGTGATTTTGAAATTGATACTGAACTCTTAATGTGATTTATACAAATTTTAGATACTAAATACAAAATTAAGTGAAATTCGATATGAATAAATTCCAGACATTATTTTGATATATAGTGTTATATATATAGTCTATATATAGTGTAGCATTACTGATATATGAGGTAACTGTTAGGATATAGCACGTTAACATTGCCCAACATTTTGTTGAATAAATTTACATCAGTTTTAGATGAGAAAAATAATGTTTGGATAATTTGTTTGAAAACGGAAGGTGTTTGATAAGGGTCAAGGCATAAGCCGAACAATGCCAGATGACTGATAACCAGCTGGTATTAGTAACATTATTATTTAATCAATTTACCTTCTGTCTTTTTAACATTCTCAACAAATGAGATGGGATCATGATCCCATATTGTTTTTGCCATGTTTTCGGGTTGGAGTTTTTGCGTGTATTGACTTGAAACTATTAGCAAACAGCAATGCGGTTTTTCACATTTAATTTATAAGATACAATTATGTATGTTAAGTTTACACTGCACACTGAAAAACGGTTGCTTTGTGGTAAATACGTACGCATTTTAGTCTTAAGCAGTCTTTTGCAAGACGTGTTAACGTATTCTTAACATTCTTTCAGATGATCGAATTTAAGCGGATTTAGAATTGCAAATTGTTTTTGTCGACTAACGTTTATGTACATTCATCGTGTGGTTCGTCGATTAGGAAGCGTTTTTTTTCTCTAACAGCCACTAAGTAATGGAAATTTTCAGTAACAGAAATAACTTTTCAGGCTACAGTAGAATTTAAGCTAAGTCTTAATACAACAGCTGGAGCATAAGTAGTTATCATTAAAGTTCATTAAAAACAGCATTCATTTTTACTGCAAAACGAGCCAAAGAATTCTTCAAATGTCCAAAATAAAGCGATACTGTATACGCAGTATATATTTTAAACTTTGACAGTCACTTGCATGGGCAATAATGTGTTACTTTTGTTGTTAGATACTGGAATGTTTGCTTTTAATAGACAATAAGAGCTGTTAAATTGGATTAAAAATAGAGAAAAAACAAAAATAATGATGAATAAATACATAAACCATAGAACTATTAAAGTTGAAAATCATGAAATATAACAAGTTACTTCATATGTATATTTGGGCCAATTGTTATCCTTTGAGGAGTGCCAAAGAAAAGAGATTGAGCGAAGATGGATGGCTTATGGGAAAATGAGAGACATATTCAGAAGTGACATCCCTGAGTCTTAAAAGGAAAGTTTTCGACCAATGCATACTTCCTGTCCTAACATATGGAGGAGAAACATGGACTTTAACAGAAGCCCTAAACAAAAAGCTGAGAACAACACAACATCGCATGGAAAGAAGTATGCTAAAAATAACATTAAGAGATAGGAAGACAAATATCTGGATAAGATCTGAAACAGGTGTCATGGATATTGTAAAATACATTAAACAAGCTAAGTGGAGATGGGCTGGCCATGTTGCCAGATGCGGTAACGGGAGATGGACTAGAAAAACAACAGAGTGGAGACCAATGGATGGAGCAAGACAAAGAGGAAGACCGAGAAGAAGGTGGAGGGATGAACTGGAACAAATTGCAGGAGTGAGATGGATGGGAGAGGCAGAAAACCGAATTATCTAAAAAATCATGGGGGAGACCTTCGTCCAGCAGTGGACAGAGCCAGAAGGTTGAAGAAGAGCTGTTAGGAAGATGAATTCTGTTATATTCTAACATGGGAATTCCTCAATTATGTAAAATGCTTTAGAATTCGGCAGTTGGCTGCCAGAGAGGGCTAGTGATGTGAGATTACTTACTAATTGAATTAATACTAATAATAGATATTTTTGAAGTATACATAATTAAGTTTAGATGCGATAAAATGCTATAAAGATTGACGTAAAATACCGGACAAATCCGGTTGATTCAACAGTGAAAAGAGATTCCTCTTCACACTTTAAGGCTGCTTGCTTAATAAGTTACAGATAGCACTTTCACGTTGTGCATTCTTTGTCCATAAATGGAATTGCGTAGATTCTCGTTTGTTTCTCAAACCCATCATGCAAAATGTAATTAGAAATAAATACATCAACAAAGTTCTCTTTTTGAGTGGATTCTTTCAATAAAACTCATTTTATAAATACCTGTAAACAATTCAATTTTAGTACATCGATTTTGTATTTTTTTCTGCTTATGGGTGTGCTAAATAAATTGACTACCATCTGTTAAAATCATTGTACCTGGACAAAAGTACCTAGATGGGTAAGGTTTTTCTCATTTTCGTTTTCTACATAATACCGAAATCCTACTCGAGAAGCCAAACATAACTTTTTCAAGCCACTTCGGGACTGAAATAAAGAAAGCATTATCACTTAAACACCCCCCCCCCCAAAAGGGGGGGGCGCTACCATCCACTCGGCCTGTAATGCCAGCAAGGAGTTAATTGTTGCACTGAATTCGCCGATTGTAGGCATTTGTTTCCTGATAGAAGGGCCTTCTGTGAATTTAAACTTGTATAAAGACAATTTAAAGGAAACGTGTATAACTATAGCGTGTGCATCAGTGATATCAAGTGCATTGCGTCATTGTTATTTTTATTTTACTGTAAAACGAACCAGTATATAACATAGGCAATCTGTGTCACTAATAATGTGTGGGAGTTTGGAAATATTCAGCTGTTTGATGGCATTTGCATTTATTGTATTTACATCGACAATTCGTCTTGTAGCTTAACTTTTTTTCATTTGCTTTCATATTGTGACGTGTTAGCCTGATTTAATTATTGAAGGATTTATCTTAACGTCCCACTTGTTTGGAGGGACTAGAGTATGATTTAGCAAAGAAGCTGATTATCCTTCTTTCATTAAAAAAAACAAACAGATATTTCATTGTGAAATAGAGTATTTAATAGAGAACATTGATATCCCGTTGTCGTAATTCATTTATTATTAATCTGGAGAGCTACAGCCTAATTTAGATTGTGCCCAAGTGGATTAATGTGTTGCTAGTCATGAAAATGCATCCTAAAGATATCGAATTTTTGTATTCTCGAATATCTGAAACTAATCGTTGATATAAGTTTAGTCCAACAAACTAGTTCAGCCAGTCCGATTTATATAGAAAATGATAATTACTCAGGCCAAATTGAAAGCTAAGTGAACTCCAGTAACACTGTTTGATATTTAGTCGACAGCAGACCATCTTAAAACAACCTTCTCACTATCGTTGGCTCTTGGATATTATTCCTTAGCTGGTCACGGATAAATGCGCACAGCATAAAGGTTTATTCTGTCTCATTTCACTCTATACATCTCAAGGGATCTGAGTGAACGATGACTGCAAAACTGTTGCACTGCCTGTTGCGTTCTTCCAGAAGTAAATAAACAATGTGTAGTGAAACTCCACGTCGGTATATATTTTTGTAACTATTTGAATTAAAAGAAAGGTATGATTTGATTTCCGAGGAGTGTTTAAAGTTGGAGCGAACTGTGGAAATTTTGAATATTTGCAGACTACATCAGAAGCAGAGGTTTAGATAACAATGACCCTGAATACTATTTCAGATTTCATTTGGAAAAGCAGCTATTATAAATGATATACAAAAATAAGCCCGAAATGATTAAAATGTGTACCTTTTGTTCATTGCCTTAGAAATATCAACAAAATAGAGGCTCAAGTTGATAATTTGAGCCCATTTTATCAATAGCCAAATACAAATTCTCGCTTATGATGCAAGAGTATATGTGATATTTTTGCAGTAATGCTGATTTTAACATCATCTTCATGGCGTAGTCGCAAGGATGACGCAAACAATGATGTACTCACCATTCGGATGAGTAGATCGTTGTTCGAATCCCATTCAGATTCGAAGAACCCTTATAGAGGAGTTTTAGCTAGAATTCGCTGGTTACAGAGTGGAAGGGTAATCGGCGATAAATAATCAAACGTGAATTGCTTTCGCAAAGCAGTTAAACTTTCAAGTCATACGAGCGATTTTGAAGCTGATCTTACAGATTAATAAACCATTTAAAACGGTTTCAGGTTAACGGTCAAAGAAATATCTAGCGCTGCGTATACTAAAATTGCTAATATTCAGGTTTTTCTGTATTGATTGTAGTTAAAACAGATTTTCCTTCTGCAGAAGCAATGTATCTTACTTTTTATTTTCATTTTGCAGTTTGAAAAATGTCATTGAGAAATGAAAATTGTAAGCATCCTCTAGGAATAATTGTTTCTCGTTTAGTAAGACAGGCAAAATCACTTGAAAATAAAAGCATGCAGTTAACAGATATAATTCTCTGGGTCCTAAACTTCAGTAAGTTCGGCCCTCATTTTAACCAAAGTAAACCAAATATGTGCGATACACCCTATCTTCAGAAAATCTGAACTGAATGGAAACACTGGCGATTTCAATCTCTAAGGGAGACCGGTTATTTCCCTAAGCGGGTGTGCAAAATACAGATTTTGAAGACTACTACTCTGGAATAAGAAAATCTAAACAGTTTCTGAAACTGAAGCAGATAATTTTTTTTCAAGCTCGATCCCATTTTAGAGTGAACAATTTTATTCCGGGTTAGGTACAAACATTTTTACAGTTTAAATTTGTTTACTAGTTTAATTCAGGTCTTTATTACGAGTTTATCAGTGTTTTTTCTTATCAACGTTTTATATCATGACACTTTAGTGAGCGAAATGAATTTCAGCGTGTTTGTTCCTTGTCAATAAACGTTTTCTCTGAAATTAAACCGAACTGGTTTAAATTAAAGGACCCCAGAGACCTGAAATGTACCCTTCTGCATTTAGTTACCTGAGAAAATAAGCTTTCTAGCTCACGATTCAAAGAATTTGCAGAATTGATCCGGTTAATGAAAACAAAGTGAAATATTTAACACTGCGACAATAACGGACTTCGAATCTTCTCATTTCATTTGCATAATGAGTCTGCTCTTTAAGACGAGAGATTATTCGAAACTTAGTAGGGTATAGTAGCATATCAGATAGATTCACTTTAACTTAATAAGTCAAACAGTTATAAGAAACTTTAAATTATGTTGTGCTTGTAACAGCGTAACAGTAATTAAGCGATTAAGTAATTAACCAATATAAATAATCGGTGCCGTGGAAGAGAAAGAACACAAGACAGTGTGCGAAGGATGAAAAATTATAATGGTTCATTAAGCTGTACGATCGATATATTCCAGAGCTAGTTATGCGAAGAGGCTTTTTCATTTAGGGAACATTAATTAGGATTATATAAATCGACTTGTACGTGATGTTGGTAACAGTTTCCAGGAAATCGAATATTACTGTGTTTTTATGCCCCGAAATGAAGACCAGATTTGGAGAAATTAAATTATAACCACTTTGGGAGAGTATGGTTTTCACACTTATATTTCTACATCACAGCAGATAAGGTTATAGATTTTTATCTGTTTAGAAAGATAGTAGAAAAGCTGTAAATAACACTAAAGGCGATCTTATGAACCCATGCTAGTATGTTTAACACCGTTACAAATAACCACTTTCTCCAGCAAGGAGATCTATGTACTAAACGTAAATAGTCCTTAAAAGGACTGGCCTAAAGGGGCAAAGCAAGAATGCTTTTCATCTTCCCCGTTATCTGTAGAGGACAGTGTAGGGATAAGGTGGTATTGAGCAATTAAAGCTCTGATCATGGCAGGAGGGTAACAGCAATAGCCGAGCCTCAGAACTTCACTGGCTACAGCATTGCCATCGATTACCCTCCAAGGGTATTGGATTGAATGAATCAATCACCGCATCTCACGCTCGATTGATTCAATCTCCCGATACCACTAAACGTAAATAGATTTCCTTGTTTTAAATGTGAGAATAGTATCTAGGCCTTCGAATGGTTTAATTCAGAAGAAGGCAGATTTTTACCTCACGAAATTCGAACAGTATGTTGAAGTATACATTTTCACAATGATTATACATTCTTCTATAATTTCTGCTACCTTAACTGCAATATCAAAAAGTAATTATATGCTAATCTAGCATGATATACGTGAGAAACATTTATATAAAAAGGATCTTTATCTATAGTTTACTACTTGAAATCTCTTATACTGAAAAATCTTATACTAAAGAGAAACCAAATTAAGGTAAAAAAAAAAAGAAAGAATTCATGCTGTAAGTAACGTTAAGTAGTAAGAAAATATCTATTTTATTCCAAATTGATTCCAAAAACATTAAACTAGTTTGCAGTTTGCACTAAGAGAATATTTTCTTAATTCTAATTCCTGTGGATGTTCTTTAATTACGATGTACGATTCCAGACATGTAAATTCTTATATACTTGAATGTAGTTCTAATTCGAATTTACATTTCTGATTAATGCGAATTATAACTTACTAAAATTATTTACTGAATAATCGTTTAAGAAATGTTCATATATTATATTCTTTGACTCTGACGTTATTAATAAAATTCAGTTTGTCCCCATTGCATTTTAGCATACGCGCAACCCGTTTGTATCATATGTTGTAAATGAGGTTGCACTTTTAATTTTGGCCAAATAATTATCAAGTTGCCAAGCTCTCTCTCTGGTGATTCTTCATTTCCACTATCAATGAAAAGAAAGGTACAAAAAAAAAATCCCCCTTCCGCGGTATATACCTCATGTACTTCGACTTTTTTGTGACTACAGGCATACGTCCTAAATAGTCACAAGAATAGAGAACGTCCTAAATAGAGAACTTATATGGTGTATACAGAACCTATCTGCTTTCACTGAAGCACAAGTCATTACTTAAAAGATATAAAATTTCGTATTGTCATTAAAGTATCACTATAAAAATCAAAGTTTCAAAAATAGGTCCCAAGTGTCACATTAAGTAACAAAATGAATCGCTGAAATTGAAATGTGTTGCTTGTGGTTTGTGCGTCGAAAGTTTGTACAGGCTTGACTTTCATATAGGAAGAACTTATGCTATTTGCTCAACTTGAAACATGTACTTTTTAAATACAAATGGTATATTTCATTAACTTTTTCCACCTTCCGCAGAGTTAATGAAAATAACTCCGATTTTTTTTTTAAAAATGTCTATCGCATTATTTGGATTCTACATCAGTTCATTTGAGATATTGATATTTTTGATTATGAGTTATCGTTTTATAATCTCGTTTTGTGATTTTTTAATTTTATAAGTATTTCTTTTAATTAGTAACTTGCAGTATTTTCTGAATAATTTCGGCAAATTTAGGTAGTTGCCACCAACTGTAGTACGCTCACAGATTCGAGACCCTTCGAATCTGTGAGCGTACTACACTTCTGTGCGTACTTACACTTCTGTGCATGTTACAGAAAGGAGAATCCATTCCGATAATAAGTGGTAACTGTTTTGCTTGTGTAACAGTTGGAAAATTTTATCTATAAAGCACGTGATTTCGCTTGTTGAATCAATTCGTACGTCCTTCATTTCTTTCTCCCCTTCAGCATGAATTGACTATTCTTGGCACCAAACGAAGCTCTACAAAGTGTGGGCGTACTGTACCTAAATTACATCATATAATGTAGTATTTAATTACATATATGTATCCTCTGGAATTTAATATGGACAAACTCTTAAGAAAATTATTGCTAAATTTTTCAAGAGGAAAATGGAATGTTATCTTAAACAATATTAAATCAGTTTTCTCCAATATATCGCTTTAAATTTGCCTAGAGGTGTCATCTCCATGATATTCAGTATTACCTGTCTATCTTGATTCTACATTTTCACTGGAGAAATTTGTCTAGATAGAAAACCCAGACACTATTTGTGGTCCCCTCACAACGAGTAAGAAAATTGCTTCTAAAGAAGATCTAGCCTCATTGGGGGTACTAGCTGAAATCTGACCGGAGAAATCAGTAATGAACATGAAACTTAGAAGACAACCTCCCACTAATGATCATCTGCTAAAAATTATTCTGAATGTCTCTTCCCTACTAAATTGTTATTTCCAGTCGGATTACACTAGCTACATAGATAAATACAAACTTTCTTATCAAATCAAGTTGCAGAAATCTTGCATGTACACACGTAATCATATTCTGCACGCGCGTGCACACAATTATTTATTCTTCACGATTCAGTCCTTGAATCTTGAACAAATATCAGTAAGTTTAAAATTGATAACAGAATTATATGACAGTAAACCACTGGAAACATTTTGGGTTTATCCAAAACAATGAGTGCATTACGACCACCTCATTTTTGCAATATGTTTGACTCCATTATTTCATGATGGTCGCTTTTCATGCACTGAACATCGTTCCTGTTAGAAAATGTTCTACAGAAGTCCGATTGATCTCACGGCGTTATATAAGAAAGTCCTGTTATCTTTTTTACGATCATTTAAGACAGATAATAGAAAGCACAGGTTTCTTCCATTACATTTTTGTCATGTACATTGAAAAAACATCTTATTTTCTGCACTTACAAAATACCTGAAAATATTAGTGAAATAAATGCAAAACGTTTCTGGCTGTTACTGCATACTTAGAATCCGTACCTTTTTAAAACATTTTATGCAAAGTGATTTCTGATAACTAAAAAAATGAAGCAGTTTCATATTGTATGAGATTTTCACATAAAGTAGGTATTTTAAAATGAAATCTTTTCCAGCTACAGCGTTGTTTATTTAACTTAAGATGACCAAGTGCAACTACTCAGTTTTGTGCTATATGCGCATTTATCTCACCGTAAGCAGCAAGTGTCATCACGCTTGCGATAGTTAAAAAATGTTCCTGCTAATTGTCATATCGATTAATTATATAATCCTTCTATAGATTTAAAGAAACAGACAATGTCGAAAAACGTAAATCTACAGGACGCCTGATTACATAGGACCTGATCAATTTCCTAGCTACTCATGCCGTTAATGATGTATACTCCAATATTTAAGTATAGGATGAGTATACCTTTGGAGTCAATTGCCCTACAAGAGTTAAAGGCAAAATTGAATTTATCAGGAATCATGAACCGAGATATAGAATTCATTGCATACAAAATACGGAGCTCAAATTGGATTTCACACAAACCAATATTATGATGATGTTATATCCTTCGCAGTGTTTGTAACCCACCTAATGCTTTTCTCAGGAAAATTTGCTCTCAAAATATTAATGTCCATTCATATGCATCTAATATAGAACAACCACATGCCAGATTTAAGAGTTTGTTTGGACCTCCGTAGCTCATTTGACATCGACGATAACCTTTGAGTAGCCAGCTCAACTTGATTTTGAAGGTCCGTTATTTATCATGATCAGGGCTTTTCAAATGAAGCTGACTTAATTGGTCTCATACTGAGTTCGAAGGATTTTCTTACCTGAAACTCGTTTTTCTTAATCACACAAATCAGACATACTCACCAAAAGAACATGCTTAACTTACAGCCATAGAACACAATGTAGATATGATTGACTATTCCGTCATATGCAGTAGTAATAACGTGTCTAAGATGCCAAGTTACTTGGTCGTGAAAGGCCATTGAGTTAACTCGAAAGGAAGATGGAATGAGAACATTTTCACTTGTTTTCTAATATGAAATTAAACCGAGCGCCTTTTAAGAATTATTTTATTAATTAATCACTTTCTTACTTTTTTCATTCATTATAAGTCCATATCCTAATGAAAATCCAAATGATCTCAAGTTGGATTATCATTAAATTCAGTGACTGTTCGAAATGCACTGGGTTTTCATCACTGTCATACCCAAGAGGAAACTAGGTGGAGTTTATAAATGAGACAATTTAATCATTCTTATACAGGAGAAAGACAAAATTAGTAATACATAAATTCTTATTTGCAAGCATAAATCGCTATTTTTAATCTTAATTGATTTGGTAGTAATCTAAACACATAACCAACCGGATCTTGATTAGAAATTAATAATAGAATCGTTTTCGCTATTCAAATTTCAAAAGAGAATCATTTTCGCTATTCGTTTTTAGATTAATATGACAAGTTTTATCACTTTGTGTTACTCTTCAGGATAATCAGTTCTGGTCTGTGTAGACATTTTTTTTATTTCATAAAGTAATACGCAAATAGATACAAAAGTTTGGAGATACATAAAAAATCAAATGTTATTAAAATGTGTTTCTTCAGCTCAACCGTACAAGAAATATTGGCAAACTTCCTCTTTGGTTGGCCAAGTGAACTGGTACGATAACGATACGATACTGGTACGAGCAACAGGCTGTTGATTCGAATATTGCGTCAATCATGAATTTTTGTGATTGAGTTTTGGAGGATGATGAATTTCATCGCCCAATGTAAGACTACTGCCTCGTACTGAGGGCGCCTAAAATGGTTTGAAACAGTACAATATTTGGTCTGACATTAGTCTGTCGATGGTGTTAAGTACCTTATAGCTCATCCATAAAAGGAGTTATGTTCCATCGAGTTTCTTTCAGAATTTCCCAGGCGTATTCCATTCCAGTTTCTTCTTTAACCCCATCCACTCATCTAATTCTTGGTCTTCCTCTTCTCCTACTTCCTTCGACTTTAGCAAGCATCATCTTCTCCAGACTGTCATTTGATCGCATAATATGTCCGAAGTATTACAATTTTTGCTTGATGATCATAGCTTCGAGGAAGCAATCTGACTTTATTCTATCTATCACTGATTTATTGTTTTGCTTTGCAGTCCATGGTATTCTTAGTAATCGTCTCCAAACCCATAATTCAAATATATCTATCTTCCTTCTTTCACTCCTTCTCAGGGTCCAACTTTCACATCCATACACTACCACAGGGAATACCATTGCTTTCACGATTCTGATTTTTGTTGCGAGACTAAGATCTTTAAAGATCTTGCTTAAATTTGTTATTGCTTTCTTTCCGAGTAATAATTTTCTAACTTCTTCAGTACAATACCTATCTTTATCAATTCGGGATTCTAGGAGCACAAAATTGTTAACTACTACCCCATCTACTTCAAAATCATTAAATTTACATGTTGCCATAACTTTTATCTTTTTGAGGTTAAGTTTAAGGCCATATTTAGTACTTTCTTCTTTAACTTTCATAATAAGTTCCTCCAAATCTTCTTTGCATTCTGCTAGCAGGGTGGTATCACCTGTATACCTCAAATTATCAATATTTCTTCCACCAATTTTAATTCCAACTGAAGATTCCTCCAGGCCTGCCATTCTTAAAATGTATTGTTAAACTGTACATGTTAAACAAGTATGGAGATAAAATACATCCTTGTCACAACCCTTTACCTATTGTGAAATATTCAATTTGTCCAAGATCTGTTCGGACAGTAGCTTCTTGTTCATAATAAAGATTCCTCGGAAGGATAATGAAATGCTCTGGTATTCTCATTGTTCTTAACATATTCCACAGTTTCACATGATCTACAGAGTCAAAAGCCTTACTGTAGTCAAGGAAACAAAGATAAACATTCTTTTGATATTCATGTGCTCTTTCTATTATCCATCTCACATTAGCGATCTGATCTCTTGTTACTCTACCTTTTCGAAATCCTGCCTGTTCATCTGGCAATTCTCTCTCCTTGAATGGTTTCAGTCGTTTCTGAATGATCTTAAGTAAGACTTGACTTGCATAAGAAATCAGTGTTATAGTTCTGTAATTTTCGCACTCTCTTGCATTGCATGAAAGGAGAGTTAATTATAAAAAAAAAATACGCAGGCTAGTCGTGTAAAACTATTACTTAAAAGAACCACCTTATGTAAATCTGCTTTACTGAAGGAGAGAATTGTTCGAATTAAAAGTAAACACACAGGCTTGCTTTAGTAATAAATAGCTAACTGCTTTTATCACTCTGTAATATTTAATAAATACTGTATATAAGGAAATATTGACAGATTTAGTTAGTACCTCACTGGGAACTCGATTATTAATTTTATAGCTTTGTTGCTACTTAAGTTAATGTAACTATTCAGGAGAATAAAACGTCCACTTACTCATTAGAAATTACAAATAAAATTGGTAAATGGCAAGAAAATTTTTCTGCAGCTTCCAATCATGCCATCGTTATTAGCAATAAAAAATAATTTAATTTGTACTGTCATTATTCAGTCAACTGTAAGTAAGTGTTTCTCATAAGACACATGAAGATTTTGTAAATACGCAAAACGGACTAGACTAAACGTTTTTTTTTCTCTTTTATTGGTGTGGCCTTATGAATTTCATCTCCTGAGGCCACTACCACCTTGCTTATCAAAAGCCACAAGTGAAATTCTAAGTTTGTCAATAGCACGCTTTTCGTATTTTGTATTTCTTAGTTGATTCACAGTAATAATGCACCCTAGGTTTACTACCTTTCTGTATAGGATGTACAAATCACCGTCTCAGTACTTGTATGAAACTTGGTGTTCTCACTCTTATATATGTAAATGTCATTAGGTGCTATGTCATCATGCAGCATATTGGTTAGATAATTCAGCTCTAAAACGATGTTATAGAGGTGGATTATCTAACAAAATAAGCTCACTCAATGTTATATATATATATATAACATGCTTTTACAGCTTTTCATGAATGGAATTTATGTGAATAACTTCAAGGTAATAACTTCAAATTGCTTGAGCGATCAAGCAATTTGATGCAGAAAGTTATTTGAATAATTATTGGCCTGTTTTTCCGATTCGATAATATCTTCACTTTTCACTAGTGTACCTGACAGGAATTCAAAACCAAGAATGATACTCGTGTTTGGATTCCACTTGTGGTCAGGTATACTTGTGAATATCTCCAGGTCGCACAATGTTTCATCAGCCTCTGACACTAGGTATTTAGAAGCCTCTAAGTTTTTGATTCGAATGAGAATTTCTAGAAGAGTGTTTTTGATTTATCTGCTATTTAGTCCATTTACAGCCGTTTGTGTGAGTAGGTGGGATTATCACTAAACTAATATGTAGAACACAGAGCTACGAGGAGTGGGGCTGAAAAGTTCAGCTAAACACCTGGAACAAAAATAGACCAATTTGTACCACAAGGGAAAGACTTTTTCTTTTCGGAGGATTGCAAATGATTCAGTAGCGTTATAACAAGTGTATAACACTTCTTGGGGAATATGTAGAAAAATGTATAAATTCCATGGCTTTACCTCAATTCCTTCATGGTGATTATCACCACTTTTAATCACACCCTCTTGAATAATTAATTACTAATTTGCTCCACATTCCCATCGTAAGATAGGTTTGTGGAGTTAAAAGTGAAGGGAATTTAAATTTCTCAAATTTTAAGGCATCGTGGAATTCTGCTTCAATTTTTCAACACGATTCATCATTTAGTCTTAATAACTATAGTCTTATTTCTCAGCAATTCCTACTAGCTAATTAAAAATTGATAATCCTAAATAGAGAAAGTGATTGTACTTCCCGTACTTCCCTATAACTTCTTTATATGAAACATTAATGAAAAATGGGAACTAAGATAAATGTATTTTTGCTGCTATTCGAACATTTGTTACTTCGATTACAGGAGGATGCGAGTTTTCGATAACAAAAGTAATTTAACGTTAGATTTTTCTTTTTTAAGAAATGTGTAAGTAAAAAGTGGGGCGCAATTAGAGAAGCAATTCCCTTCCGCTTTTATCGCTGTTCTGCTACCCGAGTGTATCTTGTAATCGACGATTACAAGACACAAGTAATGACATTAATGGTCATTAGAATTACACCAAGGGGACTCAAGTGGTGTTGAAATCAACAGAGCATTTATTACAACCAAGTTTTCATAACTGTTCATATTCTTATCTACTTAATAAAGAAAATACTCAACTGTCTTAATTCTAGTGGTAGTTAGGGTTGGCTGACAGTCACCTAACTCGAGCTAATGAACCTAACAAGGATGTGCGTGACAGATGGCATTTCTGGCAACCACTTTAACATGCGCAGTTAGAAGGAGATGCCTTCGCTCGTACCGTCACGGTGTGACAAATGAGTCCCTTAATGAGGCAGGTGTCAGAGCACGAGCTGCAATCTAATTAATTCCCTAGCCAGATAACCATTCCTATCCCTTCGTGTGAAGTTCATGTGTTCTGTATAAATGATGCCGAGATGTGTAACAGGTCAAAGAATTTCTGCCTGTGTTAATGTCATTTCAGTTACGGGATTAAAGAGAGTGGGTCTCACTTTTGATCATGTAAGGTATTATTCACGATGGAGAAAAAAATCTAAGGTAATTTTTCACTTTAGCAAATCCTTTTACTTCGGGCCTCGGTAGAAAATTATTATTAATGTTCAGGATAAAATTCAACTATCCCAAGAACCTTCAATGGATTTTTTTCCTTGTCTTCTGATAAATTGATATAAAGTCTTATGAAATCTCATTATTGCAACTTGTGTGGTCTTCTTTGGTTAGCTGCCTTTAGGTTGAGAAGCCGGTCTGAAAAAGAAAAATTAATTCGCTACCATGCATCTACTTCTTTTCGACGCAAGATACATTCCAGAATCTTTTAACTTCGAGGTCAATGGGAATGCTTTCCTCCATCGAAATATACCGATGATCAACTGTTAAAAGGATTTTGAAGATTTCGTAATTATTTTTTGTGAAGACAAAAAATAATACTTTTCAGACGTTTTCTCCCGAATCTTCTAAACAGGAAAAACTAATATTCTTAAGACAGGTATAATATTCTGTTCTGTTAAATTTAATTCTCTGATTTTAAATAACCTGAAATCATAATATAAATTATTTGTGAATGTATTATGCCTTTTTCTAGAAAACGAAATTTAAGAATGCAGCTATAACTCATTTTTACTCTTAAGAAATTAGAACTCTATGTACATAATGGAGTTCTAATTACATAATTAGAACGTAAATATACATAGTTTAAATTTTTTTTTTATTTATTTTTACTTATTTTTTACTTATGATCTTCAATGTCTTAGTCACTTGAGTAGCATATTGCAACCTATCAGTTTAAGTGATTCAGTGAAAAGTTTTGCAAACCTGGGCTTAAACTTAAACCTTTCTTGATCCATAGGAAATGGAATAAGAAACACCAGGCAGTTCATGGTGGACCTAAGGTGTAATACAGTGCGAAAGACGTACAAATATTTCTAAATTCTAGAAGGCTGTCGTATAAGTTAATAAACTTAAATTCAGAGCGTTTACTCATAAAAAGACACTGGATTCTAAGAGTAACTATTTCAAAGTATACATGAGTAAGATCATACAGCATCATATATAACTTTTTGTAGAACTGTCTTTTATTACTATGTACTCCCAATATTTGCCTTTTCCCCAGATCAATTGAGATATCCATTGTAGATTTAGTAAGGGCGAAAGCATATGGGACAGTGCGATGGTGTCATCCCATCCTTTGAAACACAACTTTTCTCATATGTGCAGTAATTAACAACATATTTAACAGACGCCAGTCTCAGCTATACTACAAAGGCTTGAAAAATAGGAAAAAATGGCATGAATATTTCTGGAATTTTTTTATGCTGCTCCCACCCACGAAAAGTTATAAAACTCTTTCAAGCCATTTCAGTCCTCCAGCAGGTCTCATACGGCTATGAAATTAAACTCTCACCAAAACGACAATCACGAACATGCTTGTGCAAGGCAGGATTCGAGCGCCAAAAGGCCGGCAAGCAGGCTGCAATGTCAGAATATCGTATTTTTTTTTCAAATTACGTCCGTTCGTACTATAACTAACACATTTTGTTCTTGAATATTGCATTTTTAGATAACAGTTAGAGTATTGCGTTATGTGTCTGACCTTTTGGCGAGTAGAAGAAACGAGCAAAATGAGGTTGCCTGAGTTGTCTCAACCTGAATGCATAGAATGTGCGCTGCAAATGGTTTACCGGCAGAGATTGCTGATTATTATAAAGATCTCGTAGCTCGAAATCATCCCAAATACAATAAAACATCAAATTAATGCCACATAAAGATAATGCATTTATTAATCTGCTTAATTGGATTTCTACTTTTGTTCTGGGACGGTTTCTAAAATCTGTTTCAGCACTGTGTTCGGTGACTTCTGTTACTATCAACAATGTTGACAATCATAATTTAGGAGGTTTATTGAAATATCGCACATCATCGTTTACTTCTGTGTATTCATTAACGATTTTTCGACTTCCAGCTGGACAATCTGTTTGACCAGGAAATCTCGCTGAACATTTTTCCTGAATGAAGGAAAGTATGCCATAAACATTAAGTGAAATCAAATGATGTAGAGGAATTAGAGCTAGTTTCAGTAGCTTAAATTCTTTTAAAAAATGATTTTGTTTTAATTAAAATACGATTTTACGTTAGAAATGTTTTTCTACTGAAAGTCCTTATACTGTCAGGTTAGGTTGGTGAGAGCATAATTCCTTGCTCAACAGGACTATTGTGTTCGAATTATTCCTTAGGTAGGTACACATGTTTATGAAAACTTCAGGTGATTATTTTTCTCGCTATGAGAATAATATCCTGTTTATCGATGCTTTGAAGTATATTTCAAGAGTACCATGTTTGGTCTATGTAGCAGAGAAATTGTATAATCTAAATCTTAGATAATCCCGCTGATCTAAATAAATAATATTTAACTTGTGTTATGAAAACCACATAAAAATATCAATTTCAAGAATTGAATTCCGTGAAAGAAAATTCAGAAACGCACGTTTATATTAAATTCCTCTCATGATTGCCTAAACGATGTATACAGAAGGAAGTTGTTGTCACTAGTTATTATGAATTAGATAATGTGAATGCAAGTTTTATAACCGCGACATAAATTTTTATGCGTATTCCGCGCATTAAGTTCAGATGTTTAGCAGATATCTGTACTATGACTATGAAGGGCCGGATAATCTCAAACCTGCTCGATAAAATTGAAATCTAAAATGAATGCATCTTTAAAATATGAAAATCGAAACCTGAAAGTAGATGAAAAAAAGCAATATTCAAGGAGAATCGTCTTGGCTACTGTTACAAACATGCAACACTATTTGAAATACAATCGCGAAACATGATATCCAGTGCATAACAATGCAGCTCACTTTGTTAATGTGAGCTGCATTGTTATGCACTGGTGTCATCGTCATCTGTTAATAAAATGACACTTTGCTCGATGTCATCGTCATCTGTTAATAAAATGAGAAGTCTAAAGAACCAATACAGCATTTTTGATACATTTGAAACGCTTTAAATGAATTTTATTTAAAATAGGCAATATAATAAAGTGAGCCTTCTTACCTCAGTGTATAGACGAATCTCTTTGGTTTGAAAGACCTAAGATCGCATTCGAACGTTTCAACTGAAGGCGAGTTATCTGGTCTCGTGTGGAGGTGGCAGGGTGTTTTCCTCCCGGAAACTCGGGATTTGGACTAGAAGAGTACGCAATTTACATACCAGGAATGCTTATAGGCATAAAACTAAACACTTTATTCTGGAGTTATAATTATTGCAAAACCTAAGTGACTGTTAGAACCACCGATGGTGATATAGATACCAAATCTATATCATGCACGCAAAATTCAGGAAAAAAATGCTGTATGTAAATTACAAAAATAGAAATGTGGAAATGATTCACGGGAAAGATTCTTTCTCTTTAGAAAAATATTAAAAATGCTATATTGTTTTCTAAACCTTCGTATTTTAACGTTTGTGCTTAGAAATTGTGTTAAAAGATCATTGCCAAATGAAGAAAAATAATTAGTTAAATTTAGAAAAATTTACATTCTTTAAATGTAACAGAAAAAAAATCCAGAAATGAAATTTTTAGAGGACATCTTTTCGGCTTTTAAATCACTGTTTTTAATATTACATTACGTCAATTTGATGCAATATTTCAGCACTGATTTCAAAGTTAATAAAATTTTATTTTATCTTCAAACTATATCTGTTTTGCCTACAGAATATTAATAGATTGTTTCCTGATAAAACATCTTGATGCCTTCATTAAATTGACAAATGCACAAAGTGAGCTGCATTGTTATGCACTGGATATCATGTTTCGCGATTGTATTTCAAATAGTGTTGCATGTTTGTAACAGTAGCCAAGACGATTCTCCTTGAATATTGCTTTTTTTCATCTACTTTCAGGTTTCGATTTTCATATTTTAAAGATGCAATTATGCAGATCCTTCATCGGATGAAGAAGATTCCAATGGAAATGATGTAGTTACTTCGAAGAAACTAATGAAATTGAATACCCAACCAACTGCGAGAAAATGATGCAAAACTAAGAAATATTAACCGACAAACAGGGTAAGATTAATTTTCCACCAGTTTTTTGTAAACTAACTTTATTACTGCAAAGCAATAACTTGTATCTGGAAACCATGTAGAACAAATGTAGCAAAGAACATAATATGATATTGCCGGATTATCTATCTATCTAGTTAAAATTTTTTTCAGTCTGGAAAGAATATTTATTAAAATGCTGAGTATTATAAATAAATCGACTGTACACGTAAATGAAAGACTGGTTGAATTTATGCCCAAGGGAGAAAATATTAAATCTTGATTTCAAGAAGTTTATGGAGAACGGTTCACCTGTTATAACTTGGTTACTCCAGCCTTATAACCGCATAATTTTGTGACGAAAGTGATGAGATATGAAAAAAATCACTTTCATTAAACTGGAGAAAATTAAAATGGTTTAAGTTGTAGTGCACTGCGTACTTGCGATAATCGTTTTTTTTTTTTTAATTCTAGTGTCCGATATATGAAAGAAATAGAAGTGACAGACAGATAAATACTCATTTTGGTCAGTAGTATGCGCAATAACTTCAGTGCGGCTTCTGTTTGCGTGGAGTGTTCCAAACTCATTGACAAAGTAAAACTTAACAGAATACGTTGGCATATATGCGAATTAATTTCCTCTTTACGAAAAACCGGAAGACACACTTGAGAATAGATTCATATGACATTCTACTAAAAGATTCATTCGCTGTTATGCATAAATCTGTTCCAAGTAAAATGTGTACTCTTATTTACCTAGTCTCGCCATTCCTTTAGAGTATTGACTTTGAAGCGATGGTCTTAAATCTTGCTAATAGCGGAAATGAAATGGAATATAAAGCAACATTTGGTACAATTAGAAGTGCTCTGTAAACAAATGTGCTGTCTTAGTTAATTTTAGAAACTATTCTAAATGCTGAATCAGTTAATTGTAGAAAGCGTGTAATATATTTTATTACAAAATTCTTAAATATAAGCAGTGCAAAATGCTTGAGACTTTAATGTGAATCGATTGTTACTTGGTTAAAATGAATAAAATGTTTGGTTTAGTATGAAATTGGATAATTTATAAACAGTGACATAGGTTTAATTAAATACTACAAAATTCACTGTTGGCTTATTAATTTACATGTAGCAGCAATGTTTCCTGATATTTAAAAACAAAAAGTAAACATATTTCGTCATTATTCAAATGAGAAATGTAGTTTAGAAATAAATGATGCATTCTCTCAATTTAGTTAATTAATGAGAGAATGCAAAAAAAAAAATGAATTTTTATCTGGCTTAGTTTTATAAAGTTGTGGAAGAGGGGACTGCTATATAAATATATCTATATAAATAATTTATAATGACCGTTATATTGAAGGTTGCACACGAAAGTGTATTTACATTAACTGAAAAACCGATCCAAAAATGCTATGTTTCATGGCGTTAGTTGTTGCGGTTGCTGTTTCATGAAATGTAATAGTCCTATTAAGCAATAAAGACAATTTTTCTCATTTTCATTGTCTCGGAAGATGGCATTGACGTGTAGTAAATACGATGGGTACTTTTTAATTTACTTGAACTGCTTCATCCTTTAGTTTATTGTCCAAATTACTTCACATTTCCTGAACTTGAAAAGGTGGTCTAATTCCAATAGTTTTTAAATCGAAAACGTCCGTACTAAAGGATCAGTCATAAATATAATTTAAGAACTAATAAGAATCGGAAAGGTATTTATTGTTTTAGTGATCTAATGTAATGTGGTTTATGGAATATTCGTTAATATGGGCAAATGGAAGATTAATACAAAAAATAATAAAACTATTAACGTAATACTTTGAATACCAGTGATTTTATTTTACAGGAAATACCCCGTGGAATATCGTTTCAAATATAAAATGACAAAGCAGAATAATTTTCAAGGTTGAAAAGCGTGAATGGATGGCAGCTGAACGCTATACATACTTTAAAAGCTTTACAGTTATTCGCGAAATTCTGATTTATGAACACTAATTGTGATAAACGCATGCATCACGTGTACATCCATTTTTCTAGAAAACAGAGACAAATCATAATCAATCGAAGGATATTTTACAAAGCAAAAGTGAAGTAAACCTTATGTCTACACGTTCTGTGAAATTGTCAATTTTTGGCCATTCACTTGTGTTCCACAGATAATATAACAGCATGTATCACAAATGGTGGGAGATGAATTCTATCGCCGCCCTGAGAACCCTGTCCGCTTATTGGAACCCTGAAGAGGACTGGGTTGAAGTTCCATATTTGGCTTATAGTGTAGGGTTTCCGTACCAGGAGAAAACTAGAAAATCAATAAATATACGGAAAAATGCTTAACTCACGCAGATACAAATGCACTATAGGTTTACCAATAAACCTTTCGTAGGTGAAAACTACATAAAAAAGTACTTTTCTTATATGCTATATGCTAAATATTTCTTATATACTAAAATGCTGTTGCACCAATAGACATAATTATTAAAAATAATATTACAATCCCTTATTGTACATTAGGATATAACGTCAAGCCTAATTAATGAAGTAAATCTCATTCTGGTCAAAAGTTTGTTCTTCCACCAGAACATGGTTATTTAGTTGCTGATTGTTCACAGCCTTAATCTTTTTTTAAACTATCTCGTGTAATTACAGATCAGCTTTTGGAATTCCGAATTTCCTTGAAAATGTTCCATGTTTAAATCAGGGAAATCGGGTTGCATTGACTAAGGTCCTTCCACAATAGTAAATTCACAATAGGTTTTTCAACTTTTCGTAGTTGAGGCACATGAAAAAAAAATGAGTCCATTACACAATGTGGTCAAATGTCTAGAAATCAAGGGGAATCAGAATTTCTCAAAAATGTTTCCATGGCATTTAACCCTAGTGTGAGTGACAGCGAGTTCCCCTTTGATCATCAACTGTGGAATGCTGGGGATAATTTATTATTTGACAGCTTTCCAGGAGAGCAGAATAGCAGTTACACGTAAATGGACTTCTTCCTTGAAGTTAGTGATAAAAATGAAGCTAATGTTAAAGATTTGTTTCGCATTTTAAGAAATAGATGTGAGTGGACCAACATCAAAGCTGTAGAATAAATTTCAGGAGAAGGAAAGCGTGAAAATGAAGACCAGTAAATTTCGATACTCGAGTCTTCAGAGCAGTAGGATATACGTGCATGAACCGGATAGTTGGCATTCTGATGTTGATAGCATTTGACAGGTTTCTTAGAAATGGCGACTTTCAGATTTGGTATCTTCATAGCCATGATGTCGTATGCTCTAATATCTCTCATCTGTGAATCAGAAATTGATCAAAAAGAAAGTGCGCTAAAAAAAAAAAATGTTTTGATATATATAGATGCAATTTGCCATTTTTGTAAGTGGACAACAGTGGTTATGATCATATTAGTATTATTTCTCTTCGTGAATCAAATCAAGCCAAACTAAAATAAATAAAAAAATAATAAAACAAAATCAAGCATGTTTTATGGAATACCTCAAGAAATAAAACCGGAAATCATTTTTAGGAGAAAGGTGATCGAATGTTCAGTGCTTTCTTTCATTTGGCGATGAAAATATTGTTATTGGTAATTTGATATACAAATGAAAGTTTTCACAGCTGGATGCAGTTTCAGTGAGGGAAATTAAGAGGAGTGTTTCTCAGTTTTGGAAATTCAGTGGCATTGATGTCTATTCTGTGGACAAGTACTTTGTGGTTTTTCTTTTATTCGCTGTTCATTTACAGTTTTATGATTATATAATAGTACTATCAGAAATTCATGTCAACATCGTGAAGATAGTTTCAAAGGAACATCTACCGAATTTGCTATAATATTTTCTTGAATACGCCTGCTTTTTAGTATTCCAGTAGCAGTTATTTTACTTGTGATTCCTTTGAATTCTTTAATAATTCTGAAGCACAGGTGAAACAGATTACATCAAATTCTCGATTTTTAGATATCTGTACTCTAGTAATGTGTGACGACAGCACAAACTTGGGGAGAGAATAAAATTTAAAGTTTTTTTTTTTATGTAAAACGCATTCCCGAAAATTAGCGACAAGGAAACAATCATTTAGTGCTTTTCTGAAATAAATGAGCTCCCCTTATATACTCCATGCTATTAATATTGCACGAACTTCCATTCAACAAGTTTCATGCGGTGCTGAAAAACGCTACTGTTATTCAAAGGAATTCTTAACCAACCGGGATCATGGGGAAAGAATAATGATGATTCCCAAACATTCCAATTACTGATTCTGTTGGTGAAAAGGAAATCTAAGAACCTGATGTTACTATTGACGCTAATATTAGAAATATTTATTATGATTGCTGTCTACCATTGGTTCAGATAAGTACCCTTAGATCTTTATATGAACAACAATATGAACAATTGGCCAAGGGATTTATTTATTTAATGTATCGACAAGAAATCTCATGAGAATTACTGACAGGTTAGTTGAGTGAGCTTTACGTGTTTCTGAATTAATGTAACATTGATACAGGATGCTGTATGCTAAACCAGAATCGATACTATGCAAGAGAAATATGGGAACATATCACCCAATTTAATTGTCACTGAAAGAGTAAGTGAAAGATTTTTTTATGTTACTTATCAGCCTTTATGTGTGTGTGAAAAGCGCAGAATACAAATCATTTCACCCCTGTTCGACACTACACATCTATCGAATTTTTTGCACGTGAGTTCTGTTGATTTATCCAATTGCATTTCTCCCAGAACAGCTGTGGTTTCATGTTTTTTGCAAGGATCATTTAAATTCCATGTGTTTCCTGATTTATATGCATTGCATTTTTCGAATTATCTGATTAATATGTAATAAATATAAATTCAATAACAGTCTGGTAAACAGTACATCTTCAGTATAATTGATTGTAAAGCTTATGTTAGGTAACTTTAAATTCGTTCGTTCTTTTTTATTCATGTCCTGAATCAGATATTCGTAATAAAGTAACCGAAATCAGAATAGTTAAAATCTGAATGACTGTACTCAGCATAAAACGTTTTCAGATAATTTGATGTATGCTTATATCTTATTATTTGAATTTAATAAATCACGAATGAATCTGGGTTTTATTTAGAAGCTAAACCAATCTTCTTACATCACTTATTTGTGTGTGTACAACCATGTCATAGATGATTTAGTTTAAGATGACAGTTCTTAGCAGAATATTTGAAAATTCAAAGCGATATAGATTTAAAATGGGAAAGGTTCGTTCCTTCCATGTGAGGTATCTGTCGTGATGGCAAGGACCTCCCAGTGATAACACCCATTTTCGTTCTTATTCTTTGTCTATGCTTTTCTTCCCGTATTCATCGCGCTACTTAATTTGAGTCTTTTTCACTATCCTATATTCCAGACCACCGTCACTGGAATTTAAAGCTTTGCCATTGGGTTTGCCGTGCAGTGCGACCCGTGAACATCTGGAAAGGGGAATCTTCGTAACTTTGGTCTTTGCTTCACTAACACAGTCCAGGATCAATCAGCTAGTGGGCTTGCCTAGAAGGGTCAAGGATGTGCAGTAAGCCTCCTTCCCCATGATTTTGGGAGAGGGCCAAGGCTTGCTGTGGTGCTCGTGCAGCGCTGGGGTAACCCTGGCTTTCCACTCCCGTGCGCAGCCATTGCTTGCCGATGCGTGGGCGTTCATTTGTGGCACCGTGGTTGGTGGAGAGTTCTAGCGCTAATCTCTATTCCTGTGAATGAACACCTCTTCATCCTATTGTTTATCAGGGTACTCAACAAGCCTCAGGCAGGTACAGAAACCATAGACCCACCAACTGGAAAGCAAAATAAGAAACAAAAAACATCTGAAGTTGCAACAAATGCAGCACTGTTGCTAATAATAGGCCCAACAGGTGAACATCGAATTGGAGAAAAATAGTTGCTGCTCTTCATTCAAAAGGTTTAGGAGGAACTCCAAAAAGTATAAAGAAACTGCGTTCAGAAGATGTCTCTACTGAAATCGCTATAGCAGCACAATCATAAAACTTCTATTTATCTATCTTGGAAGATTGATTACAGTCCGTCTCTCTCTCTCTCTCTTACACACACACACACACACACACACACACAATCATCAGCTTTCCTAAAGGCGTAATATCTGAGTGGGACCTCTTTGATGTTCCCGATAAAGAGATATGCTCCGAACCTCAGAATCAAGGAGTGACACCCATAAAAAATAGTGATACCTAGGGATTAACATTTCGTTCCTACTAGAAATATTAACTTTAACAAACCAAACCACCAGCATGCGTCAAAGCAGGATGCCTCAACTCTCCTGTATGGCTCTATATCCCATACCCCTTACGGTGTGAGGGTTTTGGGATATAGAGAATGTAAGAGCAAAACAAATTCTCTAAGGAGAAACCACCCCGTATACCCCGAGCGTAATATCTGACTGGGACCTTTTGAAAAGGAGATACAAAGCTCAAAACAGAGCTATGCATCGCATACCAGAAGGCGAAGAGGCAATGTACCACAACAGTAGCAGCAACATCTGTTAAACCCTCTTACGCTTAGAAGGCAACTGCAAAGAAAATTTCAGCCGAGACATTTACAAGAATGTCAATCCTGCTCTCTCCTAATATATATATATATATATATATATAGCATGAATGGCTCTGCTCTTCATCAGGAAGATGAAATAATCAATATATATATATATAGCATGAATATATCTGCTCTTACTCAGGAAGATGAAATAATCAATACACTGTGTGCCATACAGTAAGTTGAATTTGGCGATGTTTTGGATATTTATCCAGAAGAAGAAATGTTGGATACTGGCCTTTCACAATTCTTAAAAAGAGAGAAAAGATCCATAACTAATGAAAACAAACCCACTCATCATAGGAAGCCAGATGATACACCAAAAAGAAATAATGGAAAAATTCCTACAATAGAATTGTCGGGGATTCCGACATAACATAGACGACATTAAGACTATCTTGCAGAAGTATAAACTAATATGCTTCTGCCTGTAGGAAATATACCTGAAACTGAGGGATGATCCGGCTCTCCATAATGCTACTATTATTCGGAAGGAAAGAACAAAGGATGGTCATGCCCACCAAGGAGTCGCCCTGCTTGTGGGCAACCATATCCCTTTCCAACAAATGCAAATTAACCCCAGTATAGAGGTTGCTATAAGACTGTCACAGATATGTTGCATCTACCTCCCTCTCGGAACAACATAGCTTTTTTTGTGAAAATCAATTTCTTGATGATTTTGACTTTGTTCAAGATTCATGTTTGAAAGTAGCTATATGCTGTAGTGTAGGTTATTTCTGAACTATTTATATACTAGTCGTTATCTGCATTTTGATTAAACGAATTAGGACCTAAAGCGTTTAGTCCTGATCATTATAGCTAATCTTTCCATGTTTCCTTAACCTGTTAATAAGTATTGCCACACTGGATTGTAAATTTCTTATTCTCACAAATGTGCGAAAAAACTGATTATGGAATGAACTTTCCGGCAGTATGGCAATCATTTGCGCCTACTATAAATTCAGAGTTCTAGGTTGTCATGGGGATGCTGGAAAGTTCTGATAAACATCTAGATCAAAAATTATGTCTTATATCCTAAAGGAAAAAGAGCAAATTATTACAATTTTATGAAACATGGAGGTTAGTCTTTTAAGATATTTTTCTTTGGGTTATATAAGTAGTGTATAATATCGGTTATATCACCTTTTAATATAATTTTTTTTCTAGGTGTTTATCAGAACTTTCCAGTTCCCTCTTGTATATTGCCCATGCACATATTTAACTACTGTTTAATTATTAATTATTCCAGTTTTGGTAGCAAGTGTAGATATATTTGTAGCGTGTCTAATCTTAGTTAAGATAGTTCTAATACCCAACAGAAGTATAATTCTGTATACAGCACTCAAATATAATCAAACTTCCTGTATAAAGATCACATGACAAAAAATAAATAAAAAATATTCACTGTTAAGCTAATTTCTTGTGCCGTCAGTTAGGTACATCGCGGAAGCGTTTTCTTTACGAAAAATATTTAAGAGAAAATTGTATCACTGGATACAAGGACTAAAACATAATAGTTAAAAATTAAACAATGAGCGCATGACAAGCACGAGCACTAGCTGGTACTACGAGATTCTACTTGGACTTAAAACATTGTATCCTTCTATACCAAGTCTGGTCATCATTAATCAAAAACTCATATTTACAGAACTGAGCAATGATTTACATTCGTTGAGGAATATGACAGTACCAACTAGTAAATTATATTCTCTCATTGCTTTCCTCTAATCTTTATCAGTTTTGTGCTATCGTAAACCTTGATACAGTTCTGTTTTTTAATTTTTTTGTAAAGAATAAACCGTTTGTAAAGAGGTGTAACTGACAGCACACGAAACTAGTTGAGTAGCAAAGAATTACATTTTTTATTAGTTTTTCTCAAGTGGTGTTTATACCGAAAGTTCGAAGGGTCAATATAACCACTGAAATTTCAGTCTGTCTTAAAAAAGTTCATATAAAATACCGTTTAATTGTTATTATATTAACTTTATGGACTTATCCTGATTATTAACCAGATGAACTGCTCATATCATCGATCAATTATGAATCATGCTGGAAATCAGTAGAACCGAAAGTATTGAATTACAAAGAACTGTGTGGATGTATAGGTATTGTTTGCGCCTGAAACGCTATTGAATCACTGAAGAAGAACGCTGAAATATCAAGGGTAGCAGTTTCTACGACCAAGTGGGCTTGCTTTTGGAATCAATCACGTAACTGGAAGAACGGTTCTAACTGAAAAAAGATAATCGGTAGGAAGACCGAGATTAGAGCATAAAAAATAGAAGTAATCTGTTATGCGAGGTGAAAGACTCGACTATGACTAACCATATGTTTTGTTAAATTTGTATTGGGGTAACAAGGAATGAACTTATTTCAGCGACATTAAGTGAAAAATGTGCTTCATTGTATCATAGTATTTGTCCTCAAACATTCGGATTGTGTTTACATTAGTGAGTCGAGGACTCCTTCGTGGCTCGTGAACGTGATTGTCGCTTTGTGTAATAATATGTAATTTCAAACCGTTTTTATAAATATAAGTACATTTGATCATTCTGAATGACAGAGGATGACACGAGTGATGAAGTAGTCGATAAGTGCACCTTATTCGAACAATCGAGAATGGATTTCTTTTTTCGAGATTATGATGGATGATAATAAGTGGATCAAGGAACTTTGCCTGCGTTTTTCATCTCTTGTTGTCATCTGACTTCTCTAAACTAAATTTAAAGACATATTAGGAATAACAAAAATAGTAGGAGGGATACACTAAATGCTACTAGAAAATTTCTTAATTTATTTCGATCAGTATGCGAGTTTTCCGTCTTGCTGAAGCTTCTACGTTTGTAATATGTCATGATTTATTTTCAGAAGATTAACAACCATGCATTATCTCGGATAAAACTATACATATTTATTGTTGAAATATTTAACAGAGATAGCCTTCAAAAGTTAGCCAATGCGATATGAGATGTCAGAATGGGGGTGCATAATACTTATTATAAAACCAAGGAAACATTTCAGCTTAAGAGGTTTAATCCCACATCTCACAAACTGACTTCACGAAGTAATTCCGTGGTGTCGTGTTTAGTTAAATCCTTATGACGTTGACATAATGGAGATTTCATTATTGTTGTATAACGTTAAGTACCCATGTGAAACTCACCTCACCGCTTGTAGCTACTTTTTCTATTATAGAAACGTGAACGAAGTAGCCTTACGTACTTGCTCTTTCTGACACCTGAAAATATTTCACTTCTCAGAAAATCGCTGTTATAGAAACCATGGACTAGATTTTTTGGCAAAGTTAATTTTGCCAAGTAATTGTTGCGTCGTATATCTCTGATATTGATATATCGAGGCAATATAATTAACTTTATCCTTTCCTCCTTCAGCTGCTATACCAAATTCTATCGCATGTACCTCTTTGTTAAGTCGGTTGCGTCATTGTTATGTGATCTTCATTAATTTTAGTTTTATCGTTATGTCTCACTTCTTTTATACCTTTGCTTACGTAATTTAGCCTTTTAAGGGCCACCAGAGATTACCTGTTCCCTGAATTCTATGAGTTATCCTGGTCACTGAGGCAAAATTTATTTTTTATCTGCACCAGCCTGGGTCTTAGAGATAAACTTTAGGATAAGTATAGATTATCAGGTGCCACTAATAATATTAACTGAATTCTTAGAAGTCATGGGTTCTGTGGCTTATTTTTATTTGCAGTCGTGCCGTACTATTTTCAATTGGGGTATTCCCGCACACACACACACGATCACAGGTTTGAAGTTTTATGAAGAGTCAGGGTCAGTCATCATGATCAGAAACACATGTAAGGAACCAAAATATTTATTAAAGTCATTATATAATGGCATACAAGTAGTAGTTATCAATTCAAATTTAATCTTCTATCTTTCTCTCACCCTCTCACTCTTAAAATAATTTTGCATTGACTTCAAAATGTTAGCAAATTCAATAACTCAACATATAATACATTCTTAATTACAGCTCAATTAGACATTAAGGCATTTTAGCACATTTATGATCTCTCTCGGATTAATTACGACAGAATCTCTATCTAACTGAAAGTTCTTAAAGTTCATTTCAAAAGCATAGTCATTTGCATAAATCTTAGTTCTTCACTCTTTCTTCCATTACAAATTTTAAGATGCAATCTCTTAACACTGTTAGTCAATTCTCAAAAGGGGCTAGAACAAGTGAGAGTATTTATCTATTCTTTATCGGTTTTCTTCTGTCTTTTCCTTCTTTGTTTCGATTCTGGTTGTCTCGATCTGATCGCCACGTCGGTTATACATGCTCACCTGAGTTGGGCGCTGTCTCTCTGCTAAGATTTTACGTCGATTGCCCTCTCATTGACGGCCTATGGTTGATCTTGCCGAAATCTTTTGCGGTGTCATGCCGGATCCTTTCGTAAGTCAGCCCTCAAGAATGAGAGCTGAACTGCGATGAACTCTTGGAGCACACGAAGAGAAATTGAAGAACAAGAAAAAAATCACGGGGTGACTTACTTCCGTGTCGCGGGTTTTATACGCTCCCCTAGAGCGCCATCTTTCCGAGTTTGAATTTCTCATATCGTCGCACCCATTGGTCTCTGCTGGGTGACTTCACCGATCAACATACGGGACTTCTTGTTGCCGGGAAAGTATGCGTCATGATGTTTTCTTAGATGTGATGCCCATAGGTGCTTATGCTGCTCTTATAGTGTAGGGCGATCTTTGCCCTATGTTGCTGAATAATATGCATTCGTTCATTTATAATATTTCACTAATGATTTCTCTCATATCTGCCCCTTTTACTGACTTACATTCATGCTAGACATAGATACATTAATTTAAATTCACATAATTCACAGTTTATCATACAAGATGTTGTTACAAAAAAAACATAGTTACACTGCGCTAAAAGATAAGTATGCATATATATTATATATATATATATACAGTATATGCATATTTATACATATATATAAATTTGAAGTAGCCTATTTCAGATCTAACATAATCCTTATATCGTATGCAAACACAAGATCATACTTTAATAGACACGAATTTAAGTTTCTTAGAGTAATATGCACTTCTTGATTATGTTTAGTAATAGGAACTCTCGATTAATGGAGAGGTGCAAAATTGGCACGTTGTGAAACATTTAGATGTTTGTCCTAATAGGAGTGTCATAAATTCTCGTTTTTCTGTTTGGTTTATTGTTGGAGAATTTATCACCCCCCCCCCTTCCACACACAAATTCTGATATAAAATGTCGTTGCAGGTAGTTTGTGCTATTATCATTAACACCGTTCGAGTTTGTCATACGTAGAGTAAACTGGTCTACGAACCTTATGCAAATGCTATACTAGGAGACAAGTATATGCCTATAGGACATTTAAAATGCTTGGCTCCGTAGCATAGTTGGTTTCGTGTAATAAAATGAAGGCAATGCATAAAGTTCAAATGGACCGTTTTAAGTATTGATACGTAAACGGTTTAAAAAAGACGAAATTTAATTTCAATGTGCTATAAACTGAATTTTAAGCAAGAATATTTCTTTCAATAGGAGTTTGTTTATTACTACATTTCCGGTCGTATAAGGATCTTTTATCAAACAGTGTTGTGTCTTTTGATAAGATTAAGCTGCGACAACTAAACATCCGCATGCGAATTATGTTTCTTAAACTATCAATAGGACATTGAACTCTCCAAGCAATTATTTAAGGAGCATTTATTAAATAAATGTATGCCGCAGTAACAGACATTCCGCTTCTTTAATTCTGCGATGATCGGGGAAAAAATTAATTCATTAAAATGTTTATTCATGAGAGGAAGGAAAGATATAGAGCGTGATTATTTTAAACGAATTTATTTTTATATCAGTATTTCACTGCTTAGTATTGAAATTTGACCTCAGAATGAAATGCATTTGACGTTATTCATTTTAATGCGAACGGAGTTTTATTTACTTAAAACTGTTTTTAGAATTAAAACGAAATTAGGAAATAAATTCTCTAAATCTACTCCCGTTTATATTCCTTAAACAAAGTAGGCGGAAAAATAGTTGGACCTGCCTTTTGGGAATTTCACAAACAGCTGGTTTTGGCCCTTTATCAACGGTTGTTGACTCATTTCTACCGAAGATTCGTAGAGTTAAGGGCTGTCTGATTAAAAACTGAGTTTCCGGATGAAGGAGAAAAATAAAATAAAGGCAGAAACGACTCTCAAATTCTGCTGGAAAAAAAAACCGTAATAAACTTTCTTTACTCGGCAACTATAATCGATTTATGAAGAAATAGTACACGATTATTAAACCCAACTATTTTGGTATTGTAACTAGTTTAGTGTCGCTTCAAGTATTTGAATATGATAAGGGAAAAATACGACAAAAAATGCAGTGGAAGAATTGGTATATCTGTAAAAAATAAGTGAGACTTATAGCAGTTACACTGTGTTGCTAATGCCCATAATATTACGTACAGCACATAGTAAATATAAATAACATGCAACTGAATGAAGTATCGAAGATTAGGAATGATGCACACTGTATGTGCATATCAATATAGGCGCTAGTGGGCTCTACACTTCAGCTGGATGCATCCTTTTACCTTAAGCGAAAGTATTACGTTAGTGGAATGTTCATTATATGTGATTTCCACTGACATTGGGTATTGAATTTTTGTTACGTGTTAATAGAATATTTTGCACAGCGATCGACGCTATTGCAGAAGCCGAACTTCTGTAAAAATATTTGCCTGCTCAAAATTTTTGCTAGACGATGTTTTACATATCCGTTTCATATGAATAAAAGAACAAAACCGGATCGGTGTTTACAATATTCAAAAACAAATATTTGAAGAAAATCGCTATTTTTTTTTATTAGAGCGCGCGCATGCCTTCACACACGCACACTCACCGAGATAAGAGCTCTCTTAACCGGATTTTATGGTTTCTTATATTGAAAAGGTGCTACTATTAACGATGAATGGGAGTTATGTACTAGCTATTACTGTTGGAATAGCACTAATGCTATATGTTGCTACACTGAATATTTATTCTCTCCTTTGAATAAAAACTAAAAAAAAAATGTATCTTACATGAGTCATAAATTTGTTTTATGCTTCTGATGAAGCTCGTAGAAATGTGGGTACGAGGAAATATTTTCGCTGTCCTTGTATCAGCTGTTCAAGAATTGTTTACGTATTTCATGTATGAAATGTTTTCTGTGTATAGATAATATCATTGAGCAAAGAAGTTTCTTTTATGAAATTTGAGTTTCGCATTTGTACATTATTATTGAATGTGGGAATAGATAAATCCATGTATTTTCACTTCAAAATGACCTGTATTGAGTTGTATTTATTTCTGTCTGTATAAGTTGTGGTTTTCTGTTTTATAGCTCTGCAGCCTCCCAAAAAATTCCTAATGTTATTATTTCTTTGTAAACGGTTAGGAAATTATGATCCAAATACGGTCTTCGAACTTAATGAATATTTCTCTGCTAAAGATCAAATAATGAGCATCTAAATAATTCTGAGGAGAAAAGAGCCCTGTTTCCACTGTTTTTTTAAATGGGTGGGGTATAATGGATAAACAAAACTTCAAAATCCCTATTTCATCTCTGGAAGAATACGAGCATATCCAGTTACTTTTAAAGAAATTGTTCAACGTGAAGTTTCAGAATTTTTCAGGTTTAGAATAATTACTTTCAGGAGTCCAGCATAATCGTATATTACTTTTTCTGGCTTTTTCATAAATTACCTAAAAAAAAAAAAGGCAAATTTTCAGTCTTTCTTGTGCACTTCCTGAGAAATAAGTGGTGCTATTAAAAGTGTGCACATTTCTCAAGGCAGGTTGCAATATCCTCACATGCATTAAATTTACCAAAATTCATTTTCTGTAAGAACGGGATCATTCAGTCTGGCTGAGAATCGCCGGCAACTTTTACATAATCATCAAAATATGGCACTTCACAAATTAAATTCGGAAGCGCATTCCCGCTCTAGCTTTCAAAACTAGAAAGAAAGTTCGCGTTATCAAAATGGATTTTCCATTTGCCCCCTCATTAGATACGTAGCTTTTATTTCTTATCATACTTCTCTCCCACAGCCAAAGTATAAATAATCATCCAAATTACTAGCCTCGCTATCTTTAATTTAAAAGAAAATCAAACGAAAAAGGCGCATTAATAACACATTTAAATGATTATCCGTTCCATCCAAAGATTCTGCCACCCAAGGAAGACAATGGAATTTTTTTTCTACAACACCAAAAAAAAAAAAAAAAATCCTTACGAATTATGATAATTGCAAAACTATTACAGTTGTAGATTGTTTTTAAAAGGGACCACTTGTTATCATTTAAGATTGACAGTGCGAAGTAGTTATTTACACTGTCGTCAGTTAATTATAAAAAGTGAATATATTCAATATGCAGCAACAAGCATTAAACTAATTTCACATTGATTGTAATTACGTTTTTGCTGTCAAGTATTGACGTATTTGATATGCTGACGTTTTATGCAGAGTTTAATCTACCATATAATAGGAATAAAATTCTAAATTCAGTGCAGGTGTTACGATTTACTAAATAATAATCGAAAATGATGCAGTCAGTTAACAAAAGGTAAAGGTGAACAGCTACTGAGAATCTGCCTTAAAATAGTGAGGAAATTATCGTTGTTATTGAGTTCATATTTACTTCATTGGTTTGATTAAACTGATACACAACAGGCAATAAGTGATCATCGATGAACCAACTCTTTGAAATATTTAAAACAATGTCACGTGATGGTAGATATGAAACAGCAAAAATGTCAACGTTCAAATCTAAAACATTTTTGGATTTACATTTTCATCCATTCTCATGGTATTTTAAACAAATCTGCAGCTACGAAAGTACAAGAGCTGTTAATAGCTTTACTTTGAACTTTCTTATTCAGTAAATTTGGCTTAGTTTGTACATATTCTACCTTCTAGTGATATTGGTTGCCTTTCAGAAATTTCGTTTTGAAATATTTACCAATTTACAATTTGAAAATATTTCTTTATCAGTTTGGCACTAGTAATAAAACGAAATCAGCTTTTTATTTGTCATTTTTGATGAATCACTAACGGGTTAAAGAATTCCCTCAACAGTTTTAATACAAGAAAATAATCGGATAAAAGGAAATTCACTCCCATTAGGAACTATACGTAAAGAAATTTAATTCAAATTGTTTTGTTGATAAGATTTCCGTGCTTAAACAAATCAATTAATATTCCAACAATAATATATAGTAAATGAGTTAACTTGAAAAATAAATGACTTAGATAACTGATCTTACATAAAAGAAAATTGTCTTCCAATGTAAAATATAGTTTCATGAATCACTTTATTGAGAACGGTTTCCTGACAATTATAGAATGTTTATAGTTATTTGTTGCTTTCTGTGGAGTTTGAAATGAGAAAACGTGTTGAAATATAGCAGTGACTTGTCGCGAACTTTTTGAGTGCTAGATATATCATTGCACTGGATCCACAGAATACATGCAATGTGTTCGCAGCTGAGAGAAATGGGGAAACAAGCAGACAGTTTTCTTTTATTTGCTGTCATTGACAATAAGTATTCCCTTCATAGTGTAGGAGAAAAATAATACCCAACACATCCCAATAGGAAACGTTACAAAATTGCAATTTTCTGTTAGGAATTCTTTTTCCTAATAGTGCGAGCGGCCGTTTAAGGAATTTTATATATCCATAATTTTAGAAACATTCCAGATCCCGCATTATTACATTATGAATCATTACTGAATAAAACATAATTCTTTAGTTTATAATTCCTAATGATTCATACCTTTTGGGCGAAAAAGTTAATGATTTTTTTATATCAGGAATAGAGGAGATTACTCTGCGGAAGTTAGATTAGTACAATGGGATAGTTTACATCTTAAAACGACACACAGTTTATAGATTTATATGAAACTGATCACGGCCTACATTGCGTTTGCGCAAATATTCTATTAACCTAATTTAAAATTCAGTTTTAAATAAAAATATTAATTAAATATGTATACGATACCGTGATCATCAACATAGCTTTCTTACTCTGCTGCTTATAATATTCTAAGAGAATATAATTTGCCGGTTAGCAGTAAATCGGTCATGTTTCATCCAGTTATAAAAATTCATTTTGTATAGGCCGTATGCTAGCATTAAAATGAATCCAACGTTTCCTTTAAAGAACATTAGCCAAAAAAATAAGTGGTTTGTTATATTAAACTTTCTTATTCTAAGAACCCAATCTCGGTGGGTTATTACTGTATATAAAATCTCAAATTTTCTTGTTAAAGAAAGATGGGTAAAGAGAAAATAGGAGTTATTGTGTAGCTTAGTTTCTGCTGCTGTTATGATAGGGTTCAATTTTCGTAGATAGGGAAAGAGAAACACTGCAGAAGCGGTTTTATCTTTCTTTCATTGAGAATCTTTAACTTAGTAAGCAAGCAATAAGTACATTCCGATCCGATTTTTGGTTGTAATCTATTAAACGATGTATCTTACAGGTAGCTGCTTTCTCTGAGATGCCCTTGCAAAGAAAGAGGTTCATATCAATCCCTCCCTTCATTATAGTTTGAGGTTGAATTTTTCAGATAGTTATAAGCGACTATATTCCGTTCTCATACCGAGGTGAAACGGTATTTTTCATTTCGGGAAAAAAAAACGACAGGAAGTAACTGATAGCCATAGTACGCAATATCACATCTTTATTAGTTTCGTTTTAATCCCTAAAAACTGTATCCAGATTCGGTCGCTATCAGTTAAATGATGCCAGTTGTAGAGGGGTCTAGAAATCAAATTTACAATCCTCCCACCTCACTTCGGTTAATTGTAAATTGAACTGATTTGATTCAGAGAATCTAAGAAATATTCGGTAAATGGATTTCGACGATATTCCAAATTCGGTCTAAATTGGGTGTCTTTCATTGATATTCTTATTAGCCTAAACTTATATCAGCTGAACAATTTGATGTACAAATGCGATTGTAGATCAGTAAGTAAAATATTAAATTAATAAAATATAGGAATCTGTAATGCATTAACCGATACGATCATCTCGCCTCAGTATCGATATTTATATCTGTGTAAATATAGAGAAAAAACGGGAAGGATAGTTAAATATTGCGTAATGGATGTAATATGAAATCGGGAGAATGACTTTGCCAGAGACCATGATATCCTGTACGATGAACTATTAAGTCGGTGATTTAATTTGTTTATCAGATTTCTGCGGAATTTAACAAATAATAATGGTTATTTCTAGTCTTTTGTCTACGGAAAATTAATCAAATATTCATAGTAAAGAAAATCATACTTTTAATCATACTATCATAAATTACTTCTGCTGCGACCCTTGACCCGTTTTTAAATCTTACGTAAAGTGATTCTCAGTACACCATAGTGGTTCTGTTTTCTTTTGTGATAGACGTAATTTTAGTTTTACATAATCATAATTTTAGTTTTATTTCTTAAACAATATTGAGTACAATTTTTAAATAAACCCTATGATGGGCGAGATGAAACGTTGATGAAATATTACCTTGTATTATTGAAATTATTTCAGAGCTAACTAGGAAAGTATTTGAATATATTAAGCTTCTAGCTGGATTCTTTCGTTTACTATACTGAAGACAGGAAACAATCTGTTTCGAATATGTCACAGCATACAGTGTTCACTAAAAGCACTCAGACAAACAAGCTAAAGTAAAGCGCAGTTCAGCCCGGAGGACATAGTTTCACAAGAATTTCAAACATGTTACCAACTGTTCACTTTACGTCCGCTTCAACGGGAGATTACCATAAGCCAATAATGTGGCACATTGCTCCCACAAAATTGCACTCCCTGCCATTTTTCTTTGAAGAACGATATTCGGGAATGTCGATGGTACATTATCAGACGCACAAATGGGAAAGAGTTCATCAATATATAGATATAATAGAGATATTTTCTTATAATAGAGAATGCACGAACATTACCAAGTACTAATGACCACAATGCACAGAGAATTATGAAGTCACTGTGATATATTGGCATTTTCGTTATATTCTGTGGAAACAGTACATTGACACTGCTACAGGAAGTTGTAGACTTTCAGCTGAAAGGCTTCTTGATTTAAAACTTTTTGTCCAGTATTAATGGAATCTGGCCGCGTTGAAATTAAACTGTATTCTCGCTCACTGAATGAAATGTAAATCTCCCCCCCCAAATTCAAATACGTAGAATCAAGTTGTGGAAATTTTGAGCAAAGAGACCTGGAAACAATATTTCAATCAGTGGAAATTTTATTGAAGTCAAAGCTATATATACAGTATATATATGCGAAGTCTTTTTTATTATTATTATTATTTTGCTGCCTCCGATTTTTCGCTAGCACATTTCGAAGGCAATATTTGTATTAATGAGAATAAGAGAGACTCATTAATGAAGACACGATTTATTTTGATTATTATATTCTGACTTCCCCGGATTTTACAGGTAAATATTTATTCAATGAATTAATTTGTGTTTGTTTTTCTCAGCAGAATGCTCTTGAGTAAAATCCTCTTAGCGATCCCCGTTTAAATTCAAACTGATTCCTACAAAGTGCAGGGTGCGAAAACAAAAATCGAAAATTACGCCTTTTGTTTTTCTTGCTGCCGCGCTTTAATCTCCATTCTCGGTGGCATCGAAAAAACTTAAATTCCTTACTGAGCGCACTTTTGAGGCGTAGCAATGCGAAGTCTCTTTTTATTATTATTATTTTGCTGCCTCCGAGTTTTCGCCAGGACATTTCGAAGGCAATTTTTTCATTAATGAGAAGTACTGTTTCAAAATCTTCAGTAAATTCAAAAGTGGGTTAACTTTTGAAAATTAATAAAGCAATACTTGATACTCAGTATTATAAGCCAAGTAGATATTTTATTGAAAAGGCATTGGTTACTCAGTTCTCGGTAACTTGCTCTCCGCATCCCTGAACGCCCAAGGCATACGATGACCCTTAACTTCCTGAATCAGAAACTACGAAGCGCAGCACTTCCGGAATGATTCCGTGAGCAACGCAAGATTCTTTGTTGCTAGTGTAGGTCGCCATGGTCACCAACAAAATCGAAGTGCAGCTTTCATACAGATAATTTAGAAAAGTACATTATTAGTAATTCTTTAAGAACTTTAGCCTTTTTTTCCTGCATTTCTTTATATTTGAAATTTTTTTGTATAAGGGGAAGAAATATATACCTGGTTGAAGTAGCACTGAGTTTACCAGATACCCAGATATGTTTAAGAAGAAGCAGGTCTTTTTATGCGGATGGGATGAAGCGAACTTCACAAATCATTTATCAAAACCAATGTGAAGCGAAAGACTAAGAGGGATTGCCCTGGATTTCTTGCAGTGGCAGTTTATTTATTATAAAAATGCAACGGAATAGTTTCGTGATATTATTAATTACAAACAATTCCTTACTAAAAGTTAAATGTTGACAAAATGTAATTGTATTCATTATCAGCTTGAGAGACACATTCTGTAGAATGATGGTTGTTCAAAATATGGTTTTGATAACGGAACAAACAAGAAATCAAAAGAACAATACATTCATACGTGAAATATTCTCCAGTTTTAAAAGATGTTCTAAAAAGTTCAACATTTATTATTAAATCCTAGATAAGTTCATATAATAATTGCTGCCAATAATAATTATGAACAGCATTTAAGATGTTATGAATTTATCTAAGTGCCAGAAAGGGCTATTGATAATTCATTGTTTATATAAGACACATTGAGACAATTTAGTTACTCAGTAAAAATTCTTGAAGTAATTAAAGTATGAATTCATTTATGTTCATGCAATTTAATTTTTACATAATTTAATAACAGTGCCTTGTATATGTTGCTTCACCGCGTTCTCTGTTCGATATTGTAGTATATTTAGGGAACTCTTAGAAGATATTTCACTCCATCTATTATATTTCTAACAGGAACACTACTTTACAAAGTCATGTTATGTCTTTGCTTAAACCAATAAATAGGTTTAAAAATATTAACAAAAAATTCTCCAACAGACTTTTGGACAAGAGATTTTGAGAAGAGATTTGGATCTGATGCTGTTTAGGAAGAAGGAAAAGGATCAATTATTTATTTCATCAATATCACAAATGGAGGTTTGCGTTAAATGAAATTACTGTTAGGAGTGCTATTATCATATTCATTGGTTTTACATACGTTTTAGTATGAATTCCAAAAACATATTATGGAATCTGATCACTTATGGGATCATGTCTTAAATACTGTAATATTTAGGCAACGCTGGTATGGATGGTGAACACAGCATAAACTCCCTTTCATATGATGTAAATTTGCGTGTGATTGAAATGCTCTCTCCGCACAAATTCTGCTTTTGAAACAAAACTCATTGTTTCCTGTCAGCTTGCAGAACGCATAGGGGCATCCGGTAGGTTTGGATCATCACATTTGTCTAACTCTCAGCACAGATTCATGGTCAGTGATGAAAGGCTGCTGGGTGCAAACCGATATCGGAAAATTGACTTTTTATGTGTTCTGATGAAAAAAAGAAAACGTTCACACCAGTAATGCGTGATAATCATACAGTTACGAATAATACAAAAAGCAAGTTCAGAACGATATGTGCCGCTCCTGTTTCAGTGTTAAAGCAAAGCTGTGAAATGTCATCTGTTCCTGTCTTGTACGAGTGTGCTTGAAATTGCTGCTTCGTAAGTATTGGAAGGAAAGTACCATTTAAAGCTCTTCCTGTCACTCTTGAAAGATTCAAAACTGGCTGGAAAAATATTTTAGAATGTTTCAGGCGAAGCTCATACTTAACCGTTTTAATGGTACACTGGCTTTTGTTTCGCACAGAAAGGCATTCTTGTCTTACACGTGTATCTCGTGATGGACTTTGAATACGACATAGATAGGATTGCCACCTATAAGAATAAAATCGCAGAAGATTCTGAGAGATCGATTTTCTTTTATCCTGGATATTTTGAGAGAAGGAGAGAGAGAGAGATGCCTTTCATAAATTACTCCACGCCGTTTTTTTATTATTTCATGGTATCTCTCCTGTCACAAAGTGATCTTTCCACCGCAAGCTTTCACGTATTTTATGGACAATCCTAAAGCTGACTTCCGCTTATTATTGTACTTCAGAGAGACTGCTGTTTAGAAGGGAAAGAATATTATGCATTGAGGAAGTGCAATCTTCGCACACGGCTGGATGTGATGCGAAGCTTTTTGTAACACTTTCTACGGATTGCACTTACTGTGAGAAGGAACATCAAATGGTGGGGTGATTCAGTTAGATAATTTTCCTCCATATCCAGTAAAAGTGTATATTTCCACATTTTTCATTTCATTCAAAACACTGGTGGCTCAACCGACTTATTAGATAAAAAGAAAGAAGTAATTGAACCATTCTGTTATAAAATTGTAGAACATTTCGGTTTGAGTACAGATTTGGAAAATGAACTATGCATAAACTAATTTATATAAATAACTGATTTTTATAATCTTATTTTTAATGATTTATTTAGATTTTTTTTCTTTATTAGTAGTAATAATGTAAGAATTAGAAATTAGTTTGAAAGAAACAAGAAAATCACCATTAACATTGTGTGTGTGTGTGTGTGGGGGGGGGCTCAATCTTAAAATAAGTACGCAGGAATGAGATCTGGAGAATGGTTTATTTGTAAATAAAATATATTTAACTGAAAAACCCATTACAGGAATCGAAAAAGTGCGATTCTTGTAAATAAAAAATGAAAACGGACTACCTGAAAATCTGTAAATCTATTAATATCCATTTTACAAAATATGGTAAAACGTCAATAATTATCGATGGTAATTGGGGGATTCTAGAGTCCGGATGATTGAAAAACACCGTTAATCCAAATTACGTTTTATTGAGTGAAATACATAAAAATATCTATACAAACATAAGTTAAGCATGCTTGTAGAGTGTAAATACAAAGCTGAACATTTTAAACTTATTTAAAAAGAAAGTCTGTGATTTAAGCTTTTCTCTGTAACATTTTGTTTTCTTCTTATGCGTAAATGAATTTGTTAAACTTCAATGTAATCAAGATCATCTTGATTTTCAACGAATTCAAGTAATGTTTCTGCAGCTGTTAGGGCTTTATTGCAACTTACTTTGTAAGCTAGTTTTAGTTCATCGCGCTCGTCAAGAGAAACTTGAACCTGCCGTCAGCGTCGGTTCTTGAACACTTTGGTTTAAGTCATCGTCAGTAATTTTTGCGTGTCCAGCTTCATTTTTGTCTTTATTTAACCACCCGTTAATATTTCCTTCGCACCCGTCACTATTTTGAGTTGATATTAAAATATCAACTATTATTTGAGTCTTTCACTTCGAATTTATTTTCCACTGTTAAAACAGCTTTTTTCTCAACATTTTAGAGGCTGAAATGCTAGTTACACGAATTACTGAAAATCGAATATTAAAAAAAATTAGTCCAAATTTTTCTCTAAACTTAATAATAGAAAACATTACAACTTTGATAATTTACATTTATAAATTTGGTTACACAAAAGGAGCATACGAACAAGCTATCGTAACGTTTAACAGAGAAGAGACTATATTAAATTCGTAATACACTTGTTTGCGCCCTCTGGCGGCAGAAATTAAAACCGTAACAGTGATGTCAAATCAGTTCTGCTAAAAAGTTGACGCCTTATGGTTTATTTATGATGCAATATTATTTGAAATACTTAGTAATTACTTCCGTTATTTAACGAATCCACTAGCACAGACTTTTTAAAAAATGAAATTTGTATGTCTACAAAGGATCGCGATTAATCTGACGCCACGGATAATTGAATCCGGATAATCGGCATTTTACTGTATAACTTTTTTGTAAATCGAATATTAAAAAATATTAGTCCAAATTTTTCTCTAAACTTAATAATAGAAAAAAATTATACTGTAGATAATTTACATATATAGATTTTAAAAAAATCATTCCATAAGGTAAAAATAAATATCCAATTCAAAAACTAAATATTCAAAACAACGATTACATTCCACGAAGAATGTGATTCTGAAAGAAAGAAAAATCTGGGATTCCAATGGAGTCCCCTGTTTCCAGCACTGTTATGTATTTAGAAATAGTAATAAAAGTTTGAATAAGGTATTAAGCTATGCTGTAATATTAATTTGCTTTTGTCAGATGAAACAATATTAATTACACTGCTTTTGTTTGGAATAATGGCCAAAGCTACTGATGTAAGGCTAGTGTATCATGTGTTCTTCTGGCCGGTTTTGAAGGGGAAAATTTAGGCACACCGTAGTTTTGGTAAATTATAATTTAGTAATTGTGAACCATTATTTCTCAGAGAAATTGAAAACCGTGGAGTTGATTCAACTATGAGTAAAATAGCACTACCTTTTTAGACCGAACCTATGCAATCATAAAAAAAATTTTTAGTTTCTACTACTCTACGTAACCATTTTTTATGTGAAATAAAACAACAATGTTAAAGATTTAGATGGTTAAAGATGTAATACAGAAATTTATGAATAAATAACAGGTAAATTAATAAATGCTTATTTATGAATGAATTGGAGAAATAAATTCAGAATCGGTAATAGCGAAAATAAACAAGTAGATGGAACAGTTTTTTAATAAGTATGCTAACCATTACTACATTGAATATTTCTCTGTTTGGAATTCGTATCTGGAGTCGCATCCTAGATTATGGCAAAAGTTTTGTAAAATTCTGTAGATGGCCATATATTTTTCTACATTATATCTGCAACATAATATGAGGAATTCCTTTTTATTTCCCATTTTTAGTTCAGTACTTTTATTGTGCACTGATGTTCTAATTTAATCGTTTCTTGCATTCATCGAAGAACTGCCCTTGAAGATTTCATTTGTGTATAACTTTAGCTTATTTCCTTGCATCGGATTTAATATTATGCTTTTATTTATATCTGAAAATTCACCCTGTTAATAAGAATGGATTAATATCGCACTGTGCAATTCACGGCTAGTTTATTGCCGTTCAAGTAAAATTTTTAAACTAATAAGAACCTAGAAAATTACTACAATAATTAATGTTCTCTGAAATTTTCATACGTCATATTGTGTTCGTAATAATACTGCAGGCGAACAATTTTAATGTTCGGGTGAACGAGAAAGAATAAACGAGACTGAGCTTACTATTTGGCGATTATTCTGTTTTTAAAATCTGTAGTTCTTGATTACATTTCTGGATCGAATCTGAAAACTGCTTCGCAACTTAAGCCGCCTCTTTTATTTTTACAGCCTGTTTCAATGTATCCACATTTATATGCTTTGGATTATGTAAACGATTTCCAGAGGATTTGCATTTTTATCGATTTATGCATTGTAAACTATTTATAAAATCGGTTGTCATAGTTTACCACATAAAAAAAGGAAATTTCCTCATGAATTAAACACAATGGACCTAACGTAATATACGGTGATCAATCATGAATATTACAAAGAATAAAATTACTTCTGCCTTTATTGAATGCCAAGATAGTCCATGCTCCTTTATGGTGATATGAGTCGCGTTATTTCTATCCCCGTTTTCACTAGGCAATCTGAGTTTATTAATGATTTTAGGAACATATGGCACACTTATCTCATTATTAACAATACTGTAATATATGAACAATTATTCTCCTTTATAGATGAAGTTTTAATACAAGTACACGTTATTACAGTATCAAGGAACTTTTGATACTGTGAAGTGCTGATCATCTTTTTATTCACATTTTCGGATTGCAACTGGTATTGGAGAGGTACTTCCAAAGCAAAAGTCCAGATTACCATATATATATATATATATATATATATATATATATATGGTGATATAAATTGTGTTTAATACACTGAAGGCTGCTGCTAAGGGAAAGCAATATACATGTAGCCAAATATCAGGATTATTTAAGTCCGAAATAAATTTCACTCATAATCTGTAATCAAATTATTTTGTCAACTTAAACTCCCTCCAAGAATTAATTTACAATGTTTTACAGTTGGAAAACAATCGCCTTCATCATTATTTGTAGATACTATGCTATGCAATGATGGTTTGTGCCTGTTTAAAGACAAATGTCGAGAAGGAGAAACAAGCACATGCGAAAAAAGGACAATTATTTTATACAGAACTTCTTGAATTCATCAAGATGCCGGCTAATTCACCTTGAGAATCAAGGTGAATTAGCTGGCAGTTCATCTTTATAATTCTCTTTACTCGAGATTCTTTTTTATTCAAGGTTGATCTTTATAATCTTCCCTGCTCCTTCTACTGCAATAGGAATCAAACCCACTTTATTCCAACCTAAGGATAAGGGCCTGTTGGCATACAGGAAATATTCAATATTTCTGGTATACAAACAATATACAGGACAACAATTTTAAATATAAACAATCGCATGATTAGCTGCATTATCTCGGCTGCATGTCTAAATGTCAGAAAAAAATGCAGCCGAGACAATCTTATTAATTTTGGAATTGTATTTAATAAAATAAAAAGTAATATAATTACTACACATTAATGGATTATAAACTAATGAAAAACCAAACCGACAAATAATTTTTCTTTCTTTTGCTTAGCTGACAGCAGGAAATAAACTAATTTAAAATAAAAATAAAATCAGGATTATTGTATTATTAATTAAAAGATAAGTAAATGCAGTAGATTTAATTTCATACAGCGATGAAAGTTTAAAAAATATGCTACATTAAAACATGATGCTTAGGACAAGTACGTTAAGAAGAATGAAAAAAATAATTAGTTAAGCTATTCGTACTAGACGAAATATTTTCTGAAAATCAAATTTTCAGTAAGCATTAAAACTGTAGTAGCAATTGCAAGTTGCATTCTGTAAAGAATGTAGAAGACAGCGAGTGTAACAGCGAAAGTATCTCGAATAGTAATTATGCTCGAACATGGAAAAATTCGGGGAAACAATTACCAGGTAATGTAGTAGAAAAGTTTGTAACATTTTCATTATCTTCGGATGAAAGCATAAGTGACATAGCCATTTAATTATATTTGTTAGTGGCTGTGCAGAGGATTTCAAGATCAATGAAGAACAACTTTCTTTATATGCTTCGAAGACACGCACAACTGCGTTTGCGGTTGTGTAGCAGTGGCTTCAAGAAAAACTAACACATTGAAAAATTGTGACTGGAGAACGATCAGCAGATGGTGCACTGAATGCCAACGAAAATTGTGGTTTCATTTTCGTTCTTTTCTCTCAGTACTCACTTTTGAAAAATATGGGTGAGAATCATTTTTAGATAAAAACATAATGCATACTTTGCATCACACAAACGGTATTTAATGTACACACTGGGAACTATTTAAATGCAGCAAAATAAAAACATGAACAAATTTTCCCATAAACGAATATAGCACTTTGTTACATTACTTTCATGATGTTAAACATGTCCAATCTTAAAAATGTTTCTATATTTATTTTTTCTTTCATTCGAAATTCTTATGAATGCCAAACTTCAGATTAAAAAAAAAACAATTCTGCTATTGAGAATTCTCTGCAGACTGCATAATCAACACACCTGATTTGCCGATCTTTCGGAAATCGGTCAGTCGATTTCCAACGGTCATTGAACAGAACTGAGAACATGTATTAGCTTTGAATATCCCTTAATGCAACGTTGTGTATTTTACAATTACAAGATATTTTCTAAGTGCTGTACGTTAGTGACGTGGGTGGGCTACAAATTAGATTATCTGGAAAGCTTAATTTAGAGTAACATAGTCCTCGTGAAACCATTTCAGCCATCCGTTAAGCCCAATGATATGTACGTAGCTGTTCATTGTAAAATTTATTTCACCGCTAGATTCGCCCACTACCGTACGTTAGATTTCTTATACATTCAACTAGAAAGCTGTCACATTGCATGAACAGAACCTTAAGCTGCTGGTAGTGCCATTTATTTATTTTAGAGAAGTTGTTTGATCACGATTTTTTATTAAGTAAGAACTAAACCATCCAACCAAATGTGGTGCTTAGCTTTCTTTCATCTTAAGAGTAAAATGAAAAGTAAATTGAGTATCATCCCCATAGGAGTGCATATAATCTCTTTCAGGATTTACTTCAATGGCGAGCTTTCACTTAGCGAGAAACGTCGTTTTTTTCTCTTATTTAAGTCTTTGAATTTTCTGAATTTTGTCTACCGTAATTATCATTTAAAAAGGAATCTCTATCGTATATTGCGTGACAACATATTATTTCGGTAAAAACTCCTTTATACGTCTCAGTTTAAGTGTTTGCGTTAACTTGAATGGCGGTTATGTTTTGGTGGGAAGGCGTGATTTTTAAATGCTTCATCGAGAGTGAAAATAGCAGATAATCTGGTTATTAAAAAAGTTAAACCCATATGGAGAAATTCGCGCTTTTCACTCTTCTAAGCAGAAAGCGTTTCTAAACTAAGCAAACCGAATTTGAAATTTTGATCGCCTAGAGCTACTTGCTTTATGGGATCAGAGTTTAGTAGTTTAATAACTTAAGTTCTAATTGCCGGTTTGCCTGATTTGCAGAATGACAACTCTAACTTTCCAGGAGGAAAAACCCAGCTACTCCGTCGAGACCAGCTAACTCACCATCAGTTGAAAAGCCCTGATAAAGGTTTTTCGCGTCTGCTAGACAGGATTCAAATCCATGTCTTCTCAACCACGGCCAACGTGGAAACTGACTGAGCTACGGTCGGTCTGGAAAGAGTGGCATGAGATAGTTGTAAGATCTATGATCCAATTTGATATGCTTAAAGTAGTAAAACAAACGATTTTTTTTTTTTTTTACTTCCGTCACACTCTGAACAATTGGGGAAATGGACTCGTGGCAAGAGGAAATTGTGTATTCCGATTGTGAACCATTGCCATAAATCAAAAAAGCGGATGAGATTGTTATTTTTATTCTAAGCAACATACAAAGTTCTAACACTAAACGCAGAAAGGACGTTTCCTATTCAAACCTTCAGCTACCATACATCCTGCATCAAATAGGCCTAATATATTTATAACTTTATCGAAATGTATACTTCTGATCGTTTGTGTCCGATTCGGGAAGTGATTCTTACCAGAAAGAGATCTAGAATGTGAACTACATAGTTCACCAGAGGTTGATTAAATGATTTAGTGAGAAATTTAGGAATACTAAAGGATTCAGCGCAGATCCCAATATCGATACTTAAAGCTAATAACCTGTTTACTGTAAGGCAGTGTTTCTCAAACTTCAGACATCCGCATACGCCTTTCTAAAATTTTCATTATTACCAAGTACTGTACCCCCTTATCAAAATAATAAATAAATACATAAAGTATATTTCATTGTAAATGTCTATTTTATTTGAATTTATATGTTCATGTAAACAAAAAAATGATATATTTTTAATAGAACAAAATTTGTTATCGGTTCTTCTTCATTTCCCGTTCATAAAAATGCACATTTCAAGTAATTCATATCACTTACTAAGATTTTTCATCTTCTTTCTATTTGGTTCTCTAGAGATGTCAGACGATACACCCTTATCAATTTCATTTGATCCATATACAATGTTTTCTTGTTAAACGATTGCTTACAGCTAATCATATTTACTGTATTGCTCTCTTTTGTGCATTTCATAAATCAAGTCTTTAATCAATGATCCATATTTAAGAATTTGAAAGCTAAAAAAATACCGTATTTACTCGAATATAACTCACACTTTTTCCCCAAAATTAAAGCTAAAAAATCGTGGTGCAGTGGGATATATGCGGGGATTTTCGAAAACTAAAGTTTTCATTAAAAAAAAAACTGAAAATATATATACGTATAAAATGTTTTTTTTCCTTAATAATGATTCCATTCGTTAATGATGCATAGCCGAAAATTGCCACGTACCTCCTGAAGACTTTTCGCGTACCCATGGGGGTACCCGTACCACACCATGAGAAACACTGCTGTAAGGACTTGTTTGTACGAATGTAATGAGAATTCTTTGATCATTATGATAAAATTTGAATAAATAAAACACTTGATGCATGTTGTTTATTATATATATTTTAGCGTTAAAAATAAAATTCTTACATCAATTCCTCTAAAAAAAAAAAGAGAATTAATTTATGCCATACGTATTTCAGAAAATTCTCAAAAAATCGATATTTTTATAACTAGTTCAGGCGACGAAGTATACGACTCGAGCTAATGTAGGTTACTACCCTGTTAAAAGATGCTTGAATGATATGTTGCTACAGAATGATAGTCTTTTAGTTTTTATTCTGTTTATTTAAGAGACATACTTAACATTCACTATTTGATAAAATATAAAGAACCACTGTCTTCGATATTTGAAGCGTTTCCGTTGCAGAGTCGCAATTCCGTTATCTGAAAATTCATACTTTATTAAATGGACAGCAAAGACATCTCTCCCTTACTATTTCTTCATTCCACACTCAAAACAACAAGCGCACTCTCTGTAAAGGTTCAATGATCAAAATCCAAATGAAGTTCTTATCATATTAAGATTAAATAATGAAGTATTTTAAGACATTCAGCGTAGATAATTTTAAGCAGCTTTGCTGGAATTTCGAAAATCTTCCTTTTTTCCATACTCCAAATCATTTTTAATTCTATGCATAGAAAATTCAGGTGAATGTGTATGGTATTAAGAAATAAAGTCCACGAGCGAAAAGAGGCATGTATTAGTTTCAGAGTGTCTAATAATCAGATTTGTGGAACAAAAATAAATAAAATAAAAGCCTGATATCGAAAGTATTAAAGTATGTCGAGATTTGAAAATTCTATCGTTCTTTAGAAAGCTACAGATTTCTTTTCATTTCTTTCCCCGAGATATCTTTGTGTAAAGATTGATGTAGAAATGAAAGAAGAAAATGAGAGAAATAAAGAATAAGAATTATTTATAATGTCACCGTGATTGAGACTACTTGTCAATATGAAAAAAGGTAAACTACATTTTAGAAGATTTTAGAAAATGTGCTTTAAAAACAAAATAACCATTTTTTCTTTAAAAACATCAAAATAAATATCAACATTCCTTATACAAACATTTTGTTTTCCATCAATTATCTTTATAATTTTTAAAACAATTCTTTGGTCATTACGATAAAATTTGAGTAAATAAAACACTTGATGCATGTTGTTTATTATATATATTTTTGCGTTATAAAATAAATTCTTATCAATTCCTCTAAAATAAAAAAAAATAAAAAAAAAAACGCATGTTTAGTAAATTATTCAAGCATAAGTCTCATTCCTCATCCAACCAGTTTTTTTTTTTAAGATTTAACTGAAATGGAAGAAAAAATTCTAAAGATAGCTGAATGTCTATTTATTTTAATTCTATTGTTCTTTAGAAAATACACTTGCTTATCCAATTATTGAAATTACCGATGCCGACAGCAATTACCGTTATTTTACCTTGAACGTGCAGTGTATGACCGGAGAATTTGTATTGATTTTCAGAATGTGTAAGGAAATTTTTTTTGTTGATCCTATGGAATAATTTGAATTTTTATTAAATCTTTGCACTCAAGTAGAAATGCGTATATCTCCTATATTTGAAAGCATTATGATTTGCGTATCAGTATTAAGTTCGGTATCATATATGTTCAGTATCTTTCCCTCTGGTGATTTTAAAAGAAACAAAATCGTTCGGTGATACCAGTGGAGTGGGAGCGTTTAATAATCGCGGCTTTGAAGTTGCTGGGCCCGTAAAGGGAACCATCAGTTCAAATAACTCTCGTCATCCGGAGTTGGTTGAGTACTCTGATTGTTAGAGATTTTTTTATAATGCTGTTGGCTTATCATTCCTTTCCTATATCCTCTAAGGACAATGTTATGTCTGTAGGTAATTATGTTCACGGGAACGTTTTACATAAGTGCTGAAGAAAAATCCGACAGCCCCTCCTGTGTAAATGAAGAACTCTTCTTCAATTAAAAACCATTATACAGGTTCCTCGTCATAGACAGGATTAGAAATATTTCCAATTAAAGAACATGTTACCCACTAGTCTATGGGGACTAAGAAACAACTTTCGGTCCAATTAGAACCGGTGTAAACAATAATAAAACACATATTTAATCAAACTCCATATATTAGCCTTCGCGCCTGTTAAAAGTATCGTGCATCGCGCCTGTATTCATTTTTCGTTTTATTAATGAAAAATATTTATTCGTATGGAGTTTCCTCCCTTTTTCTCCCCCGTCCCTATTGGGGCGAGTTGAGCCACCTCATGGGGAGGTAAGTATTCATGGCTGTAGATCCGTGTGTGCTCACGGGTCCGGCTTGCCTGCTTGCGGGATGAAAAATGCCAGAAAAACTGGCGCACAAAACCCTACTGCCCGCGCCCAAGACCAGCTAACTTGGCTATAGCTGATGAAGATCCTCCAATTTGTCACGTCTTCGACGGGAATCGAACCTGGGACACTCCTTCCCCAGTCATATTTTTATGCGGTTAGCCTAGTGGCTGTGCGAAGCGCACAGCCACTAGGCTAACCGCGCGGATAATGAAAAATATTGATGTCATGGTGGTGCAAATATTTTACCTTGATGATGATCATTGCAGCGTTCCAATTTTCTCTTTCCAGATTCAGGAAACGACAAAATTATTCACGGAATTATTGAATTACTCATAATCAAGATAGTATTACAATCAAACTTCACGTTTCAATGAAGTGCGCTACATGAAAGACAAACAGCTTTTAACTCTTCTATTGTGAAAATAGCTGCGATTCCCGTCACACTCCATTACCCAAGTATAAAATATTGCACTGATAGCAATGCTAAGCCAACGAAACACGATAGCAAATGAAATAGCCATGTTTATATCATGCTCATAAATTCTGCTTCACTGAAGTGGTTTCCAACGCATTCCTACACTTCCCTTTGATCATTTCAGAACATAATAAGATGCTTGTGTTTATGCACAGTTCATTTCTATTTATTAATTCCAACTTAGCATCTTTGTCGTTCATTTCATCCGCCTCTGTTCCTTGCATCCGTCTGCTTCAGTGTCTTCAATGCTCCATGTCTACGCATGGCTGCAACTTTTCAAGTGAACACATTAACAGATAATCGATCTAATAATTTTATCATAAAATTAAATATATGAGCATATATTATAAACGCGTGAGCTTATTTATATTCTGTGCATGCACAAAGAACGCTCACAGTATGCTGTTTTAATAGTTTCGTTTTAACAATCCAAAGCAAATTCAGTTTTTGATATTTGTCTACATTAATTAAAGTGTCGCATGAGATGGATATTATGTATTCTTATAAAATGAATATAGAATCTCCATTAGTAAATATAAGAATATGCAGGTATTTACTTGGATATTTGTATTCAAGGATTATTGCATACTGATGCAAGAATTAATTAGCATTTGCAAATAGTTCTCAAAAAGTGCACTGAGCTAAGTAAACATGCAGATCGTTAAAGTTAATAATATTATCGAGCATTTGAAGTTGTATTACCACTTTTATGAATGTTTTGTCTGAAGACCTAGTTGGGAATTTTCCGGATCGCCTCAACCGATATCCATGTAAATGACCCTAGATGTGTCTTATTGTATGGAAAATGTATATAGAGAAGCTCCATCGTGTTCAAAGTTCGTACCATACTGTGTAGTCAATGTGCTTCACCAAATAGTTGCGGAAATTCATCTTTCACAAAGCTAAATAAATGGGACCGTAAATCAACATTAAAATGTGTGAAATCAAGTTATCTACGCCACACGGAAGAGATGTTTAAAATTACTTTTCATATTTGTATGAGGATTCGTTTCTCAGCAAATGTTTGCTGTACGAATATTTGTCATCCCTTTAAGGGATAATTTACTATATGAATGTACCACTTGTAAAATGAACTTCATTGTATACGGTGTCGAATGTGATAGACATTGAACCAATAGCAAAATTTTAGTCATTGATCCTAAACAAGTTCTAGGTTATGAACACGTTGTGGCTTTCATCAATAGTAATAACGTTTTCATGCAATGTAGAACATTGCATTATAGACGCTGTTCTGGTTTGTAGAGAGGAGAGCGTATCAGATCTGAAACTAATAGGCTGTGGAAGTTTGAGTGGCTTAAAAACTTTTATGTATGGCTACCACACTTAGCCCACCCACAGTACTGAAATATACAGTAGTGTTACAATATTTCTTTGCTACGATTCAGCAAAGAAAATTGTACCGCCGTAATAATGTCTCGTTCTGTACGCCTCATTACACTACGAAATACATGCTTTCTGTTTAAATACTCTTCCACTAGAACTTTCTCAATATGAAGAAAATTCTCTAGAAATTAATGAATACTACAACACTTTTTGTTTCCATTACAAAAATCAATAAGATATGTCCTTGAATATTAGAACATATGAATGGAAATACATATTTAATCATACACAACTAATGTTCTGTTTAATAACTGCGACAATTGGAGTAAACACATTTTAGTTTGTTAGAAGGCAGCGTAACATATACAACGACCCACGTATTGTATATTTGAAGACCAAAGTGGTAGTCTGGGAATTTACTTTAAACATGAATTGTGAATATTTGAAGAAATGCTTTAAGAATACAGTCAAAGATTCATTAGTGGACTGATATTTAATGCAAAAGTTTCGAAGTACAAGGATCTGTTGTAAGTTCACGAAGCTAAGAACGTTCTTCGTATTCTCCCTGCTAATGAGTACTACTGTTGTGGACCTCATTTTATGAGGAGATGCGTATACTGTTGAACTCGTTCTAACTGCTCTGTGGATGTAGCAATGATGATTAACCTTGTTTACTTTAAAGGAGTAACGATCGTAAGTTTCCTATCGATACTATTTACTGCATCATAAAAATAAATTTCTATTTCTAAGATTAATTTGAATTTATTGCAAAGTTTATATTTTCAAGATTGAAAATATTTTCTTTTAACTTTTTTGTATTATCTGCCAGCGTGTTTCAATTAGTATGAAAAATATGACATAACCAAATTACCGTTTATCTATTTGGTGTATGGATTTTAAGTTTAGAGATATATGAAAATAATTCTACGGAGATGAGATTGAGAAAAATATAAGGAATTTCAGAACGGAAGCCATTGCATTCAGATAATTTTATTCGATCCTTAGAAATTAATCTTTAGGACTTGGATTTTGTTAACCTGTCTTTCAGTAATGAAATATTGTTTATATATATATATATATATATATATATATATATATATATATATGCGGTATTTCAAGACTGGTGCTATGTAGAACCACTTTGACAGAGGAGCCAGTGCTTCCTTACATAACAGACGATCTAAAATTGACACTTTCCAAATGCTGGTATTTTAAACCTTATGAGAGCAGAACTGAATATTCTGATATGCTTTTCAGATTAATACATGTTCATAGTCATGTTTCGTTTTGCAGACGTATATCAGGCCTCTTTAAATTAATGACTATATAATAAACAAAAACATATTTGTTTTATTTGATGTATATGTAGTTTGAAAGAAACATTTATTTGATAAAATGAATGCTAAAAACAGTCGAGATTTTGTACTTGCTTTAGAAACACGCATCATAGTTTTGTATGCATCCTTGATGATACAGATTCTTAGTTTGCAACAGCGATCATCTTGCATCTTCTTTTTAAAAATCATTTGAAAATACAAGAAATAGTTTAAAGTAAGCATGAGTTTAAAGTGGTCGATTAGAAAGTTCAACTCGATGAGAAGAGAAATCGAAAATATTAACTGTTGTAGCAAGTGCCACTAAAATTAGCACCCAACCATTAAAATTAATTCAAACATTTTCTTGCATACATCGGAAAACAGATTGGGAAAAAAATAATAAGCCCGCATTACGGAAAAAATTTCGTAAAGCTTTAAACGCCTACTCACTAGAAGTGGTAAAATCTCTCTCCTCGAAAAGAATGCAATGGTAATTTGCGTGGGTAGCCGTGAAGGCAGAGTTATGGGAAGCAAACAGAAAACTGGCGCCAGAAAGATGCACGCTATGTACAGTAGAAGAAAAAAAAATACTTGCTGCAGAAATTAAGTATTTTATCTGCGTTTCATCTTAGGCTGGAAATATTGAAAATCTTTATTTTAAAGCGAACAAACATTTGTTTATGGAAAATCTAAAGAAGGGAATTTAAGTTCTTTCAATGATAAAACAGGAACATTATTTTTTTGTTTTTAGGTATTCAAGAATTCTGCCAAGAAAATCAATATATACTCGAATAGGAAAGTTAGCCACATTTAGGATGACGAATGAAACGCATATTTTCAACTGTAAAATGAATATACGAAGTATTTTTATATTAGAAAAAAAACATCCTTTTATATTATATATTATACTTATATTATACTAGTATTTGTAAAATACATACCTATAAAAACATACATACCGGTTGACAAATTATTCAAAACCTAGCTCACCAGGAGAAAAAAATTACTCTCCCAAAATCACTCAGCATTTTAATGACATATCTCAATAAGAGTTTCACAAAATGATTGATAATGCTTCCCTGTGGTTGAAGTTATTTACGTATTTTTTATTAAATACAAATATATTTTGTTTATTCTGCAGTTACTAAGTTCGAGAGTATTTGTCGAGCCGTGTATGTATTTAATCAGCTGCTAGAACCCAGGACAGCAACGCAGACGTTTTTCCTAAGCATACGAAATATTTTGTATACAGACAGAAACGCGTTTTAATTTGCAATAGAAGTTTGGAATTTTTGAGTTTGCAATTTAAAAAAAAACTTTCAAACTCGATGAAAACTGCCATTTAACTACTGAAGATATTAAAATATAAAAGGCATGGATAGAACTTTGCATCTTGAGTAGACATACCTGTATGCTAGAAAAACAATACATTACATTTGTTTGGAGGGAAAAATAGGTTCGAGCAATTTTATATTAAACAGTAGCTAGTGACATTCTGTACCCGAGTTGAGAAGTGGTTGGGTTGGCAGGATTTTTTTTCTTTAACAATATATCTTTTGACTTCCTCAAAATAGATCAACTGAGACGAACATATTCAAATCACTGACGTAATACGTTTATTTAATGCCGTAGTTGCCTTAATTCCAAACAGACTAACCCCATACCGCTTATTCATATAGCTGCTATGAGTCTACAAAGCGTTAATGGAAATGTTAAAAGATTGAAAGATTATCGGAAAGCTTATAATTTAAAGAATTCCGAATATCTTCATTAGTGATGATAAAAACACAGTTTTCAAAACTGATACTTCTTTTAATGAAGTACCAATTTAGGATAAACTGAAACTAATGGCTGATTAGTATTATATTGTCATATATTTAGCTATAGTATCGCTAATTGCTTTAAGAAGTTTTCTCTCCTTCCTTCCAAATCAGCAGTAAGCAGTTTTCTTAGATTTATAAGCAGAATAATGCATCTTTGTAGTTGGGTACTTGATTTCCTTTGAGCTGGAAGAACTGCTGCCTTTCTCCTTTATGGTCTCCTGAATATGCTCCTTTTGTTTCAGGAAGGCTGACAGTTGTGGTTGTAAAGCCATGTGAATGATTCCTCACTCAGCAGATATCATTCAATCATATCACATGAGCCTCGTTTGAGTTATTCGCCAAGAAGCACTGTTTAACAACATCGCTATTGGTTCTTTAAGATCGTATTTGCAGCGTACCATTCGTTGAAAAACACGGATGTTCCTGAAAGATGTTCTACTCGGTAAACTTGACTAATCAGCGCTCCAGTTGAGTTCTATCAATTGATCTCCACTCCTTGCCTGGGAGAGAAACTGAAGCTAATACAATTTTAAAATTGAATAAAATACAAAAGCGAAAGAAGGTTTCAAGACACAGCAAATTGGCAAACAAAAGAAGTAATAATGGGAATAATTTATTATGTGATTTAATAATTCACAATTTGAGATTATGAGCAGCCTCTGTACTTGTTTTTCTTGTATATAAGACAGAGAAGTGCCAATTATTTCGGAACTGTAATCATGAAAAGTGTAGAAAATGCCAGCACTATCAAATGATTTCTGGGGAAGAGTAGTGAACTAAGGAGAAGCTTCTGTGCTGAGACTGGGATTCTTAAGAAGATCTAAGAGGCGGCATCACAAATTGAACTGTATTCGATTTTTGGATTGATTTTCAATCTGTGTGCTGTTGGTAGTTCAGAGGTAAAGTAATTCTCAGCGCAAGGGTGAACGTAATTTTGAGGATGCTCAGTAGGTAATACTTATAACTTGTTTTTCCAGGCTCCTTATTTCTCCTTCAAAAATAACTCAGATGAATGTTGTGAATAGTAAGATAAGCAAAAAAAAATTTTCAGAGACTATGATCCAGAATTGAATTTTGAAGCATTTGCAGTTTACAACCTTATGACAATCCTTTGAGCTACACGAAACAAACTTTCGGATCCTTGTAGTTCAAAGACCTAGCAAAATAAAAGAGGTATAGTGTACTACCATTATCAAAATTGTGGATTATATTAACAATCGTCAAAGATAATTGTAAATCATAAAAAATAAACGTGACAATTTCGTGGTTGGATCATAAGATGCAAACCTATACACCTTGAACACTATGAAGTGGAGATTTTCATGTGAAATACAACCAGGAAAGTTTTACAACCTATTTTATATTAGTGAATTGAATGGAATAAATGTTTCTGAATGTATCTGTAATCTTTATTAAGAACATCAGTTTGAGTTTGTTCAGTCTTTACCATGACTTTTGACCGAACATAGCGCCATAAGAAAAGATAACTCTGTTGACGATTATAGGAATCTATAGTGATCATTCATTAGTTGATTTTAAAGCAGCACAGAAGCAAAGTATTCTTATATTTCTCCATTCATTTAGAATGGAGTTATGAGTTTGCAATTCCAGGAAAAGTGAGCGGACATTTTTGGAGTAATAATGTAATGGTCTCTTTAAGTGCAATAGAAAAAAAACCCAGTAAATTTAACAAAGAACATATACATATCTGCATATTTTAAGTAAAGAGGCAATAAACTTACTGTACACTTAAGTGTTGCGGACGGGCACAGGATTCGAACCCACAACATATTGATAAATAAAAGAATGGGTAGGCAATACTCTCGGTCAACCGAACCGAATTTGGACACGTTCAAATTTGGTGCCTTTCGAAAATTTATTAAAGAAATAAACTTTGAATATGTTGATAATTCACATCTTGTTTTGAGAATTAAGTATTGGAAGAAAAGCAGGTGATTTGGATTGAAAGTCAGTTATGAAAGTTCGCTTGAACTTGAATGCATGTAAACTTCTTGGTGGATGGATTCTTTAGTAATAATTGCGAATATGAAGTCAAACAGGTAATGGTTATTTACAGACCCATCAGAATAGTTTCAGTAATGCATTTAGTGCAGTTTTTTTTGGAAAGTAGTAATCCACCGAGAAAGTCACGATTATCAACCCGCTATCAGATATTATAACAATACTATTATCCATAACACATGAATAATAACGTCATGTCAATATTGCTTCTTGGGAACATTCAACACTAAGTGATGATCTAATTGCCTAGCTCGGAGGAAAAATTCACAATGTACTCCGGACCACTGGTGAAGTATAGAGTGGTTAGAATTTGGTCAGATATTTTTGCAGGCGGTATGAATAATTTGTGAGATGATTGTTGATAGCCAATTCCTCGGTATCCCTATCAACTTGATCAAGTAAAATGGAAAATGAAAGCAAATTATTCTGAAAGGAGATACTGGAATAAATTTTTCGAGCTTTTCCATAAATAATAAATATCACTTGAGATGAAAACAACATGCAGTTGGAAAACTGAAATGAGTAGTATTTTAAGTTGAGTTTGGAAAAATAGATATTTGGCAGAAGAGTGTATGAAATGAATGTTATTGAGTTTGGAATTGAGAATATTTTTGAACTTGAAACGGGTTTAAGCAGTTTGACTTTTTCACATCTCATTTATTTATTTCGCATTAATTCAAGATAGCGCTTCTTTAAAATAACGTAGGAATCACGCCTTTGACGAACCCATGCACATAAAGAATTTTAACTCCTGTTAATCGTGACTTCAGCATGTGATATCGCCTCTCACAATTTCATACTATTGTGCTTTTTTCTTTTTTTTCCTTTTTTCTTTTTTGCAGATCAAGAAAAAAGATACTTTTTTCTTGATCTTGTGTTCCTTGAGATACTTTTTTAAATATTTCGTTTTTCCTATGCGATGGATATGTGCATTTTTTCACTAATATTATGCCTGAATTCGGCTAAGCCTACTTTTAAAGGTTTCATTTGTAGAGTAATAATATCCAGAACATAATATTGAAATTTGAATTGTGTTTTGCGTACGGTATTCTCAGAATTCCATGCTTATTTATCGAATTAGGAAATGTTTACAAAACAATAGCATTTTAGAAATGGCATTTGCAATATTTGTAGATTTTAATTTTAGCAATGCAGGTTGAATTTTCAGAGTTGAAAATGTTTTAATTTTACAAACAATTAAATAAATTAACTACTCAATTTGCTCTTATTTATGCTTTAATCTATTGAATTATAAATAATTGCAATATACCTATGATAGATTTTAGTATTTTTATATTCATTGTCTTTTAGTTAATTAAATGTATTTTAATTCTTACTGACGTACCACTGGTTCGTGTACCATATGAATATTTATAATAAAAATTCATCTGAAAATTCGGAAACTAGCGAAACAATAGCAATATTTCTAACAAAATTTCTTCAGAAAAATACATTTAAGAGAAATTTATCTGGGGCTTAGATAATAGGTTGGGGGGGGGATTAAAAGCAACTAGTAGTTTTCTCAATGTATCATTCGATTTGAAAAACGATCTCAGCAAATAAAATGTGATACGAAACTCCACTATTTTTTTTCGACAAGTTGATTATTGTTGACAGAAATAAATGGCGAAACCTGTAGGAATGTGCCTCACTGTTGTTAAGTGCTGCCATTCAGAATATACTCCAGATTTTGCATCTCTTTCAAATCTCAGCTGCGATGCACTTTTCCTTTTCCCCTGTCCCTTTATATTAATCCACCTTCCCCTAGACGGTTCTCTCACGTTTCAAATGGCATCATAAAAACTTCCTTGTTATCGATCCAGCGAGTCGAAATATAGTTTCTCCTGGGAGAAAAACACCTGCGCTGGTTCGAACGCTGGTACCCTTTGGCCCTATCTGCGATATATTCTGGTGTCCACTTTCAACTATAGTCTCGCGCATGTGTGCAGAGAATACAATCAATCACTCAGGAAACCCACGAACAAAAGACTATTTGTGCAGAGGATAAAGAAAGATCCATAGGCTATCCACGCGTAATCATAGGTTTTATTTTTTCCCCAGAATTGGAGCCTGCAATGCAACAATTTTTGAGAAATTTACTTTTTAGAACTAGAAACAGTTTCATTATATAGCAATATAATGAGGCATCTGAATTCAAAAGTAAGATTATTATTCTCTCAAGTATACGTATTTGAAACAGGTATTTCTATGGAATATTTCATGGCATGCATTAATACTACATGAAAAATAACATTTCATTTTTATATCTTTAAAGTACATTTTAAGCCATAAAAGCTTTAAAATATGGAAGTTTTATTTTATTTATTTGAACTATATTTGAAGTATTTTATATGAAATATAGAAAAATGTAGAAATCTACATTTGTAGAAATGGGATTTATATTAGCATTTCTTCAGTAAACGAGACATTATGCTTCCCAATCCAAAATAGACAATTACTGTGGTTATTCGGACTTATGTGGAAGGCAGCTACACTAATAGTATGGGCCTGTTTGGAGATGTGTTAACTGCATTCATTGTCTGGTAGGGTCTCTGTTTAAATTAATTTTTTCTAATATTGTTCGTCTTGTATTATGCTAACAAAACATTAAACAAAATTTAAATAATTTATTAACAATTCCTTTTAATTAAAACAACACTGGAAAATATTACCTAAAAAGTGGTATTTTTTTTAAATTTCAACCCAAAGATCCTTCTCGCGGAAGACGGATACAATGATAGAAATTTTATACAGCAGCCATGTAAGAAAATACACCATCCTGAGGATTAATATCCTAGATTAATTAAGAAAAAAGCCCCTCCTTCCGAAAAAATAGTTGCGTACCACCGACTGTGGAATATTAATCGCATTAAATACCTTCCATACATTTATCCAGATCCATCCTAAATTTATTTAATCCATATTTTCATTTATTGAACGCATAACCTATCAAGCGATTCTGGGAAAAGACAAAAAATATGCATACAGTTAAAGATTTTGACACCTTAATAGCTCACGTCTCGAGTTCAGTATTGCTTGCAGGTTTATAAACATCTTTTCTCGTAAAAATGGCTCATTCTAGTTAGTAATGCACTATTTCAGATTTTTATGTAACACCAGTACTATTAGAAGTAGTGTAGTGTAGTGTAGATGCATAAAATGAATATGGTTTTGAAATACGAGGAGTTTTAACCACAGGAAATCACTCAACGGATTATTAATTGGTGAATTGGCTGAATCCCTCAGAATTAAGGATCGGAAATCTTGAAAATCGGAAAAGTTACTTAATTTGCACATCATACTTTTAAAAACAGGATAATGCCCGTGTCAACTGACATGCGTTGTGTCATAGCAGTTTATATATATTTATATATCTTTTTCGTTACCACTGATTAGATATCAAACCAAACAGAAGGTGGGTTTCACACCCTCGAGATTAGACACTGGCTTCAGTCGCATCTCTCCCAGTTCAAACCTAATAATCTGGATCAGAAACTCTAAATCAATTTTCGTCAAAATGTGGGAGGTGCATTTTTTACTTGTGATTTCATGTGAAATAACGCAGTTTCAAGAAACGATTTATTAAATTTCATGTATGCCTTTATTACTATTCATAACGTTTAGTAATTTACAGCAAACTTTGAATACTGCTGAAGTTCCATCCGGCTCTATATGATGTTTCAAAGAAATAGATAATAAAATAAGAAGTAAATAAATAATATATTTATTTATTGCTTTATTCTGCATGGCATAAAATTTCCAAAATGGCATTATGGAAGTAGAGAATTGACCGCCTTCAGTGTAACATTTTAAAGTATATTTGTACTGCTACTACAAACCATTTCTCCCCACGCATTAGAAACGTCTTATTCTGGATCACTTGTTAAAAGGATAAGTGGAATGTGCCTTCTTATTATGAAGTGGCAATTTCCTTAATATTACGGTATATATTCTAACGGTTGGTAATTTGATGCAGTGTATTTCAACCAAACAAATTGAGTTTTTATTATTTCAGTGTGTTGTATTATGTCTTCTTAAAGAAGTGAATTCATTTATCACGCAGTTCAGTGACGAACGCCAATAATATTGAACATCTTCCTGTCATGGTTTTAGGTCAAATTGCTTGTTGTCGTCTCGTACCATTGCTTTCTTTGTCTCCTAATCTTTCCCCATTTATTTTATATCTACAATATTACTTTTATATCTTCTATTGTGTATTCGATCATATGTTCTATCCGTTTGCATTTACTTTATGTAACAGTTTGTTTTGTGGTCCTTTAGTATACCAAGAAATTTTTCGAAGCATTTCATTTGAGCAATTTGAATTCGATTTTCATCTTCTTTAAAGTCCAGGTTTTACTTACATATAATAATGTTGGTTGAGATTGTGTAATATTCCGATTTCAGTATAATTTTGCGCTAGAGATGGCGTAAATATATTACGCCTATTTAACAAGGTTTGAGATTTTTATGTCTTTCATCTGCATATCATAAAGCATATACCACATATCTAAAAGTGTTCATTTGTTCTAATATTTTCTGACACTATTTTTCTTCTTTCTGGGTTTCTCCTTTCAAAGCTATTGCTTTTTGATGTTTCCTTTGGATTTGTACTGTGCTAACATTAGTTTTAATGATCAGTGAGATTCGAAATATTTTCTGCATCTATTTCGTGAAATGACTAATAATTTATTATATTTATATATCAAGTCCTATTTTATACAAGTATTGTCTGTTAATTTTATCAAAAGTTTTTTTATAATCAAAAGCAACATTTTTTTCTTTTACTCGTAATTATTAATTACATTGAAGATTTTGACCCTGCAAGGTCGATATTTAAATCTTGTCCGTTCACGTCGTTTACAGTACAGTTAACTTTCCGTAGTTTCTGTAGTAACTAAACTCCTTAGTAGTTTCGGTCATTTTTCATTTCCTTTGTTTTTGAAATGAATAACCGGTGAATTTTTTCCAACAGAAGAAGATAGAAGCTTCCACTAATCCAAACATTATTAAAGAATTTCAGGATTCTTTCTTACAAAATCTTTATCTGCATGCTTGTGTAGTTCCATTATCTTTAGTTTCTTCTCCTGGTGTTTTTTTATTTTCTTTATTCGTGTTTAGTGCTGACATTGTAATATTCTCTGTTAGGTCATTTTTGTTTCGTATATTTTTACTTTATCTGCCTAGAGATCCCGAAAATAGGTTACTGCTTTTCTAACGCTGTTTTTAAATTCCTTCATTTCTTTTTGATGTATTTTATCATTTTAAAGGTTTCGTGTTATGGATTTGATATGCTTTTCAAGTGTTTTCTTACAAAATTCTTCCATTTCATATTTTTCCCATTCTCTTTAATAAGTTCTCTATCTGAAATACTTGTGAAATCAATTTGGTTTCACAAACACCATTCTTCGCTATCATCTTGTTTGTTGTCCATAAATTCCTTCGCAAGCAGTCCCGTTTCCAAGTCGACGTAATTTTTCTCTTGAAAATGTTTTTCTTCAGAATGTAAACTTTATATGTTGGTACATACACACCTAAATAATATACTGCGGCCACATGAGCAACCGATTTAAATGCGCTAGTGCAATCACAACACGGAAACTTATATGAAGACTCAAGAAACTAACCCACCAGAGTGAAAACGTGCTGAGAAGATTGTTAAGAAATCTCAGTAATGAATATGGAAACGATCAGCCAAGAATGCAAGGAAACTACATGGGTGCAGGTCCATAGTAGGATGCTACGTACAGAACTGCACAGTTTCAGTTCATAATGAAGCCATATGCATATAAACCAAACAGCAATCGTGGCTGTCATCAGGTTCGAGTACTTTGTTGTGTAGAGTACCAGAATGATTCGTAGGGTGCTTACTTTCGTGGACCTCTTTTTTTTTTCTAGCAGGCGAGCGTACATGTGGCAAATGCCTCAGGAATGCACAAGTACTTCATCCCTACTGTTTGATGATAGAGGTGTAATTGCCTGGAGTCGTTTCTCCCATTATGGCCGAACTAGGACTTAAGATTTTAGTATCTAGGTTACCCAGCGCTGGAAATGCAGTATTTCTACTTCCCTAATTGTGGTACTTCTTCAAGGTAACAGAACTCTTTCCGAGAGAAAATGCAGCATGTCCTTCTATTGATGCATGTGCTAATTGCTGTGTAGTAAGAATGAATTCGAGTTTTTGGACGTGTGGAGTGAATTTGAGGGAAGATTGGATTTGTATTAGAGGGTATGAGACCTAACACAGATTCAGGGAAACTAAATTATAAAGGGAGGAATGGTGTGAATGTGAGTGTAAGAGCGACGATGTTATATAATTGTGTTAATGAGAGGACTGGGCTCTGTCATGGAAATATTAACGAGGAGAGAACGATTTCGCGTATGTGTTTGTCCGGTTCGGACCCATCAAATGTGTGCAAAGATATCTACATATGTAAGGCATTAGAAGAGAACAGAGATCTGCAAGTTATCCATCTGTATCAGGCAGACTGCAGAAATGCTAGGAGTATCAGAAACAAAGGGATGGAGTTTGCTGCCTTAGTCAATATGTTGCGACCTCCGATTGTAGATATTAATGAGAGCAGGTTATTAGAATCAGACCTACTAACTGGTATCGAGTGTCAAGGGTACAGTATATTTAGGAAGAATAAGATACGAGAGGAGCGGGCGTGCTGCTAATGATATCGGATGAATCCAGTTAGAGTTGAGACCTATGATTGTAATACTATAACATTGTTTCATGTGGAATTGACTTTGAAGCCATCTGGTGTGACGTGGAATCTAACAAGACGAATTACTTAGTGGGGTGTTGTTACAGAGCTGGTGGATCGGTAGCTGGTGATGAAGAAATGCAGCACCAAATAGAAAAGGTGCGCACAAAAAGAGTAATCATAATGGGAGACTTTAATTATCCAAATATTGATTGCGTAGTAGTAGATTCTCATGAGAAGAATGAAAATGCATTTATTGAACTGTTGTGGGATACCTCCGTCCAGCAGAATATTACAGAAGAAACTCGAGGACAAAGAGTGTTAGATTTGATTATAGTGTCAGAGGGCGTTTCAGTTAACTACGTAACTCTTCCACCTCCCGTTGGTGACAGTGGTCATGCGGTATTCACTTGGGAAGTGACTAAGTTTATGAATGTTCCATTCAGAAAAGGTTACATGCTGAACTACAAAGCAGGAAATTATGACCAACTGAGGAATATACTGAGTTCAGTGGAATGGGATCGGTTGATGGATGGGAAGAATATCGACAGTGCATGGGAAGCATTTAAACAATACTTAAATGATGCGATATCAGAATGTGTCCCGAGAGCTCGAAGAAAAAATAGAGTACGAGCCAAATGGATGTGTAATCTTATTAAGCAAGTGATTCATAAAAGGACGATGATGAAGGAATACCGTGTCCGTAAGGACGACGTCCGTTATGAACGTTTTAAGCAGCAGGCTAGAATAACCACAACTGTTGTACGTAAAGCAAAGTCTGAGTAGGAAAAACTGCTGCTGCGTGCTAAAGACAATGCACAAGAATTCTTTCGATATTCTACAAGTAAAAGAAAAAATGAACGTGAAAGAATTACTCTTCTAAATCCTGATGGCGTGAGGGGTTTCAGATGCAGAAGAGGTTGTTCAGTTAATGAGTGTCAATTTTGTTAAAAGTTATCAACCTGGTGTACGCAACATTGAGCTCACTGTTACCTCTTCACTAGATGAAGAAACGCAGGTGTATGAGGCCGAGGTATTAGAGCTGTTGCACAAATTGAATAAGAATTCAGCAATAGGGACGGATGGGATATCAGCACGTGTGCTAAAAGTGTTCAGCTGAACTGGCCATTCTTTTGACCAGACTGTTTGATATATCCCAGAACAGGGAAGATTCCACAGAAATGTGTGGTAATTCCATTGCACAAAGTGGTGAAACACGGATGTATCCAACTATCGACCAATTAGTATCTCAGGAGTGGTGGTGAAGATTTTGGAAAAATTGGTTAGGGCTCGCATTCAGAAATGGGTTGACAGTGAATCTACTTTGCAATGAACAACAAGGGAAGGTCATGTTTTAGCTAATTGCTTACATTCTATAACAATGTTACCATTGAACTAGACAAGGGAAATGTATACACAATAATACTTTGCTAAGGCTTTTGATAGAATACAGCATGGGAGACTGTTGCATAAATTGGAGAAAATGGATTTGGGTTATATAGTATTAGCGTTGATAAGAGGATGGCGGACTGACAGGTATGAAAAAGTGGTATACCAGGGATGTGAGTCTGCAAGATTTAAGGTAACAAGTGGTGTACCACAAGGATCAGTGCTTGGTCCACTGTTATTCGATCCGTACGTTAATGATATTGGGAAGGATTTGACAAGTGACATACAGCTATTTTCTGGTGATGCAATGCAAAGATAGGTTGGGTAATCAGGAATACTGCTGATATGTAGTACTTGCCGAATGATTTGAATAGGTTGGAATTCTGGGCAAGGGAAAATGGGTATTAGTTCAATGTCAGTAAATGTAAAGTTATTCACTTCGTTGGGATTAGATATCCAATGTCGTATTTATATTGGTGGGATTAGGCTAGAAGAAACTAATGAGGCTATGCATCTTGGAGTGTTAATAGAAAGAAAGTTGATGTTCCGGGCCATGTGGCAAAGATTGGAAATACAACTCAAAAGATAATTGAAATGCTGAAACGAACGTTCACTTGTAAAGATATGGATGTTATTTTGCCTCTTTACAAGGCCTTGATAAGCCCTCACTTGGATTATTGTGCGCATGTCCTGGTCTCTGGTTTTCGTTCTGATTCTGATATATTGGAGAGAGTACAAAGGAGCGTGTTAAAAAAATGATATCAGGATTGTGGAATACTAATTATGAAGACAGATTGAGAATTTGTATTCTGCAGACACTAGCAAACAGGAGAAAGAAGGGTGATATCATTGTGACTTGCATACTTCTGAAAGGTCATATAGGATTTCAATTTATGGAGGGTGGGGAAAGGACATCCTTGGAAGCTGAGAATGAAGGCCGCTAAGGAGGAGGGTTGAGGGCTAGATTTTTCTCTCAAAGGGTGGTGCATAATTGGAATGGATTTCCATTGGATGTTGTGAGTGCAAGCAGTGTGAATGAATTCAAGAATAAGGATGATAGCTGGTGTGTGTAATATGTGACCTCCCTCGACTCCCTGGAGTCTCTGATCCTATCGCAAACAGTGACGGGAATATTTAAATGTGTAGTGTGTGATCATCATTCTAGGCTGGCCACAGGCTATTGTAGTGCGCGTGCTAGGTTTTGAACTTATGCCTCTAATACTTATTTGAACATTATGTGTATTTATATTATTAAAAACACCTTATTCTCTTTAGTCAAATACTGGAAGAAGCAGTACTTCCGCTGCAATTTAAATGTTGCTAATTTACTGTTGCTTGTTTAATAATGAAAAGCAATTATATTTTCTTATGTCGCATTTCTCGAATTAATTTTAGCTGCGGTATTTTTTTAATATATCAAAGCTAACTTGAATTCTAAACAAGTAACGTAATAAGAATATGATCCAAAAAACCACCTTTAAATTGCGACCAACTTCCTGTTTCCTTAGTGAATAGCTTTCTTTTTACAGTTGAGAAATGATTTTGCAGGATACTCATTTTTAGATGAAGTATGAAAAATGCGAAGAATGAGTATGAAATCATTTGTACGTTTCGACCCTAGGAGGTGTGGTATTTTTTTCCCGTCCTTCAGAGCTCTACCGGAACATTTTTATCTAATTTCGATGCAGTTTGATATAACTGCATCGATATTTTTTAACAGCGTAAAAAATAATAATATTTCCGTTTCGTCAAAAACGATTAAACTTTGCCAGCTGTAGGAAGTTTTGCGGATAAAGCAACTTCGTGATACACAGGCTTAAATGCCAGTGGTCTTTATTAACGTAAGAATTGATTACATTCCAAATTTGTCGAAGTCTGACTACTCTAGAAATGTCAACAAGGTAAGAAAATTCTTTATAAAATTCTCTTTCGCTTCCTATTCAAATGGGAGCAATTTTAGAGACTCCTAAGAAATGTTAGAAACATATTATACTGCATTTTGTCGACATCAGTTAAACGAGCCGACTTGCAAAAGTTCTTTCTCACTTATATAATCCTCTTCATATTAGTCAGACTGAATTCCTCATTCTCATTTAACAATGCAATAAACAGCCGTATGCAAAATTTTTATTCAAACGTGGCTACAATGCGATCGACCTACACGTGGATACAGAATAAGAAAAGAAACACGACGTTTTGTGGGTATTTTAGCCATTTTCAAAGTACTATTTTATTCAGTAACTGAACTTTTAAATGAGCTTCAACTGTTCCATCATCTGTCCTATTGATTACTCAACTTCTGTCGAAAGTAGGAGGCGGATTTCAGCAACAACTTCCTCACTGAATCTGGTAATAAATCAGTAACTTTCTGTTCGAAACGGAGTCACTGCCGAAGCTCTTGTTATATAAACATTAGTCCATTACTCACTACTACCTGTTTTCATTGGCTATTGACGGAGGAAAAATTTCAGTTTGTTTCACAATCGGGGCATTCAAGTGAATTAGATTTATGGATGGCTGGAGTTTAAAGATTTTCACAACTAAAGGAAAAAAATCATCGTTAGTCTACCATACAAATAAATTTTCACCATACCTTCTCTACTATTTACCTTGTATCCTAATCGGAAGAACTTATTGGAAAAACTTGGAGCATACTTCGGTCTAGTTTGTTGAGAACATTTATAGACATCATCTGAAGATGATTTAGCTAATTCCCACAGAGTTGATTGAATATTTCCTTTCAGAAACCAATTAATATCCAAAAGGTATAGCTAAGAAAACAGACCTGCAATTCAGACAAACTCTCTCAGTTGCTTATCTGTTCATCGTTAACAACGAATTGTAGTTATTTCAGTTCATTATAGTTAAAAAAACTGTTTCCTTTTCGTCTTCCTCAAACGTGTCTGAAAATTGTAATATGTTTTAAACTTTTATCGATGTCGAATCTGTTTTACAGTTTCCTTAATGTGACCTATTTCCCCGCAAAGGTTGAAAGAAAATTCTGCGCCTTTACTGGAAATGTGAAATCGCTCTCCCGATAAAAGTGGAAATCTTCGTTCCTTCCATGCATTGGAAATTATCTTCATACACTGCTGCTCGACTTGTAAATCATTTGTGAGTAGGCATTGCTGGTTTTAAGCTTCTTAATATATAAAGTGAATGGTTATGATCTTCTTTATTCTTTCTCATTATTTTACTTGAATATGGTTTTACATAGAAGAAAATGGAATTCTTTGTAACTGTGATTTTCTCGTAATTTGTATTCCGAGAAATGCAATGTTTTTTGTTTAATCAGATAGTTTTTATCTCGGATCATTTATACTAAGAAAATAAATATTTCTCCGTCTGAAAAAATGTTTCATGTCCAGGAATTCGAAGTATTTAAGTGAAAAAAGGTTTAGATATGGTACAACAGCGTGTTCTATAGAGATCGGATGAGTGGTTTATTCCACCGAGAAGAGAATAAGAAGTATTTCGTTTTTTTATGTAATTAGTTAAAGAATAGACGAATGACAGTTCCGCACACGAAGGATTTATACCCATACTATAATTGTACCGGGCATGGGCTAAGAAATGTTTGAATATTTATTTTTATACGCTTATTTGTTACTCAATTGAAAAAACAAGCATACGACTTTTTTCCAGCTACTTCATCGCCTCCAATATGTTGGGCAATGGTCTCCCGCCAGGTGGTGAAATTCATCTTCCACCTAAACTCAGTCAAAAAAAAATAAAAAATCCATGCCCACATCAAGATCAGATGCGTATTGGCTAGAAATAGGTAAGTTAATCATTTTCAAAACAAATTTTAAAAATGGTTTGCTGTTTTGAAAACTTTCAAAAATTCTTTCGAAAATGGGTTTGAAAATGGAATTCCTAAATTTTATTCAAATATTTAGGAATTCAGCAAGAAATGCAGAAGGTTATAACTTTCTGCATTTAACTTTAAGAGTGGTGATTTTGCATTTATCAGTTCAAAGCAAAAATTAATCAAAAAACACTATAACCACCCATCTCGCTTCCGGCCATCCATACCTCACGGTTAGCCTCAAAAGGCTGGTGATGCGGTATCCTGGTATGGGAATTCTCATGGACATCACTGGGGCCTCCCAAACCCACTGGACACACATCGATCCCGCATTCCTAGCAGTTATTTGCTTTACATGGGACAACGTGGCCAGATGAATCATGATTCTTCCAGCAAGACAACGCCATACGTTACAAGGTTCGCATTGTGCAAGAATGATTCGAAGAGCGCATTTAATCATTCATTGTGTTCCTTTCGGCCGACCAACAATTTCTACCGATTTAAATCCTGTCGAACATTTGTAGGATCTGGCAGTCAATGTCTATTCCATGGGGAGTTTTTATAACTAGTTGGTTCTAAAATACCTCAGGACCCTTCTGTGGTCTAATGCACAACACGTGTGCAAACGGCTATTTCGACCGAAATATGCCGCTAGTTAGGTCGTCATAATGTTTTATCCTTGAAAATAAGCTTATCATTACTGAGTGAGGTGTGATTATCGATCTTCGTACATATATTTCTGGGTCTACATGAAACAGCATATATTTGAGTTATGCCGGTACTAATACTGAGATAGACAAGTATTCTTCATTCGAAACAGATTTCCTTTACTCTTTTTAAGATCTGCAATAATAATATAGTTTTATAGTTCCATTTTAGGATCTTTCATATACGTTTTAAAGAACTTAACTTTAGAAATATATTTCAATATACCTGTCTAAACTAGTCGAATATATTCTGCTCTAAATATTTGTTAGCCAAGAAGATTAAGGAGGTGTTTCTGTTTATTACAAATACATCGTTCCGATATTTACTTTATTAACCAATTGCCTTGAATACCTTCAACCAATAAGAAAAGCCATAACACATTTTTCACTATATATTTTTTTGCTAGTCAAGTAGCAGCGAGAATGTAATTTTATGTGTCATGTAAATAACGCATACAATTACCCAGCAGTGGTTCGGATTGTACTTTGGTATCATGGGCGAGCTAAGATTCTTTAGTAACTATTCTGGGGATAACAAACGCCCAAAACAAGCTATGGTAATGAGGTGTATTATGCACATAAATATATTAGCATTAACTAAGTAGTGGACACAGGGATTAAATGTTCTGTTATGGGTGAGTCAATTTGCTTATTCGCCGTTGAATAACGTCCATAAAGGAATGCTTAGTTAATTTTTCCAATTCTCTACTAAAATTCAAAGCCAGTCAGTCCTGCAAAGATATTTGTTTATTTAATCATCCACTTCATGAATTGGGCTAAAACATGGAAATTCTAGCCATAGTGCACTAATCGTATGGCCAAGGACTTTGATATTACTGATATTACTCTTTCGTTATGTAAGTGTGTTTTTATGATAATATCATCTATGAATAGTTAACTTATCGTAGCTTACCCATTACTAAAGTATAAACGAAACGTCTGCTCAGGAAACCTTATTTTTTGAGCTTTATTGTGATCTCCCACTATTGTAAATCTACTCAAATACACTGTGAAAGATATCACTGGAATATACTTATCCTACTACCTCTCTATGGAGTAGGTAACATTGTGTAAAACCACTTTCTCGTTGGGGTGAACTTGCATTCCACTTTGCCAGGTTGTTCGAGTGGAAAGGTTACTGTTATTTGGCTTATATATATGCACGAGACTATATCTGGAAGACATACATATGCCTGTAGCAGAAATAGGATGTTTTCTATGCACACTGATTTAATAACTTCAGCAATGGAACTGTGTTGGTACCTTAAAAGACAGCATTGAAGGATTTCAGGTAATGAAGCAAATTGTATCGCTTCCTTTCTCATTATACAACGGTGTTACATACAATTCGTGAATTTATCGTTTCTCTCTAAATTATTATGTATCAAAGAAGAACAAGCCTAACTTAATTCTCTCAATACTTTATTGTATATCTTTCACTTAGATTCTATTTCATACATTTTCAGCATTTGACCAATCGAATTTCAGCAATTCTTTACGCTAATAACAAGCTATGATAACACGAGAAGAGAGAAAGAACCTATGTATGACATTTTAAACAATGGCATTGTGCTTCCTTTATTTCACTCTTCTCTCCATTTCATCCGTCGTTCGAATATATTACATACAATTACATTCTCCCTGCTAATTGACCGACAGCAGTCTGTCCATCAGATTAGCAAGACTTTATGCAAATGGCGTGTATTATGCACACAAATATATTAGAATTAACTAACTAGTGGACATAGGGAGCTTTTCGAGTTTATAATATTCAATCTTTATGGCTCACTTACCAGACATTCATTAAACAGTCCTTGAATGTAAATCGTCCGTTAATTTACTCTGCGTCGGACATTTACCACTTAATTTCAGTTGCAAATAACGCATATTTTAGCAAGCTGAAGTATATAAATCAATTCTGTAAACAATACTAATATCTCACTGTATATTCCATAGAGATTTTTAAAGATTTAAATATGTGAAGTGTTTAATGGTTTAGTTTACATTTAGTTTGTTCGATGTGAAAGGTAACTCGTATTAAACTGTCCAAATAAACTTAGCTGATAACTCGTTTACAGATTAAAAATATAAATCTTAATACAGTAACAAAAGAAATCAAGGAGAATATTACGGAAATGTTTTTATTAGTTTTGCATAAAATTGACAAGGCTGAAAATATTGTGGTGTACTCACACGTGTGTATATATAGAGTATGGATTCATATTTATTGGAGACAAATTATAAAAATTAAATTTGAGTATAGGGAACAATTAAAAAGGATACTAGGATGGGTGTTTTTTGGAGGTTCAAAGATATCTTCAAAAGTGATATTCCCATAATTTTGAAAAGAAAAATTTTGACCAGAGTGTATTACGTGTAATTACATACGACAGAGAATCCAGAAATTTATCTCAATATAGGGTCAGAAGTTAAACGATCCCAAGGAATATGCTTGGTGTAACACTAATAAACAGAATACCCTCACTTGATAAGATCGAGAACAGGTGTGAAGGTCATCATCGTTTATACTTTGCATTCAGAAAGGAGATGGGATTGATACCTTGCAAGATATAACAGAAGATGACCTAAATCATTAAAAGAACGAAGACCTATGGATAGCAGCAGGCAAAGAAGAATCAAAAAGAGATGGCAAGAAGAAAATATTAGGATTGCTGAAATACAATGGTGTTATAAATCATTGACTTAGAACTGTCGCTATATATTTTTATCTTGATTAAATGAAGAAATGATAGATATCACCCAGTTAATATTTAAATACTAGTGTGTGCGTGTGTGTGTATCCAAAATAGATTACCTAAATAACGATTGCAATATAAAGATAAATTATCAAGTGAATTGCATAATATATCTGCCTATTTGCTCTGTTGAATGGTGTATACTCTGTCCAAATAATATATTATAAACATGGTTGGTTTGTGAACGAATATTTATGAATATTGGATTATCCAAACATCTTAACCAAATGCTCGATAGCTTTAAAACCAGCTGTGATAGGAGTCACTTTAAAATAATAATCGAAACGTTTTATAACTTTAGAGTATCATATTTTTCATTATTCGCACAAGTTCAATTTTCGTTTGTCATTTATTTCCAATAGATTCGATCGAGATTCAAATACAAATGAACGAAAGCCAAAATTAAATGTGTATTTATGCATTTCCTTGGTCTATTATCGACCTTCCTCCACTATCATTATTTAGAAGAAGGAGAACATTTTACGTTCTTTATAATATGCATTAACTTATTAGTGTTACAAAATCAATGATATGTAGGGATACTGGGTAAACTGTTTATTTATTGGTCTATTCTGCGTTATAGCATTATCGTTTTGGACATAAAGTAACTTGGACTTTAGTGTGGTTACTCTATCTTTAGTAGCATCTGTAATATTACTGCGCCCTGCTTGTCTACAATGCTTAATATTTAAATAGTATATGGCGGAAATTAACGTAAAAGCCGCTTTACTTATGTGGCTAGAAAAATTTCTATACAGAATTTTTCGCGTAGTTCGTGACATAAATATAATGGATATTCTATAACAGTAGATAAGAGACTTCATTTCTTAAAGAGAAAAACTTCCTATTGTGAGAGTGAAATTGAAAACTTAGGCGACCCTTTTAGAGTTTAACTGAATGCGAGTGAGTTTCATGACAAGTTTTGTCGTTTTGGGAAAAAATAACAATAAACACTACAGAACATCCCAAATGTGTGTTTCTTTGAAGCTCTTGGTGAGCAACACCTGCTCCATCCTAACATGAAGCTCTGACATGGATCACTACATTGCTTATTGATCAATTGCACTAGAGACTAGAATAACTGGATGTCGTGAGGCATAACATTAAACACAAAAATGTGCTATCTTTTCTTTGAGTGTAGATTAAATGTAAAGAAAAAAGTTATCCAATAGAAACGAGATTTTGCATCTTGTCTCCGGTGCTAGGAGTTAAAGCCATAAAACGAAACATGTATATACGTATAAAACTGTTTCTTAGAACTTTGATATCTTGAATATGAAACTGAGGAGACATTTGCTATTTTAAAGTAATATTCCTGCTATTTGTTTATTCCCGACTATTTTGAATAGGAAATAACGCATTTGATTTTTTACTCAGCAGCTAATTTAATATTATTTAGATGGATTTTTAAATTTTCAGGGTTAATACAATATACGGTTTATTTTGTCGTATCTTCCTTGAAAGCAAAAACATATCGATTGATATCTCATCATACATCGAATAGTCAAAGAAATGACTGTTTTGAGAGATTGAGAACCGCATTGAATTAGCCTCACTTTGAGATTAAAATATTGGTCCAATTCCTGTGGTGTTCAGGAAGCAGAAATTTGCATTGAGTGATAGTGTACTACTCTCGAGAGAAATCCTCAACTCTTAAGTAGCTTTTTTCGGTTGTGTGGTTACGTTTAAGTATCAATGTGTAAAAACAACAAAACCTGTTTTCGTTGTTTGCGAGTTCAAACCAAGCAAATGTTATGAATGTTTGTAAAAGCTTAATCTGGCATGTTTTTTTAACTCTAGATTTGCGTCTAACCGGAACAACAGAAATTTTCAGATAATTTTAATAACGTATAGCACTAATTTCCATATTGCAGAATTTCTTATTTAACATACACTGCTCGGAAAGAAGTCAATGGCCTCCGAAGGAACAAAAAGCCATGGCACTCACCTTAAGATGTAAGACCTCCTTACAATCACACCACAACCTACGAATTTCATAGTTATGGTTAGGCACTCTGGTGAAAGACGTTCACCAGATACCTCCACACCTACTCCCGTCCATCTGCTTAGTAGAGGCTGTGAGTCGCCGCTAAATAACGCAGCTTTCCAAGCCTCCACGTCCCTCTGAACATTCTTCGCTTCACTGAGGACAACTTCTTCAGTTGTCTACAGCCAAGAAGTTGTCTTCAGTGATGCAAGACAGTGAAGACAACGCTACATTTTGGTTCGGGTAATCGGGAGCTTGCATATTGTGGTTCTACCATGGAAAGCCATGTTGTGAGCCTCCGTTTTAAATGTTTGTGCAGATTCGTGTGTCAGTCGATGCTCAGAACTCCGCATTCAATGTGTCAGCCTACAAATGGAGTTTTTGTTTATGTATTATCTTTCGAACTTCGTAGGTCAAGTTCGTTGAATATGATTGGTGGTCCACTGCTGGTAGCACTTCCAGTTGACTTTCCGCGCTTCCATTCCAGTCTGGTATTAGATTGGATTGTTGACCTGGGGTGGCCCAGTTTGTTAATAATTTGTCGAAAATACAGGTCTGCAACATGGAATCCTATCACGACTCCTCTTAAAAATGTCAGTCCCCTTCTCGCAGCCGTTTCAACCGGACACAGTTGCGCCGATTTGGGAGTATCATTCCTCCGATTTATACTGCCCACGTTAAGTTAAAATGCAGTTATACAGGTGCATGAATGTAATAAAGGTATCTTATAATTGCATGGTACTGATGTAACAGTTTGCATCGAGTTAACGGATATAAGGCGGTGGTTCAACGTTTCTAAAATATAGAACATTGCCTATGATATGTAACAGTTGATTACTGTTAATAAAATTTTTAATATTTATATAAATTCTTCCAATCTTTTGAATTTTGTCAAAAATTACTGTGTTCTAGACAGTCTTTGTATGTAAATTTTCCCACTACTCAGGACAACAGTATTAGTGCTGTAGATGCTGATGTTTACAACTATTTTTGAGATTTACTCTCCTATCTGAAATCAAAATAAAAATTTTGGCGACAATCAAGCAAGAGAGATTTGTAATATTGATCACAAATCCGTGACATTTTATTAAGGCAAGAGATTATTATATAATATGTTAATTATAGTAGGCCTTATATAATCCAAATCAATTATTTGATGTCAAGTCATCAAATATATCTTCATAATACAAATTCTCCATCAAACATACTCCACATATATTTTGCCTAATCGTGAAGATACTTCACGCATACCAAGATACTGCTCACACATGGGTAAAGGATTAAAACAACATAGTATATTCTGTAGAATAATTTTAAACAAAGAATAAATGTTCCACATCACTCTTTAATGTGTGTGTTCCGATAAGCAAAAAAGTCTTTTGTAATGACATTTCCTTCTTCCTGTTAATTTTTAAATGTCAATTTTCTATCGATTTCATCTTTCATGAAGTATTCTTCTTCATGGAAGAATAACATTTAATGAAAAAAATGAAGAGCATCATTCTGATATATGAAAACTAAAGAAAATAGATATAGATGTTGATAATGAAATTATATTACTAAAATTAAAACTTAAATTCAAAACAACCACCAACAAATGACTTTTAAATTTTGACACCTCCAAAATATACAGAATGAATTATAAGAAAAAAATGTTATAAAATACGAATCTTTATCCTTGAAAACACGGAATTTTTAGAAGAAAATAAAATACCAGATGTACTTATTCCTTCTTTTACCTCTCGGTGCCGAGGATTTTTCTATTCATTTAACCGCTACTGTATCAAGAATAAGGTGGTTAGCCCTGTGCCTCCCAATATGTCTATCTGTAGATACGTGTGGTCACGAGCCGGTTTTTCTGTTATTGGGGAAAAAACTCCCCACCTCCGTATGAGACGGCTAACTCACCTTTAGTCGAAAGAGTTCAGATAAAGGTTCTTCACGTCACTGACGGGAATCGAACCCACGTCTTTCCGACGAAAGGGCTTCGTCTATACTGACTGAGCTACCTGGTTCTAATAATGATAATATATGCAGGCACCTCCATTGAGTCTGTATACTCATTGTGGGAGGTCCATTTTAAAAACATTAATCAGCAATTGTCAGTAATTGCGCAATATCTCTCATAACTGATTTACTACTGAAATAAAATCTATTCATCAAAAGGCAAAGATAAAAGAAATTTACTACTCAGAATGCTCACCCTAATTGCTACAAAAACATAAATAGTTATAAAAAAATTTATTTCTAAATCTAGAGAAGAAAAATCAAATTAATACATCAAAAAAGTAAAGAGATACGCCAGAAGTCAGGTGTCCATCGTAACACAAAATTAGTATACACCATATTCAAAGAACATTTTCAAAACGCAAATGTATACCACAATTAAATAAGAGTTTAATAGGCTGTTAAAAAATTCTGAAATTTAAATAGATAATTTTCAACAAATGTTTGCTTTAAAACAACTATGACAACACATAACATGACTAAAATCTTGATAAAAACTGAGGACATTCCCAAAAATGTTAGATGGAACGAGATGCTGCGATGAGATAAATGAAAACAGTGCCCCAGCTAGAGATGAAATAATGATAGAATTCTGGTAATATTGAGACGAAACAAAAATGAATTATTTAGTATAGAAACTCTTAATGATGGGAAAGTGAAAATAATAAAGATGAAGAATAAAGACTGTATGCAAACTCTAGATCAATAACCTGCAGTCAACACATGAGTTATTTGTAAAAATCATATAAAGCAGAAAGAAAGCAATTTATAAGCAACATTTTGGAGATGAGAAATTGGCAGTTTAGGAGAGGAAAATTCACAGTAGATTCAATCTATATCACAAAAATTATCTGAACTGATTTTGAAGGAAAAAAAATTGCTGACTTTAAGCAAGCATTTGTCTCAATAAGCAGATATAAGTTGTTGGCGTTGAAACTTCTTCAATGCCTTTCGAGAGACTTGTCATACATGGATGTCCATTTAATATATATATCTGAACTGTGCCTGTAGGAATTGATGGAAGTGTTCCAGTAGGTATGCAGAATGCCTAAAGATAGATATCTTCAGTGTGTGTGTGTGTGTACACACATTATGTTATATATATATATATATATATATATATATATATATATATATATATATATATATATATATAACACGACGGGAAGAACAAGCCGGTTAACGAATAGAAAATATAGTGAGTAGTATTAATTTTAAAGAAATTTAAATAATTTGGCTGTAGGTAGATTTGAATGGAAATCCCTTCGTGAAACCTCAGTCCCCTTCAAGTTGATGAGGGGGGGGGGGGGATCGGAATTATTCATAAACGCATTTCTAAAGAATGTAGTAATGATTATCTGCTTATAACTTTAACTATTCACAAGTAGCTTGTAGCCGACAGTTTGAAATACATTGTAGTATTTTTATGCAAACGGCATTGCGAGAGAACTATAGATGGTATAATGCTTAACGCTCATCCAAGAATTTAATGTCTTTCATGATAAGGATGATATTTTTGATATATTAGTACAAATTTCAATGTTTGTAACATCGTTGTTTGTGCCTTACGCTATGTATGATTATTTTAATTATTTAATTTTTAGCACATATCCCGAAAAAATAAGCAGTTCTCACTTTATTTCCATTTTACTGTATTTTATTGACTTTATCGTTGTGGCTCAAGCAGCTTATTTTTAATTTTTTTTGCTTGCAAGTGAATGTATGTTTGTAGCTCATTAACGGAACGATTTCGTTGCAGATTCGAATGATGTGTCAGCAGAGGAATGATACCGATAAAATTTCAACCCAAGTTTTGCCTTCCGAGAATTTTTTGCAAAGTTATTACTGAATAAATCTGAAAGCAGAACAAAACAGAAAAATGAATGGTGGATTGATAAGCTGATTTTCCATACTAATAGATCCCGATGGCACAGAATGACTGAAATACTAGGGTACTTCTTAATTTTTATTTAAATTGTATTACAGTATAAAAAGACAGTTATTTGCATTTTATGTTCACGATTATGAAAAAATTAGATTTTTGTTAGAATAATAAGCATTATTTTCTCAATTTTAAGATTATTGTATAAAGAAATGAATTATTTAAGTATCATGCCAAGGAAACAAACGAGAAAATATAGAAACAAATGTTTCTATATTTTCTTGTCTTCATATAGCTATTTCAGGTTGCATTGTCAATTTACCAACTAAAGGTTTTTTTCCCATTTCCAATGCATATCTCTGGTGTGAATTTACAAACATGTTTATATTGAAGTGCATCAAGATTCTGTAAAAATGCAGGTGTGAAAGAGGATTTCCTGACAAGTCAAAACACAATGGCTACATTTAAAGCTTCAAAATTCTTTCCTATTGCAGCTTGACAACCCATCAATCGACTTCATAAAAGGTAAGTTATTCTTTCCTGTAGAACCATTGAATTTAATTCAAGAAGGGGAAGTGTGATATATAATGATATATAAACATTTCTTTACCTCCTATAAGATATTCGGATATAAATATATAATCTGTTTTACTTGTCATAATAATGAAATACTTTCTCAAACTGAATAAGACCGTTTCAAGAACTGATTACTTCCACTATATTTTCAGTTTTTGCTATCAAATATTCATTTCTTCTTAACTGCTTCAAGTTTTTTCTTTCCAAACACGAATTTGTTTTGCCATCAAAATAACAATGCATAATCATAATAATGCACAGTATAGCAAAATAATACCAAACATTATTTTTTGTTGTGTTATGAACTTCACCTAATTTTTGATTGCTTTAAGTGTTGAAATAATTGATTCGCATGTCAGCCCACTACGGTAATGGCACTTATGTAATGTACTACGGTAATGTACTCTGGTACTTATGTATAAAAGCAAGGTGCAACATAGAAAACTATTATTTTTGTATTGCATTATATCTTTTTTCACTTGAGTGTTTAAATTTCAACTTATACCTTTGGGTAAAATAATGAAAATGTAATATATTGTAATTTAAAGAGTATTTTATAGTTATTTCAGTTTTTGCGAATTTGGTGTGCTGTTATGCTAAAATTCTCCTCTGGAAGTTTACGATCAACAAGCTATAACGTCCCCTGTTTCGAAGTGCCTATCATCTTGGATGTCATGGACCTGTTAACTGGCATCTCCTTTGCAAGTGAGTGAATATATATTAGTTTTGCAAATGGATCTAACACCTTAATATAGCGAGAAGGGAATTCGAGATTTTAATTAACATTATATAATGGATTAGTAACAATCATCTGTCGCCCATTTTTACTACCGTGTTTTTCGCAAGAGTCGTAAATATTAGTACTGTATTATTATACGCTATAATCGTATTTGTTATAACTTATTTTAATAATACTTATATATTTTAATCATAGTACATTGTTTTAACTTCATGACGATAGATCTAGCTTACCAGACGTTCTTGCCCATATCGGTTTCGATATATGTTAGCTAGCACTCGCTGGCAAGGAGAACTATGATCTCAAAGTATTACTCATCCGATTGATATTATTAACTTATATTCAGTAAATGACACATTTTTTAAATCTTTCATGTTTAAAATATTTTAAGGCTTCAATGCTTCTCTTCCACTTTACATTTCTCTGGACCGTGGATTGGCAGTTCGATATTCACTTGAACTGGAAATGTTATGAATTTTAAAATAAACATTTTAGGTGGAACTCCCTTTCTTATTTTGGAGCTTCAAGATTACATTAATAATACATATTTCTGAGTTGATACAACTTCCGTGTAAACTACTACTACTATTAAATCACTACTTGAGTACCATAGCGGAATCAACAAAGCTCCTCGCAAATAGTATGCCAAGGCCTTTTTTTTTTTGATATTGTTATAGTTGAGAAAAACCCTGAATAATGACATAATAATAAACAGTTGTATTTTATGTATATTGTATTATACATAAAATCTTGCATTAAATCTCAAATAATTAATTGCGTCTGGAATACTTTATTTCAAAATGGTTTTTACATTAATATTATTATCTTCGCTCTAAAGAATAAACGATACATTAGATTGCTTTTATTTATATCACGTAATTATAAATAAACACAAGCTATAGACAGACCAGATAAGTGAGCTAATAAATGTTTGTATTCTTAATTTACTTGCTTCCTGTGAAGATAGAAATATACAAATAATATAATGAAAGCATTTATTATTCACATTTTTGCAATACTTTTTGCAGCATAATTTTCAGATTTTGGGACCTTCTAGCTTTAGCATCTAATACATTTCTGGCTTGTATGGACCTTTCACTGCGTTAGGGCTTCAATTATTGGAACTGACCAGTTAAATTTTCAACCCATAATGTTTAAGACAAGCTGTCAGCTTTCGCATGCAAGTCTTCTTTAACGGTTCATATATATTTAGTATAAGTTAGTTCTTACAGTGGTCGTGAGTTAGGCATGTAAGGACGATCTGAGTAATTTCTTTCCTCTTTACTGATGATGGATCGCTAGCAGAGTTTCGTGTTCATAACCGAAAGGAAAGCACGAGGGAAGATTTTTTTTTTTTTTCATTTAATAACTTTCTTGTTGGTAGCATATATGTTCCCTTAGTTTTCGTCATGAGAAAGAGAATCACATGTGACTTGATATGTAGTGAGAATGTAGTCTGTTCTTTTGTGGCGTGCATGTAACACCGTATGGTTTCCCTTTTCAGGAGGAATGAAAAAGTGAGCACGGGTGTTCTCACCACTGAATGATTGGAAATAAAGAACATCATGTGAACAAAAGGAGGCTTCCACAAAAAATCCAACTTAAAAAGTTTGTATTTTTTTTTTAAAAAACAAAAAACAATGCATGCATAATGTTCTTATATATATATATATATATATATATATATATATATATATATATATATATCCAAACAATTATAATATATTCACATAAAAAGAATTCTAATAGGAATGCCGAAAAAATAATTATCTCGAAAATCTGCTGTTTAAATTGGAATACCAAATATTGTGTAAAATAATTAGACTAGGACAATTATAATATTAAATGATGCAAGATTTCTGTGGTTGTATATAAATTTAGTGATGCTCATAAAATAAAAAAGGCAGTGCATAAAACAATATACATGATCTACATTTTATTTATCTACTTAGTTAAACTAAATATTTTGTTAATAGGTGATTTTGCACGAATGATTTTATTTCTTTCCATTTTCAATCATTTCTGTGTTTTTAAGACTTAGAAGTAAAATACACTACACTGAAATAAATTATAGTGCAGCACTATAATTCGTCATAACTGCTTTATGGGTAAAATCAAGAGAGGCGCAGAACATCGATTATTAGGTGCAGAATACTAAGTTTACTAAATACTTAAATATTAATTGGGTCCTTAATATTGTAAATATATTATTATATTACTCTAAGAAATCTTTATGTCGATAGTATTAGATAATAATATATAGAGAAAGAGATCTAGAAAATAATGCTTCTCCTGAAGCAAAAATTCTTTCAACACCAGATAAAGAATATTGTAGATAGACTATTTTATGATTTTTGTAAATTTCTATTTTAGAAATTTATTGCAGGACAGATTGACTGAGATCATGAAGCAGATAATAATAGCCCAAGAAAAAAAGGATGGTAACATCAAACATTTCTAGTCGGTTTGTCAGTTTGCACTTTCTAGTAGTGAATAATTCCCAAGGGATGTTACTAAGAACGACTTATTTAGGAGGTTTAATATAACTGGTTTATTCAAGAAATAGCGAACACATCGGTTTTAGGTTATTAATTATTAACATAAAGCAAAATCTGGATCCGACCGAGTTTCAGGACCGAGTTAAGGAACACAGTAAATGCAGATGGAATTATCCTAAAGTGATTCTCTTTATATTTCAGATTTTAAACAGTATGGTATCGATCTTCTTATGAAACCTCTGTGAACCGTCATATTTCAATGATGATAATACGAGTTGATTTGCACTCGACCTGAAGAAATTTCTCAATCTATTATTAACTAAACTCTTATGAACCGAAGCAGATTTTCCTGAATTTAAGAAATATGGCAGGATATTCAGATTTCATCGACGGTCATTGTCTTCTTTAACAAGTGAGTGCTTTAAAATTATTTTGTATAAATGTTTGATTGTTGCATGAAATATTTTTTATTTGTAAAATTAATTTAATATGCATAAAACAAATCGAGAATTTTAAGAGGAATATTAAGTATCATTAGCTTTCAAGGAGGAAAATAAAATTTCATCATAAACTTGTACATTTTTTGAAACATAAAAATGTACGTGAAAACAGAAAACTAGCAAAATATAAAATTATGAAACGGCATAAAATACATTTCATAATACATTTGAAACATGCAGTGTTAATAATCCAAAGCATTGATTAAACGTATTTTTTCTGTTAATTCCTGAAGATGAGTAATGTATATATTTATGAGGGAGTTTTCTGCATTGTTCTATTTCAAATAGGTTAATGAAAATAATACGGAGAAGTTCTATTCTTAGGATTAATTGCCATTCACTTAATTAGATCCCTCCGGAATCTAGCTAAAGAATGGCGATCAGAGGTTGGCTGTTCAGTGCAACTAATCCTATTTTCCGCAATTCAATATCTGAGTAAATTAGCATGGAAAGGGGAAAAAATTCATTTTGTGGGTGATAGCCGTCGTTACTTTCTGCCCTTTTGAATACACAAAAAATGAGAAAACATGATGTAGCGAGAAGCAGTCGCTAAATATACATACTTAATTAGCACACGATCGATCACAAGAGCAGACAAATTCGATGTTAGTTACACAACAAAGGAGGATGTCATGATACAGTTCGAGTTGCATGCAACCTGCAAGTAGTCCGATTTTTTTTCTTTTTGATGCAGCTGCAGTAGATAAATTTAATTACAACCGATAGTAATAAAAGTTTTTTTTATTATTTATTAAAACAGACAGTTGATTTCCATAGCTGTTGTGAATGTTTCCTAGCAAATTTAAAAATATATAAATAGCACATGACTAACGCTTATAATTTTGTGTCAAAATATATAATTGACTTTATATAATGAAGAAATCAATGAATGTTTTCTTCAATAAATTTATAGAAAATATTTATAAAGTAGGTATTTTTGCCTTTGTACGTTAATTTCAGGAAAGGGAAATAAAAAATATGTCTGTCATTACTTACTGTTATCAGTAAAAAAAAACTAAATTATTGAGACAAAAATAAAATATTTATACGTAATGTCTCCCACATCATGTTATCATAACCGAAAACGTATTACTTCTAAATGCACCATTTAAGGGTACATCTTAGGTAAATAACTTCAGATATACATAAGATACTGTAAGAAAAGAATTCATAGGCTTGTAATAAATTTAGTCTAATGAATGTTATGAAAGTAAGGATATTTTTCTAATTTTTCGTATTAATAGGTTTCAGTGGTATTAATCACTACATAATTCTTTCACCATTATAGTGAATGCTGAATCAAATCACTGAAGCCCACGATTTAATTTAAGATTTAATATATTTACACAATCTCTAGCTGAATTTGTAAATTGCATGTTGTTGATGTTTTGCGACTGACAGGTCACTTAGTTATATGAGACAAGTTGGAGCCTACACAAATTTTAATATCACATATATTAAGAGGAAAACATAAATCATTTTCCTTCTATGTAAGTAAATAGCAAAATCATATTTGTGCATCTGAAATATAGAATCAATTATCATTTCTTTAACTGAATTGAACTACATCGGTTGTAAGGTATTGTAACCATATTGTTCTCAAAAATATCAATTCTTCGAACTCACTCTACTTTCGCTTATTGTATCTCTAGTGAATAATCAACATTTCTCACGGGATTGAGCAATACTGGGCAGAATGCCCAAACGACGTGTTATTATGAACTCATTGGACAAGATGCGGGTCAGATATTTATGGTGTGACCTTATCGCTGATCATTGTTGGCCCTTTTCCTCTGTCGCAGTTTGATTCCTCTTTTCACCATTACAACAGAGAAGTTCCAGAGTATTTTTTAATCAAGTGCTATTTTTAAAACTTCAAAAATTATGTAATGTATGTTATCATAATACTATGCTTTGAAATCGTTAAATAAAAATATCATAAGCTGGATTGCTTGTTGATTGCAACCCAGCGTTATTCCTAACATTTAAGAGTGCTCTTTCATAACCTTCAAAAGTAATTATGCCTTCTGTGATCGGTAGCATGTGAAAATATATGATACATGAATTGAGTTTAAAGAATGCGAGAGAGATTAGTGATGTAATTTATTCTCTCTCTCTCTCTGATGACGTCTAGTTCCGCGTATTATATTCATGAAAACTTTTCTTTTGCAAAGTAGTTTCACCGAAAAACAATTACTGAGTATGCTTCGGAATTATAGTAAACAACTATCATGTTAAATATTTCTGAAATAATTCGTGTTCCTTTATAGATAGTAATGAAAACTAGTCAACTACACCAATGAGAATATTAACCTTTTTTGTGTGAGCATGCACATTGTTCGACTCTTTCCTGTCAACACTGTATGCATTATGTCACTAATTTACTGTAACATCTTACTTGGTTCAATCTGGCTTAATTTTATATTGGGAATATATAAATCATAAAGAGGAACTTAATGGATTTGCTGAAATTCGATGTGTGTTTTACTGATTCTGAAGAAGATACATGATTCCTTCAAGAACAGCTGTTACGTAATCTCTTTGCCAAGGTATTTTTTTTTTCTGAAACTGTTTTCAGTATCTGAACAAAACATGGCCGACCGCCGAGGAACATTTGAACTTTGATATTCTTACTATCCTAGTTGACTCCCTATAAACGACACCGCAATTAATCAAGTAACCAAACTGTAATATGAAAAACTACAATTGAACACTAAGATTATCATTGATGAAGCTGATAAGTCATTATTTTATGCAACAATAAGTTATTGTGTGCTGAAATTTACATCCATCATGTCATCATTTTAAAAATGTATCGCATTCTAATTAATGAGGATTGCGTCCCATTATCTGTCAAATTTTAAACCATTCATCATTATAATCTTTATTTATCGAAAATAATGCAGAATTTACAACGCGTTGTAGAAAGTTTCTTTAGTTTCACCTTAATCACGAGATCACGATCGGATAACAAATTACTGTCCTTTGTTTTAAATGAAATATTGATAGGAATCCAAGCAGCATCATTAAAATTGCGGATTAGTTATCTAAAACCTCCAATAAAACAACTTCCCAATAAAAACGTACTGCGCCTGATGATCAGGAAAGAGTACTTTGAATTCAAGATACGCAATCTGTAAGAAATTGTCTTGCTTGTAATATTGCAATATTTTCGATAATGTGTAGATGATTACCTTCATAGAAAAAATGACAACGTTGTTTTTAGTAGCGCACATCCATTCAGAACTTTCATGATCACGCGCTACTTGTTTAAGTTTTAATAAGCTTCGGAGGTTCGTTGTTTCCCTATTATTATAAAAGGCACCTTCTTATCTAGCAGCCGAGAAGAGGCAAACACCTATATTTAGATGAATACTGAGGCTGTAGGGGAAGTTGTAGATATCTTCCTCTCTTGTAATAAAGATAAAGAATATGACTCCCATGGAGATTCTCCACCTGCCGTTCTTCATCGCCCCTTATCAGTTAGATATTCTCTCTCTGTAGATCATTTACCCGGAATCTGTGATCGATTTTACTGTAGTCTTCATAGTATTTCATAATAGAATAGTCTGCAAAGAAGATGTTACATGTAACTTGTTGAGAGACATCGTTTGATAATATGTAAACGAAACCAAGGTAAAAGTGACTTTTTTCCCCTAATAAGTTGAGAGTGATCTGTACATAGTTCGGTTCTTCATCATTTAATCGTAATGTTAAGTCAGTTGCGTCTTAATGATGAATATTAATATTATATGAAATTCATGCTGGAAGCGAATTCATAAACAATGATATAAGCGCATCTTATTCATAGAGATATGTTTGATCAGCATTGAGGGTGCCAGTATTGAGTTATTTTGTAACTCAAAATACCAACATTTTATAAAAAGCAACTTCAGTTGTTAATAAACTAGTTCTAATGCACGTTCCTACAGCGAACTGATGTTTCGCGATATACACTCGTAGCTCGCAGCATTGAGAACAATGTAACCACGAAACTAGCTTTCTTTTATGAAATAATGAAAACACCTGAATAGAAATAGTTATGAAATAATGAAAACACCTGCCTATAAATATCTCGTCTGATTCGATTCAATATTTACATTGAAACAAATAAATATAAAAAAAATTAACATAGAATCGATTACGTTTGTAGAATTACTTTTACGCTCAGAGAGCGGGGTAAAATAACCATACTTGGACATCATCCCCAACGTTTTGTACATGCAGCCTAGAAGTAACAAGTATCTGTTTGTATGACATAAGGATAGAGTTAATATTTTTCATCAGATTCACTTGAAAATCAAACACCTCGTGGTTTAGTATTGAAAAATTGTTTACCTTTCGTAAAAAATAATCTTAAATTTAAGGAGGAAATTTCAAGTTTAGATCTTTATCACCTAACCGGCAAGGTTACCATGGATGTGAAGTGCATATTAAAATGGTTATACCGTTGGTATTAGATTGAAATATATGAATAATATGAAGTGTAGAGGAGTGATGTATTTTATCCATATTGACGGCAACAAGGTTAATGATCAAAGCTTTACTGAAGTCTATAATTTAAAAGATTTAAGAAGATAAGCTGAAATTACACATTTTAACTCAAAATGCTATGGACATCAATTAACTAGTTAATAACAGATTGTAAGTAAATTTGTGGAGATATTTCTACAGCTTTTTGTAGAAAAATACTATTGATATGAACCTTAAATCCAGTTATACTCGAGAAGTTTCAAAATCTACAGCATTAGTATCATATATGGACAGTTGGATCAGGGAAAAAAGGACCCTATTGCTGTTTTTCGAACATCATGATAGTGATGTTGTTCGAGGTAATCTGGTGAAAAGGCTCTTCCAAAGAACACAACATAATAGGATCGAATGCAATAACAGGATGAGTAGGGAGTTCTGAAATTTTGATAATTATACCTTTCCAGAATCTTGTCAAGAGCATTTCCGAACTCTTTAGAAACATCCTGTTGGTAGTCGTTCCTCATTCTTATTTTTCGTGCGCAAACCGTAATCAAAGGAGTTCCACAGTATTTGAAGGAAAAACATATAACCGAAAGCACAGAATAATATGAAACTATGATAGACACGATTTATATATGGAAGCTATACGGATAATGAGGATGAAATATTATTTTCTTTGTTAGTCAAAAGGTAAATAAGATACTGTTGATAATAGATCTCCTCTCATCGCCTCTTGGCGTATGCTTGAATATAAGTACTCCAGTTTTTCAAATCACTCAGATTTCCAGCTTATTACTTCATATATTTCAACGCAAACTATTTGAATAATGGAACCCGGAATCAAATTCAATATTAAATATGCTCGTTACTTAATTATAAAATCCAAATTTATTGATGTAATAAACTTTGATACAAATCCTTAAATAAAGCAAGCTCGTTTCGTTCAAGACTGTTTAGCAAGAAAACATAGTTTTCAGAAACAAAGGAAACATTTTGGGAAAATGTTATTCAGACGAATGCTTTGACTTTCAACAGAATTCGGGTTTGCGGTTTTTTGGAGGTGCAAACTTCGGTCAATTTCCATTCATATCAAATTAAACAACCCCGAGATTCCCGAGAGAGAAATCATACCTCTTTCCTCCTAGAAGGCGTGCTGGTGTCGCTTTGGAATCTGGTGTTTACACGCGTATGGAACCAGCTGAATGGATGTTTGTGTGTGTGTGTGTGTGTATATATATATATATATATATATATATATATATATAATTAGTTTGAATGATTATATACCGAGAATGAAAAATAAAAGATCTTAACATTAAACCATTTATTTTTCATTCTCGGTATATAGTTCATTCAAACTAATTTTTCATAACATTATCTTCCGAGTAAATATGAACAATAATATATATATATATATATATATATATATAATAACTACATAAATAATTTTTAAAAAATCATTTGAGGGTTACAAAATTGTTATGAAAGCGAGAAAATAGAAATTGCTGAAATGATATACACTGCTGAAAACAATTGGAATATTTTAGTTCTGTCGGATAATTATAAATTTCCACAAACAATTATAACTATTGGGTAATTTATACATGAATAAATATTTCTTATGGATAGGGTGTAATTGATGAGATATTGTTTAAATAATCGATATTTATTACAAATTTAACAAATTATACATTTAGAGCGAAATATAATTTTAACAAGAATATCCAAAAACATTTTTGTTAATTTCTAATAGGGCGTATGGTCTCCACTAACAGCCAAAACAGCGGTACATCTTGATTGTTGCATCGACTGGATAAGATGATCACACTTCTTCTGGGATATTTCCCTGACTCTTCTGTGAGAGCAATTTTGAGCTCTTGAAGCGATCGTTGGCACCAGTCGAGCAGAAACGCGCCTACCTATCCCAGGCATGTTCGATTGGATTACAATCCGGTGAAGAGGCAGGCCAGTCCATTCGTTCAATACCTTCTTCCTCAAACCATTCTTGTACTAAATTTGCACTGTATGGACAAGCATTGTCATCCATAATAATGAATTCTTGGCTAATTGCAACAGCATATGGACGAACTATAGGTTCCAAAAATCTCATCGCGATATCTTTGGGCTGTTAAGAACCGTTATTGATAAAACACAGATCAGTATGGCCACCTATACTTATTCCAGCCCATACCATCAAACTCCGACCTTGATGTTGGGTTTTTCACGAACAAACTGTCGATTATTTCTTGTTCCTCTTTCACGCCATATCAAGATACGTCTGTCATCTGGTTATGGACTGAACCTGTACTTGCCACTAAAAAGTACACGGGCCGAATCCTCATTTGTCCAATTGTGGTGTTCCAGCGCCTAACTTCGTGCTCTTTTGTGATTTGCAGTAAGTGGAATGCAAACCATTGGTCTTCGAGCATAAATCTATGGCACGAGGGTGATTTCGTATACTGTTTGTCGATATCAGCCTCCCAGTTGCTGCGGCAAGTTCGCTTCGAAGTTCTGTTGCATTAAATGTTCGATTTCTTCAGGCACGTAATGACAAATACTGATCGTCTGTTGGAGTTGTTGATGATGGGCGACCTTGAACTTGTCTTCGGCAAATTGCTCGTCTCCAGAAAGCAATTCTAAAGTCGCAAAATTACGCTTTGAGATACACGCCACGTTTGAGCGACAACTTGCTGTATTTGTCCAGCTTCTAATCGACTAATGGCTCTTCAAGCCATGGATTCCGGGATATCATGTTGCTGTGTCATTTTTAACAAAATGATGGGTGGTAAGTGACACAAGTTTACAATTGAAGTGATAATTATGCACTGCAGAAGTGACCATTTGACCATTGACGTTACTGACAGGATGGGTGAAGCACAAGTGCTTTTCATATTCCCCTTTATCTGTAATGAGAGTTATTTGGGAATGGGAGATTTGTGAGCAATTAAGCTCGCCCTCTGAGGGCAGTAGTGTTAGCTATGATCGGTTGAGAGAAGAATAGCCTTCGGTCTTTTGTGTTTGTAGTAATCAGTCTCATTGTAATTGACAGCTTGCATGATTAGTGGGTTTGAATGTGAACTTGACTTCACGAAGAATTTTTCTGCAAGATCACGAAGAAGGGAGGAGATGTATGGAGTGCCGGTTTATCGGTGAATTTGTGAATTTCTGATGAACCACGGTGCATCCAGGATCATCCTAAGGCATTTGTTTTGGATTCTCTGTAATTTTGAAATGTTTGATCTTGAAGTGTGACTCCATGCTGGTGAGGCGTAGGTAATGACTGGACGTATTACCATCCGGTAAAGAAGCAATTTATTATGTTGGTTCAATTTGCTCTTGCGGTTGATCAATGGGTAGAGCTGAGCTATGACTTTGGAAGATTTGGAGCAAACGAGATTGATGTGTTTGTTGAAAAGGAGTTTCTTATCCATCAATACCCCAAGTTATTTGGTCTCTGAATGCCATGGGATCTTTTGACCGGAGAGCAGGATGTCTTCTTTGTTGCAGATCTTTCTTCTTGAAAACATCATGGCTGAGCTTTTGATGGGGTTTACTTGAATTCTCCAGTTGGTGAACCAGTTTGCTAGCTCATTGATACTTCCTTGGAGTCTAGTGATTGCTAGGTGAGGGATGAGCGATCTAGCTAGAATAGCGGTGTCATTGGCATAAAGAGCCGTAGTAGTTGTTTTTGGGTTGAGAGGAATATCTGCCATGTAAGTTGTGAAAAGTATTGGGGCCAGAAGAGAACCTTGAGGTACTCCCGCCAGGATTTTGCGCCTTGAAGAAACAATTCCGTTGAGTTTTACTTGCATGTATCTTTCATTGATATATGAATATATGAGTTTCACTAGTTTAATTGGGATATTGTTTTCAATTAGTTTGAAGATAAGGCCTTGATGCCAGACCTTATCAAAGGCCTTGGCAACATCCAAAAATACAGCAGCAGTATGAAGGTGCCAGTTAAAGTCATGAGTGATATGTTCTGTTAGTCGGTGAATTTGTTGCACCGTGTTGTGAGCTTTGCGAAACCCAAATTGCTCATTTGGGTTTATTTTCTGTTGGTCCACTGCTGATTGTAGTCTTGATAGGATGACCTTTTCTATTACTTTGCCAAGACAGGAAAGAAGACTGATGGGCCTGTAGCTTTGGGGAAGTTGTGGGTTATTACTAGGTTTTTTCAGAGGTATAATGTCCGCGATTTTCCAATCAGAGGGTAAGTATTGGAATCTTAAAATGGAATTGGTAATATTAACTAGATGAATTATGGCTTTCCGTGGGAGTAGCTTTATTATTCTATTGGTAATGCCGTCAGGGCCGGGGGCCTTTTTATTCCTCAGATGGGAAATATTTATTATTTCTGTTGGAGATGTGGGGGTGATGGTTTCTGAATCATCCTTAGGCTGACTTAGAAATGCACTAACTTTACGATGAACGTAAAGTTAGTGCATTTCTAATAAGATTATTATATTTAATAATCTTATTAGAAAAATAAGATTGATATTTAAGTTTGCATAAGATGGGCTGCATTAATTTTCCAGATTGTCAATTAGGGCTTCTGCTTTTTCTTCATCTGTGTGTGCAACTCCAAGATTGGTCTTTAAAGGGGGAAGTGGTTGTCTTTTGGTACGAAGAGATTTTACAAACTTCGCACATGGAGTTATCTTCTGGGTTGATTTCCTTCAGTTTGGTTTCCTATTTGGAGTTCCTGTGGACCTGGAGGGCTTCTCGAACCTGTCTGTTCAAAGTGTTTAAGGTTGCTTTGTCCTGCGGGGCTCTGGTGTTGTGATATCGCTTTCTGGCCTTGTTTTTGGCTCTAATCAGGTCCATTATCTCTTCTGGGATCCAGTTAGGAGCGTGGAAGACAGTGGTTTGAGTGACTGATTCTATTGCTGTGTTGATTTGCCTAGTTAAATTGTTTACAGCTTGATCTATTTCTTCTTTTTTACGAATGACAGGGGGAGGACCGATGCGGATTGGAAGAACCTTAGAGAGCTTGTCCCATGGTATGAAAGAATGATGGGGAGAGAGCTGGTCTTGAAGTCCTAACCTGAGTAGGATGGGATAATGATCTGAGTTAAGCTCTTCTACTGTCTCCCGCTAGTATTGATATTTGATGTTTCTGAGGATAACTATGTCTAATACATCAGAACTTCCTGATGGGCTGTAGTGGGTGGGCTCAGTGGGTCTAGCTACTATTGATGAGTTGAGTAATGTGTAGTTGTATAAGGTACGGCCTTTGGTGTTGATTGACGAACTGAACCAGGCCGTATGTTTGGAGTTAAGGTCTCCAGCTATAATAATGGAATCCGTGGAGCTGAGGATGGAGTCTAAGTCTGCTGTCAATAGTGGAATACTGGGAGGATTGTACGCTGCGTAGATTTTGAGTTTGCCAGCGTTATTAGTGTGCACCTCCACACCCGTCACCTCAAGGTTTAGAGTTTGGGGGTTGGTCAGCGAGTTGTGGCTTAAATAATTTTTGATAAAAATAGCTGTTCCGCCTCCACTAGAGTTAAGTCTGTCTGTCCTGTATAAAATATAACCTCTTAGTTTTGGATTGTTTGATGGTTTGAGGTGGGATTCACTGATCAAGATTATGTCTGGATTGTATCTTTTTGCAAATTCTTGCAGCTCGAGAATTTTGTTTGTTAAGCCATTGGCATTCCATGCTGTTATCATGAGAGAATTTGGTTTAAATTTTTTAAACATTATAGAGAGCTGTTAATATGGATTGGGTTTCTAAGTACAACCTTTTTCTGGAGGATGGTGAAGTGCTTGCTTTGCTGAATTCATGCAGCATTGGTACAAGTGACGAGGTTAAAGCCGATGTGAGATTAGAGCTTGTTCGCTCTTGCGATGAAGAAGTCTGGGTTCTTACCGCTTCCGCATATGATTTGGACATGGTTGAGGGTCGAGTGCCTTCCTGTGTTGTCGAATGTGAGGTAATATGATCTGGAGGGCGAATTGTTTGGATGTGAATTGTGTCATTTCTTGGAGGAGCGTGGTTACTTCTTAATGATCCACGGTTTTTTGGATGGAAAAGGCAACCCTTGTAATTAGAGGGGTGTGGTCCTCTACAGTTGGCACAACAGGCAGGTGTCGACCTGGGTTTGGTGCAGGAGTTCTGCACAGTTTTTGGGCATGCCCGAACCTCTGGCATCTGTGGCACTGCCCTGCCGATGCCTTCTTCCTTAGAGGTTCGGTTGTGATTTTAAGCTTACAGATGTCCGTTACTTCATAGATGCTTTTTTGTGTGTTGGAGATTTCGACCAACACCAGTGGCATTGGTGTTTTATCTGACCTCAACATTCTACTGACTTTGGTTGGAGTCAGTCCTTGATTGATGAGGTCAGCTGTGATCTCATCAGTTGTGATGCCTTCAGCCACTCCTCTTAGAACTACCTTTAAGTTCTTCTCGCTTGCTAGCGCAAAGGTGTGGAAGGGCAGTTTTGAGTTGTCAAACATTTTCGTCATCAAGCGATAATCAGTGACAGTGGTAGGGTGGATCTTTACACCCTCTTCAGTATTTCTTGCCCAGGAAAAATTGATATTATGTTCTCCTAGGGATCTTGAGACTGTGGTCCATTTGTCTTTATCTCGAAGGATAACTGGAGGGACCTTTTCTTTTCTGTCTTGGGAGATATGATTTTGTTGAGTTGTTACATTATCTTCCAATTCACCTCCCGATGTTCTTCATTAGATTGTTCCTCATGAGAACAATCGAACTGTCGGGGAATCTTTGTAGGTAGAACAGGTGTAATGTCCTATTCTATGTCCAAATCATCATCTTCAGTGTCATTTACTTGAGTGAAGAGATTCAAGCAACCAGGATAGTCTGTATCAAATTTCTTAAGGATGAATTTGAGAATGTCAAGTGACATATCTTTGTTTAGCTGTTGAATGGCGTCCTTGATATCGTTTACATTCTCCATTCTTGTGTACGAAATATTAAGATATATTTCGAATAGGTATGATGGCGAATAGAACGGGCTAGGGCCAGAAAATTGTATCAAAAGTTAAATTCTTACCTTCTATTTCGCAAACAAAGCAGATTCACAATATCTAAAACTCACTAATCACCACTGAAATCAAAAAAAACATTCTTCGCAACAACAACCATCATGCGAGACTACTATGCAAGCCGCCATCTTCCCTCCTCTGTAGAAGTGAGCGCAACAAGCCATGCTTTTATACCCCCTCCCCTCCTGCTAATACGGCTAAGACACGTTTCGACGAGTCTTAACATGATTTTGTATGCAGTTGCGTGTTCTACACTGTTGTATATTAAGAATATTTAAAAATAAACGTGTTGCATTTGTAAATTATTTTTATAACTTTATAATTTAGAAGAAAACCAAAATATTCCCTAATTGTTTTGAGCAGCATATATTATGAAATGAGATTATGAATTCGTTCACTAAAATGCGTGGGTTTCAATGAATCACTGGTATCATGGTCTCAAATTCCCTAGTGGTTCACAGATTGATTTCCTGTCGACTAGAAAATGCTTATCGCAGTTATATATATATATATATATATATATATATATATATCAGATAGCGCCATTTGAACCAGTTTGCTGCTGAAATAATTTTATCATGGTAGATTAAGCAGTTAATAATGTAGCAATAAAATTCCTTTTGTAATCAACCCCCTCTCAACACCAACCCGAAGTTGACTTATTTTTCATATATAGCAAGGAAGCTTTGTAGGAATAAACTCTAAGCTTGATGTTAATCCTTCCTCTTCACCCGTGTTGATGCGATAAAAATGTTTCATTTTACTAAAATCCTTGTTCAATAAGATAGAATGCTCTATTTTAAAATTTTTAAATTCTATAGAATTTTAGATTAGATTTTCTCAACAGTTAAATTATTTTTTAATTTATTTTTGACACTGTTCCAAAAACTGTTTTTGGAACAGTGTCAAAAAATAAGATACATTTATTCATTAATATTACATTGCAAAATGTACCTTGTTTAAAGACCTGAAGTCTTCTTCCAAGTGTTGGGGTGGCGAAATCTGACATGTAATGTAAAGTATTTTAATAAAAATTAGTTAATATGATTAATAATTACAGATGAACCTGATGAAATTCATATATTTAACCAGTTGTAATGCAGCTTATCAAAAACTGATCATATATATATGATGTGTGTGTGTGTGTGAACATGTAAATATTTTGATATGTTTGTCGTTTACGATTTAAAAATACTTAATGGGGAGTATTAGTGATTAAGGACAATACTGAACAAATTTTTATTATTGTTTTATGATAGAATTTCGTAATGTAATCTAACTACTGCAATCTTTTAGAAATACCCGTGTGGTAATGCCATGCTTCAAATGAAAGATGTTAAAACACAAAAATATTTCACAGCGAAACTGAAGAAAATCGTTCACATTTGAGTCAGTCTCCTTTTTTTAAAACTAATCGCATTTACTTTTGGAATCACGTTAAACGGACTTTTCCTGTTAGACTTGAACGCTAAATTCTATTATAAAATGAACAATAACAGTTCAGTGAATAAAAAGGAAGGAATCAGTAGCATGCGTTTCAGTCTTATACAGATTTTACTTCAGTGTGGAACAATAGCATGATCATAAACACTGGAATATCCCTACATCCTATACCAATTACTGGTGTATTCTTCCCTTGTTATTTCCCATGGACAGATTTAAAGAGAATTGGAATGCTTTGTGTTTACTTTCGCTTCATCAAAAGGCAGCGTCGTTTCATTCATAGATTTCTCGCAACAGAAGCCACTTACTACTACACAAAAATATTTTTTTATTTTACTAACTTAATCTGTGTACTTGGCTGCCTTATGTTCACATTCCCTTTGAGCTAGTGTTTGATTCTTTATGGCTTAGCGTTTTGTAAAAGAAACGAACGAATATGTGTGAAAAATGTACTTAGAAAAATGAAAACGTGTTTACATTTTTCTAAGTACCTATAATACTAGAATGGCAAAGAACCTTAGGCAGAGCACTCAGTCTTTTTGCTTTGCATGTAGTTCAATTCACAACCAGAAATGATTCAAGGTGTTTTTTGTTAGTACGAGAATTCTTAGCCCTTTACCAAGCTTAATGGCAAAGTTCGCTCGGAAATGAAAATTCCCGTCTTGGCCCCAACCATTGTGTAACTTGGTCTACATTTGCTAGAAAACATCTCTTTTTAATTTTTGCAAGAAATTATGAACGAAGTAGTACTATTCTAAATATTAAACATTAACGTTTTTGTAATGAATGTCACATTGTGTTTTCTACATTATTCAATATTAAAAACGTTACGTAATAATACAAAAACTTCAATTTTGGTAAATGTTCCAGACATTCATAATATAGTTGCCTATTAAGACCTAATTGAAATATTAGTTAAAAGTGCAGTATTTGAGCAACTTTTGTGCTCAAAAAAACTTGTGTTCACGCCTTGTTTCATTCTCTTTTTTTTTTTTTTAAAAAAATGAATTACAAGAAAAGTTTGGTTTGAAACCTTGAGCAAACGATTTGGACAAATGCACAGTATTATTGTTTCCCATTTTTTGTGTGTTGTTAGTTTGAATGTAACAAACAGTAAAGGCTTAAGAGATCCTTAAAAAAGCTGTTCGTTCAAAGTGAGTTTTCGATTGTTTTAAGAATGAGAGTAGTATACGTTGTCGTTACAACATTTTTACGAACCGTTTTAATAATAAGAAAATATATTAACAAAGTTAATATATTTTTTTATTTTCAAAAAATAAACTGATTTTCCTAATTTTTTGTGATTTGTTACAATTAAAAAAAAACACCCATTTAAACATTGCGTCACCATCAATATTGTAGACGGACTATTAGTTGTTTCACAATCCAAAGTGGTTTTTGTGAACGCGAACATCTTTTAATAGACATCTGGATTTAAAATTGAAATATTTTAGGCGATATTGTAGCATTCAGTTTGAAGGTTATATAAGTATAAAAAATTAAACAGAACAGTGAACATATGCGCAATTCTGAACGGATTTCACAACGCCAGTAGCAAAGTTGATTGGATATATAAAATGTCGATAGATTAGCATCTCTCAGTAGTGTTTCCTTAATTTAGATTTCACTTAATTTGGAATAGCTTTAGAAAGAATTTTGAAAATATGGTATTTGAAAATTATAACATTAATCCATGGATAAGTCATCTTTGATAAACTATATTTTATAATATATTATTTAATCTACATGCATCTTTAGTATACACTAGACTCAAAAGTTTAAATTGGACTCTTTAAATTGGACGTATTTTAACAAAGCGACTCAGTTGTTACGGTCTCTGCTTGCTCATCGAAAACGCTTCTAGGATTGAACCTTGCCTAACGTACAGATGCTTGTAAATCTGTTTAAAATCCACCTAATCCTTTACCTACATGTAGTTTCTTTAAAGATATTTATTCACTGTTTAATATTCTCCAAATCTCATTAGTTAATCCTGCGGATATTATCAAAATTTAGATTTCTGTAAACAATCATCTTATTCTAGATTATTTAAGAATGGTTTAAATTTTATTATCTCAGCCAATTTATAAAATATAAATAAGAAAATCTGACCGTTAATTATTATGACATGGTTGTCAATATCTCAGGTTTGGTATAATAATGCATCGCGATTCTTTACGTGTCAGCTGGGAGCTTATAACTTCCGTATAATGCTCACGGCACCAACTGGGCATTCTCAAATATCCTCATTCTGATACGTTGCTATTTAAAAAAGCATCCTCCAGATATCGAGTAGATTTTAATGAGAACTCGGCTTTAACGCATTCATTGGTGACCCGTCAGTCTTTGAGGAGCAACTTAATCTTCGGTGAGCAAAGGAGGATTAAATTACAGAGCTAATACCTTAAGTTTCTTAAAATTTCAGGTTAGTCTCGTTGTTATTCTCCGAATAACTAAGAGGAGAAATTAAATTTTGATTTTCTTAGAATTTTTGGTCAACTCACGGCATTGATTTACATAAACACAGACGCATTTGTTTTTAAAACTGCACTAAAGGTCACATGCAAGTTTAATGATTGTGGATCAGTAAACAACAGAGCGCAAAGTAGTAGTAATAATAAAAACCGTATTTTTTCGTCGATGCTACATCACTTGATTGAACTACGAAATTATAAGTGCTTTAATAAAAGTACCATATTGCACATGACTTTTTCAAAAATATATTGAAAATTTCGAAAATATTCATATTTTAAAAATTCTAGAGGCAGGCTTTGATTCTTCATGGAAATCATGTGTTACTGATATGATTTCCATGACGAAAAACTATTTTGATATTATGCAGTGATGAAATAGCAAACAGCGAACTTATTTGCAAGAGGAGATGGTTTCGTCAGACCACTGGGCGAGGTAATATTTCCGTATCGTTTCCCACTTCATACACACAGTAACAGCATGAAATATCAGATGTCTAGTTGCATTGGTTACTGCCTCTGTTCAGAGGACTTAGCGGCCCATCTTATTCTACAAACAATATAACGCAATAAGTCAATGAAATGAGCTTTTTCTGTCTGTAAATGTCATTAAAAACGGTAGTTATAAATAGAAAATATTTCACGAAAGCTGCCTGGATTTTAGCTTAATTTCAGTTGTAAACTGGAGTATAATACTTTCAAGTAAGTTAAAAACTCGAAAATAATAAAACTAGTTTAATTTCCTTCAGTAGAATATCTTACTGAATTATATTTAACACATAAAAATGTATACATTTACTTCAATTTGTTGTTTTTTCCGCTTATTTTAATAATGTTCGCGATTCTCCCACGTAGGTTGAATCTTTAACTATGTAAAGAAGCTGCTTAGCATGTGTTCGCAAGGTCTGTGGTGGCGAATATGTAGTTTTATTTATAATCAAGGCAAACATTTTACTCTTAAACTTGGATGAAAATTGGATTTTACGTTTGTGGTCCCTCCTACCTTAACTTTTGTTTTTATGCTACGAATCGAACCCTCTAGAGAAAGCGTCCTTATACAGTTGCGGGAAATCGTAGATGACTAACAGAATATGCAGTCTTCGATGCTTAGTACATCTTGTACACATTTGAATACACTGGTGTAGTGTGATGATTGCGTTGCATTATAGATTATGAGATAAAAAAATCCACTTCTAATAGTTCTTGGGTGAGTGGCTTTGTTTGTCTGTTGTCTCTTTTCTTTTTATTGCTTATAATTAACCAGTCCAAGAACTTATTAGAAAATCTGAACGCTTCCTGTGAAAAAAAATCGTTTTATATATCTGCTATTTTAACCGGATAGATATAATGTCTTATTCTTCTACAGCGTTTCCCACTTAAGTACGGTCACTGTTTGTGGTGAGTCTCCTCCACAACCTCCTGTCTTGGGCTTTAGCCACATCCAAATTCTTTATCCTCAAGTCCTCCTCCACCATCTCCCTCCATCTCTTCTTTGGCAGTCCGCGCTCCTCCTTCTCCTGCACATCCATCTGCATGACCTTTCTTCACGCATACTCTTCCTCCCTCCTCATCATCACATGACCAAGCCATCTCAACCATGCCTCCTGTATCTTTGCTCCTAAGTTCGTAACTTTCACCGTTCCCCTTACATAGTCATTTCTCAGACGATCTTTTCTAGTCACACCGTACATCCACCTAAGCATTCTCATCTCCGCTACCTCCATCTTGCTGATGTTATTTTCCCTCAGGGCCACAGTTTCCATAGCAGGTCTCACTACTGTCCTGCAGATTTTGCCTTTAAGATTGATCGGTACCCTCTTATCGCATAGCACTCCAGCCATCTCTCTCCAGTTCCTTCATCCTGCTTGTATCCTGCATCCCACTTCCTTCTCAACCTCACCATCCTCTTTCATTGTTGAACCTAAGTATCTAAAGTCACTGACCTTTCTGATGACATTTCCTTCCAGCTCTAGATCTGTCTCCTGGCTGCCATCCACTTTGCAACATATATACCCTGTCTTACCTCTGCTCAGTCTCATACCTTCCTCTTCCAGTACTTTCCTCCAACTTTCCAGTTTGGCTGCCACTTCTTCTCTTGATTCTGCACACAGCACGATGTCATCTGCACACAACATAGTCCAAGGCGCGTCTTCTCTCACCTCCTCCGTCACCACCTCCATCACAATATTAAACAGGAACGGACTTAATGCTGACCCTTGATGCAAGCCAACTGTCACTTGGAAACTTTGTCTCTCACAGGCAGGTTCAAACTCTTGTCTTCACATTTCTGTACATCTCCTGCACCAACCTGACATATTTCTCCGGTTCCTTCTTCTCCCTCAAACACTTCCAGACTTCTTGCCTTGGCACTCTATCATAAGCTTTCTCCAGATCAATAAAAACCAGATGTAGCTCCTGTTGTTTCTCTCGAACTTTTCCATCATCTGTCGTAACCCAAAGATAGCATCTGTGGCCGATCGACCAGGCATGAAGCCAAATTGTTCCTTTGCAATCTCCACCTCCTTCCTCAGTCTTCCATCAAGAACCCTCTCTAGGATCTTCATTGTATGGGACATCAAATTTATTCCTCTGTAATTCTTACAGTCTTGGGCATCCCCCTTTACTCCTGTAGATGTGGACAACAGTACTTTCCCTCCATTCCTCAGGTGTATTTTCCTGTTGACAAATTTTTATTAACCGGTTCCACGGCAGGTCAAATTCCTCTTCCCCTAGTGCCTTCCATGCCTCCACTGGGATCCTGTCAGGGCCTACGATATTCTATTCTTCATTCTCTTTACGGCTTCCTTCACTTCCACTCTACTAATGTTCTGCATCATACCCCCATTAGGTTCTCCATCTTCTCTGTGAGTTCTTGCATTTTCTTCATTCAAATGCCCTTCAAAGTATATTATCCATCTGTTTCTTATATCCACATCCTTCCTTAATACCCTTCCTCCAGAGTCTTTGATCTGTCTCACATATATGATGTACGTTGATGCCTTATTTATACATTTTGCCAATCGATAAATCTTTCTCTGTCCTTCCTTTGTTTCTAATTGATCATAAAGGTCTTGATATGCCATGGCCTCCGCGTGTGCAACAACTCTTATGGCTTCTCACTTTTTCTCTCTGTACGCCTCTATGTCCTCTTCCACACTTGACTCGTCCCACTTCTGCTTTGCCTTCCTCTTAGCTGTCACTGCATCTTGTACATTATTATTCAACCACCAACCCTCCTGCTCCCTAACCTTTCAGGATGGTTCACTAAGCACCTCAATTGCACAGCTTAGAATTACTTTGGAATTATGTCTCCACCAGTCTTGTACACTTTCTGTCCATCCGAAAACCTCTTTAACACCTTCTCCCTAAAACGGTTCCTCGCATCCTCTTCTTTTAAGCGAAACCACTTAATTTTCTTCCTCTCATGGCTTCCAAAGGTTACTATCTTCGACTTCATTTTAAAGTCTGCGCACAGCAGCCGTGTTGCTGCGCCACCTGATCTATCGGGATTACCTTACAATTTGTTTCTGCCTTAAGATATTTTCTTCTAGTCAAAATGTAGTCAATTTGTGAACTATTGTTGCCACTTCTGAATGTTATCAAATGCTCTTCCCGCTGACAGAAAAAGGAGTTCACATTTGCCAGATCATACGCTGCTGCAAAATCCTCTCTCCTTCCTGGTTCATCATTTCTACTTTATGGCCAACATGCATCCTTTCAAAGTCCTTATTCTGTCTCCCTATGTGTCCGTTCAAGTCTCCCCTGACAATCACCATCTCGTTTTCTTCCAGTTCCCACATTTGTTCATCTAGCACGTTCCAGAATTCATTCTTCTCTTCTGCTGTGCGGCCAACTTGTGCTCTTCTCCAAGACCCAGTTTCATTCGCATGAACCTGTCGTTCCTACTACCCACTTCCAGTACTTCGAACTTCATTCTGCCACACACTACAATTCCGACACCATTTCTTCCCTCTTTATTCGCTCCAGTGTAGAACAATTTATACCCGTCTCCTAGTTCCTTCGCCTTTTCCCCCTTCAACCTTGTCTCCTGATCGCATAAAATGTCCAACTTCCTCATCATGTCTGCCACCTCTCTTTCCCCTTCCAGTCATGCTTCCAGTATTCAACGTTTCCACTCGCAACATTCTTTCCACCTGCTGGGCTCGCTTCTTTACCCGCACTCGCCCTTGATGCGGTAGCCCTCGTTCACTTCTCGCAGCTGTAGGGCGACGTGACTGTGCGTCGCTTAAGGGTAACGCCCTAGCCCTTGTATCACTTTCTTTTCGACTCATTTGATCATAGCTAGAGATGGCAGTGAAGTTTTATGACCGGATGCCCTTCCTGACGTCAACCCTTGCCATTTATCCGGGCTTGGGACCGGCACCTATTGGGGCTAGCTTGCCCCCTTCAGTGGCTGCAATAGGCGAAATGACATAGCAAGATAGGAAAGATTCACCCCTAGCTCTCGAATACTCTAATAGCATTGGGGGTAAGGAACAAGAAGAGAAGAAAGAAGCGAAGAAAGACCAGTCTACAGATAATATAACAGATGTATATTACATGAAGTAAGGCATGGTCCAGCGGTACCTTGAGTTTGCCATGCTCGTACTCACTATAGCTATAATGAGCATAAAAACAGAGAACCCTGCACTTAAACCAGCTGCATAGTTATCTGATTATCAGAAAGAGGGGGGAGCGGTTAGGGTTTTTTTTTTACAAAATTTCTGAAATTATGGATTCAAGGTATCAATATCTAGTTGATTGCTTCCATTTCATCAACACTTATTACAATATTGAGAACGTCTTATGTTCTCAGCAGTCATAGGAAACACATTAATGATTATTCTTTCAGAGAGAGAGAGAGAGAGAGAGAGAGAGAGATGCAAACTGACCCAAGAACATACATTTACAGAGCCACGCACGCGACCACGAAAACGCTGCTCAACGAGTAGCTAAATTAGTAACAATCCGCAAGAGTTCTCGTTGACCCCACGCAAGTGAAAAGGGTATAAAGAAGTAACCATAAACTTGAACAGATTACTTTACGTTGTTCATAATAAAGGCGTGTCAGTTTGCGAATGCGTTTCGTTTATCTTTCTTTTTTTTTTTTCTGTAAATTTCAATTTGCTACTTCATTTGCTTTTGTTTATATTATGAATTGCATTACTCTAATGTATATTTTTATCTTTTTCTCTAGAAAAAAAATAATACTTATCTGTTAAGAGAAAGCCACGTCCTTTCTATTTATCTTTCATTAGGGTTTTCTCTTATGTCCTTTACGAGGCATTCCCTGTTGAGTAATTTTTTTCCCTATTTTAAGTTATTCCATTCATTACAGCTGTCAACTTCTCTTATTTATCGAGGTATGCTACTTAAATGAAACTCCGTTCGATAACTGTAGAATTTTTTGATTATTCATTAGTCAACTTCTTTATGTGGATATTTATTCAGATATACTGGATCAGAAATGATGCACAAATGGAAATGATTCTGGTTTAAAAAAAGTATACGTTATTAATTTTTAAATTTTATAAAAGTTCCATCGGTAATAAATTCAGTGCTGCATAAATAAGTCTAACAGGGAAAGGAATGGTTTTATTAAAAACAATTTTCGACACTTAATCTGAATCTTTTGAAACTTTTCGGTTAAAATGATTCTGACTAGAGTTCACATATGAGAAAAGAATGAAATAAAAAAATCTAAACGAATTCTCATGAAAAAAATTACAAATTATTACATTATGTATTTGTGAGAAAAATCAAGGGAGAAGACGAAAATGATCAATCTACAACAAAATATAGAAGCTGAGCCACAATTCATGACATTCACGAAGGGATTTAAATTTATCATATCAGATAAATTTAAACATATCAGAGTCTACATTACTGTAGACTCTGATATGTTAAAGAAAAGACTTATAAGAATGAACATGAAACGGAAATATAAGGAACTGTACAGTTAGTAACCAAGAGCCGTAACCATAGTTATTACTAGAAAAATTAAATTTATGCGATGCAGTCATCACTACAAAATCAAATGACTGTGCACTATCTATGAAGGCTTATGTAACATGGTATATACTTAGTCATAATATATTAGGATCATAATTACACATATGTAAATCAGTGATCTTTAACGGTTAATGTAAGTCAACATTATTTTGACCTATGAGGTAGTCTCAATCTTTTTCTGAAAGGATATTCTGAGCTGACTATTTCATTTGCCAGTTTAGTTTAGATGCTTGTTGCCAGGCGGTCAAAGGATTTATAAAAAAATTTTTCTTTGCCTAGGAAACTATTGCTGATAGTTTCCTAGGCAAAGAAAAATTTTTTTATATTTCCGTCCATATCGTAAACAGTAGTCCACAGTATATACAATGTTATTTCTCACATCTATACAACAATAAAAGTAATGTAGTTTCTATAATGGCAAAATATTATGAATTTCAAACAGTTCATTGTTTGAATATGCGAAGTCAGTGATGACTGTAGCTCTGATTATTCTATTTTGTATTCATATCAAAAGCAGCAGATTATTGTAGTAATCTCCACCTCAACAGGTGATACTATACTGCAGTGAACAATTTACCCAAGAACAGTATAAACATCTTACGAATGTTGCATTTACATTTTTTTTAATTCTGTGAATTAAAAAAAAAATTATATTTTATAGTTATTTTGTCATCTAGTTTGTCTCTTAACGTGAAGTATATGTGTGTGTGTGTTAAAGATACCAAGCTATTTTAAACCTGGTTTTACTCCATTTCCCAAGTAAGCAAATAGACAAATAAGTCAAGTTTGCGCCCGCAAGTGTTGCAAGTCTAGCTGACACTGCACGTAGTGCAAGACCAAGGCAACTCATCGTAAATGTAGAATAAGCTCTGATCACTAATCTTAATATTTACCCTTAATGCAAAGTACATCTCCTGGAGCGTTCCCACTGATGAGACCTCAATAAAGGTCGAAACCGGTCTGGGTAGTGGCCCCTTGCCTTTAATACAAAGCATCATACATCTCCTCCAGGAGATGTGCTTTGCATTAAGGGTAAATATTAAGATTAGTGATCAGAGCTTATTCTACATTTACGATGAGTTGCCTTGGTCTTGCACTACGTGCATGGTCAGCTAGACTTGCAACACTTGCAGGCGCAAACTTGACTTATTTGTCTGTTTGCTTACTTGGGAAATGGAGTAAAACCAGGTTTAAAATAGCTTGGTATCTTTAACATTTATTATACCCAAGGTAAAATACTTTATATGGTTTTATTGGTCTTAATATTAAGGCCATTATTGCTAAATCACTTATTCAGTTTCAAAATATCGTAGTTGATCCGATTTTCTAAATCCTCAAGGATTGTTTCAGCGTATATAAATGACGTTTCATACATTAATTTCTTAATTCCATCATTAATAATAATGAATTAGTGATGTTTCTCCTCTTTAAAGCAGTCAAAAAGCGCCGAGAACTCCAGAACGGAATTATCCCAGTAAACCTTTTTGAAATCCAAGCAAAATGCAATGTTTTGCATATTTCTTTCATTCAACTGAGTAGTTAAGCTAAACTCCTTGAGACAGCAATGAAAGGTTTCATCAAACAACTTTAGTAGCAACTGTCTACTATATAAAGCAAAGTAAATAAAAATCCGTGCTTCCTCCAGAGAACAAAGTAAACGTTTAAATGGGACTTATTGAATTATTTAGACTGTTTGCACGGCATCTATAAAAATTTAAGCTGATTCAGCAGTTGCAAGAACCGTTTCTTAAGAATCTGTTCAATAGCTGTCGTGGAATTGGTTGAAATTAATGACTATTCGGACCAGTATATCATTGCGGAACTTAATTAGGACTTTGTTAGAAAACTTGTATCGATCTGAGTATCTAATTTCTTTTATTTATAGCTGATATTACTGGTTCTATTGCGAAAATAAAGTCAGTAACTTACATAAACTATGTGGATTAGTTTAATTTTAATTTGACAAATTACAACAAAAACTCCACTATTTTCAGACTAATTTATTTCTTTTTTTTGGCCTAATATTGTATATCTATAATACGGAATACGCAGCTGCTTTTATTGCATAAAACATGATACCAATATCCTAAGAAAAAATATTCTTTCTGAAGGAGGTTTTATGCTGGTGTGCATCGCTGTGTGATAATGTAATGTGTGTGTGTGTGTGTGTGTGTGCGCGTGTGTGTGTGTATATATATATATATATATATATATATATATATATATGTATGTATGTACACACGCACATTTGTGGATTTGAGGCAAAGCCGCACTTACACTTTGACCGAGTCTGGCGGGACCCGAGGTGCTAGAGCTCCGAGATACTGTCCTCATTGTTTGGGGGGGGGTTTACATTGCCCCAAAGTTTTCGGGGCCTCCCCCCAGATAGAGCCCCCTGTGCGTAAGTGTATGTACAGCCTTGATCTGAGGTATATTTTCAGCGAGAAAAAAAAAAACACTTGTGTTGTCGCCGAAATATTACAACTTGAAATTATAATTCGGAGAGTAAATAAACTGGAATATTATAAACTTATTCCCAACAGAATTGCAAATTTGTTAGAAGAAACACCTATACTTAATTCTAACAAAGAGTTTCTTATAAAACTATTTCGAAGGAATGGTTTTATGAGAAACGTTTCAAATGCATTTCAGCAAACATGTCTTTGTTAAAGAAGCATTTAACTTCCTACTCAGTTCTCTGATTACAGACTTCAATGTACGGAGATATAAAGTATTTACCATATGCACAGCTTGTCTATATTTATCAGACAAATTATTAGTGATTTTTCGAAGTGAATATTTACTCTTTTGTATGAATTACCTTTAAAGCGAAACGCGTAGATATTTTGCAGCTTAATGGTTCACCGACAACAGGCAGCTGAACACGGGTTGCCGCAGCGGTGACTGCAGCCTTGTTGGGATTAGAATGAATTAATTAGAGCCAACTCAGTACAGTAGGTTTCTGCTTCAATAACTACACTGGCAACCAATATTGTAACCAAGTCGCTTGGACCGCAGCCATCATTAAATTATTGAATTATGGTTTACAAGGGTCGCATGTTACAACTGAGAGAACATTCAGTATGCATTGTTCAAAATACGAATGGAAGGAGCAGGAAAGTGAATTTGTCTCGCGTAATTGGTTTAGACCTGTTGTGACTCATATTCTGGAAGAAACTGTAGGTAACAGCAGGCTTGCGTGGAGCTACAACATAATCACATGCTTCTTATATGCTGAAATATTTTATTGGACTAAAATGCCCTTTTCGTGTAAAATATTTCTTCGTTTATATGTGCTTGCATGAATGACGAACGCGTTAGCTTTTGTTCGTCTTTTACTTGTTAAAAGTATTTCGGCATAAGACTGGCTTCAAATAATTCCTATTTTTGTTAATTATACTACATAATAATTTTAGATTCCCGTGCATGGAAATCTTTAAAGACATCCTGATATAACTAACAATTATATATATAAAATACAAAACAAGTTTAAATATAGAGGCGATTCGTAACGGAAACGAATAAGTAATAATTCATTATAAAACGAAGCTGATAGTCGAAATAACTATTCAAAGTTCCATGTAACAGCCAATGACACGTGCTTTTTTTTCTTCTCTCTATACTAACAGTGTAGCAATTTATAGAAATACAGTCGTCACTCGACTTACGTCGGGGTTCCGTTCCATCAGAAAAGACGTAAGTAGATACATTAAATCAACAGAGTTGTAGGGGTTAGGGACTTAGCATTAATAAGTATAATGCCATTTTAATTTCTAAAGCTTATTATAAAACTGTACTGTGCTTACTACCACTATAAAACAGTAGGATAATCATCCAAATCTTCCTCCACAAGCACATCTTTATTACTTTCCCTATGTGAAGGACCAGGCTGCGACTCTCCTGGTGTAACCTTTGTTTTTTTTGGTGAAAATGCCCGATGTGCTTTGCTTATTCCTCTTCTTCTTTTCACCATAAATGTGTTTATAGCAAGCAAACGCATCATGTACTTTCCTTTCTACTAATAAGTAGCGTTCAACATTGAGGTCCGTGTCTTCAACCATTTTGAGAACAACGCTAACTGCAGAGAACATTTCTGAAAGACCCTTCACTGTGAATTGTTTAACTACCTCTCCTTGTTTCACTTTTTCCTCTTCCTTTTCTCGTTCTTTCTCTTTTGCAACACGTCATTCCATTTCGGCCTGTTCTTCGTTTGTCAACTCTCCAACGACACTTCCTATAAGTTGAACTATATCGTCATCATTCCCTTCGAGATTCAGGTTGTTTGCTAGGCCCACTATTTCTTCACTCATTTACAAAAGTCTTCATTTTTTTCAAAACTTCCAAACTCGTGCATAAACCTTTTTAATGCCTTTTTCCGTATGCCATTCATACATTGAGAGATCACGTTGTCCCAAACTACAGCAATATTCAATACTTTCCAGAATTGCATGAGAGTTTCCTTCATCGGAAATGGCTTGTGAAAAAGTTCTCCGTAGATAATAAACCTTAAACACTACTAGAACTTCCTAATCTATCGGTTGGATCAATGGAGTAGTGTTTGTAGACAGAAACATGACTTTGAACTTGGTGAAGATCACCGACATAAGACGGATGATCTGGAGTATTATCTAGAATTAATAAAATTTTAAATTCTGCAGTTTTTGTTTCACACAATAGCTTTCCATTTCACTCGCATTAAAGTTGATCAAACAATTTTTGAGTCATCCATGACTTCTTATATCTCCGCTGATGAACTGGAAGAGTATGCTTCCTAATGTTTTTGAAAGCTCGTGGATTCTCACTGTGCCATATCACAAATGGTTTCAGTTTATATCCAGCCACATTACCCCCTAACAGAATTGGCATGGTATTTAATAGCTTTGAAACTAGGCAGAGATTTTACCTTTTTCTGGATGAATTCTATGCTCGGGCATTTTTTTTCCAAAACAAGGAGGTCTCATCCATATTAAATATTTGCTGTGGCAAATAATTTTCCTTCGTAATAATTTTATCCAATTTCTCCACAAACTCCTTGGCAGCCTTCTCATCGGAACTTGCAGATTCACCATACATTTTCACACTATGCAGTGCAAAACGCTGCTTGAATCTCATAAAGCAACCGGAAGAAGTGTTGAATTCGTAGTCGTAAGCGGGCCCCGCTTTCTCCTTAAAGATGTTGAAGAGAATGCCTTAGCGGTTATGGTCATAGTGCTACGAGGTATGCGGTTTTGGTTCAGGTCCGCTATGCATGATGGAAGTAGCTTTTCCAGTCATTGATAAGACCTTGTCTTTGCTTCGTCACTATCGGTGAACTTGCAGTTTCGTTTCAAGATCAATTGCTTGCCCCTTTTTCTGCGATTCTTCACTAGATTTTTTATTTGGGTGTGCAGGGGCCATGTTGCACAAATTATCGCGAAATAGTTAACGATAAATGCACAAATTATACACATGGGGAAATTTCACCCTACTCCTCTGTAAATCATGGCCTCAGCAGTGTAGCCTGTAATACCACTGTTTGGACTTCTTGCATAAACACCTCTGAGAACAGTGGCATAAAGATTATTCACAAACTGACCTCAAAGCTTCCTAAAACATTACCATTAATCAGCATCATTCAATCACATACCGTTTCTAACAACAGCTCTGCAGAATAACCATTTTAAAGCTGTATATGCAGAAATAAATATTTAACTTCTGTGGTGATGTCATGTGTAATTCTGAAAACGTTGCTTTTATTGCATGCGTCTTGTTCGAAAGTATAGTCGGAAATGTTATTTTTTCCATTATGGGATCACGTACGTATCTTCGAAAAGACGTAACTCGAACGAATGACTGTACATACAACGAACAGCATATATTTTTACTAATTTTTTATGATCGTCAATTTATCTACCCGGCTTGCTTAAGATTTCACCCAACTCGTCCGAGTAGACTTAATTGAATTTTCCTTTTGAAGGAAACAACATGCTGAATACTAACTTTCTTACATTTATATTTTCAGTGATTTTTTCGGTCTTTTAGCTTTATTTTCTTATAAGTTTGTCTTCAACGAGAAATATTCGTTGGTCAGCTGTCTTTAGTTCATGATGTATGCAGCATGATTCAAGTTTAGAATGATGTTCTAAACTTGAATGATGCCATTACCGCACTATAGTTTTTTAATGTCTACTTCAGCTGACAGCTTCATCTCAGATTGTTAAATTTAATTCTGACGAAAGAAAATGATTACTAGTTATTACTTAACTACTATTTAAATAATAGCCGAATATCTCACTGGACATAGATTGAAACAATACTCCTCAAATTCGTGATCGGCAATCATGTTTTCCTAGCAAAACACATTGTAAGAAAATTGTTAACTTGAGATAACAAAGATAAGTGAGATCGCTTTGAATCAATATAGTATAAATTATATTAAACTAATATTTTTGCAATAGTACTTATATATGTGCTTCTTCGTAAACACCTTCTAGATGTATTTGAATGAATTAGTTTTTTTTTTCTGTTTTTTATTTTAATTTTGAAAGCATTTTTCTCGACTTAGCAAATTCCTATTACCAACGTAGCCATTACTACACTCGAGTTTTTAATGTCTGCTTCAGTGTCCATGTTTTACTGTTATTCGAAAACTTATAAAAGTGTAGTCATACTTAAAATTGAAGAATGGTGAATAAAAGGAACAATAAAGAAAAAATCTGCTGCATGAAGTCAAGTGAATATCCTCGTAACGATATGAAGTGATTATAACAGTAAGAAATAAATTCTAAATGGCCCTACGATTAAATATTGCACGCAAGAGAAGCACTTCAGGTTTTACAGCCTGCTGAGAGATGCCGATGCTCCACAGCTATTCAATAGAAAATCAAAAATGCGATTTTTTTGCCTCTAGAAGTAATATTTCTTTCACATTCACAGGATCTAGGTTTGTACGAGAAACTTAGAGTCCAATAAAAATTTCGAAGTTTGAGTATTCAGAACAGGAGAGGAGTAAGTGCTCTCATATAAGTGCTCAAAATCATGACCAGTAAATAATTCGAAAAGTAATAAATCATGAAAAGAAAATCTAGTTGAAGTTAAGTAACCTTCATACACTTCATATTATATGCATAGGTTGAAAACCGAGTATTCATTTTTAGTGATAAAAGTTTCCCTTCAATGAACGAACAAAATATATCAACCTTATACATGTTAAATTACGTGATACACCAAGCCCTCTGATCTGTCACACTCATTGTAGTATACATGAAGTGTTATAAAATGTTTCCTAATTTTATTTTATATTTTAAAATAATGGAATTTGCGTGCTGGTCCCTGCCTTCTTGAGAACGGTTTGCAGAATTCTGCTTTGAACTAGACAAGTACAGGCTGCAATCTAAATCACAGGTCACCCTCATCATCGTGGAATAACACGAAGTCCGGAGATTACAGCAGGCAGATTACACCACTTCAATGAAATCTCTTCCTTAACTCAGGGCGCCGGGATATATCGTAGTAAAACACGGTTTTGCCCAACCCTTTTTTTTTTTCAAAAAAAAAAAGTGAGATTTTATATAAATAGATGAATCAACTGAATCACGAAATGAAGGGAAGCTTAAATACAGCTGAAGTATTCGCCTTTATTCAATAATATAAAAATAAGGTCATTCAAGTGACGTCTCCAGTCCGGAGGTTGACGGCCATGGCCCTTCAATTAATCCAATCTTGCGCATCTCTAAAGATGGTGCAACTTTTGTTTGCCAAGTGTTTCCTGTTCTTCATATAGTGATGTCTTGGTCGCTTCTTTTCTCTGATGAACGTATTGGTCAATCCTTTTTCGTGCAGGTCCTAAGAATTGCATTTTCTCTTCATTCAGTAATATTTTTGGTTTGCTCTGTTCAGTTACTTGTTTATAATTTTTCTGTTCTAGTTAATCATTATTATTAGTAGTAGCAACCACACCTCCACGACTATCAGTCTCCTTTTCCATTTCTTGTCTGTCTTGTTCCATTTCTGGAGTTACCTTAATGAAGAATATACATAGTAAGTGAGCAATCGTATTCTTGTATTCATAATTGATTATTTTGTTGGCATGTATTTGAATCCTATTAGGATAGGATATTTTGGCTATGCATATATTTAAATTTTATTTATTCACATTTTCTGTCATCAGTGATTAATTTCAGATATCTAAATATCATAATCATGATGTGATTAATATCGTTTGTTTTCTTGATTTTTAATTATTGTCTAACATTAATAGCAGCTCTGTTCGGTTAACTGTATTTTGCAGATCCTAAAATGCTTCTGTTTCGTTTTCTTACATGACTGTTTTGGAGAAGATCCCATGCAGCTGTGGTGATAATACACATTACTGTCCAACTTCCTTGTTTATGCGGATCCACTGTGAAAGCGTACTGTATTTCGTTATTGTACATGGCTGATTCCAGTGCGTGTTTTGTTCTATTATCTTTAAAGTCCAGATCAAGGTTTTTTTAAGATTCTTATAAGTATCATTAAAAGCAGTGTCAAAATTACTTCAAAATATATGAAATAAAGGTAAACTGTTTTTGAATTGATCTTTCGAATATTATTCTGAGATTCAGCATTACATCTCTTGCGAATTTTTGCGATTCTGAATCTATATTGTTTTTCTTCAGCTCTTATTTTATTTATCCGGTGTTTAATATCTGTCCAATATGCAAAGAAATACTGTCAATGCAATTGCTCATAATATATTAAACTTGTAATTAGCACATCCTATTGGAATTTTGTATTGGAATGACTGAATTTTCCATAATTCAAGAGAATATACCCCAATATTAAATTTTCGTTAAATGGATGATATCGATATCTCCTGTTTTATAACATTACACTTGTAACGAAATCTGGATAGGGTTTTATTTTTCATGAATTTTAAGTGCCTTATTTATGTTTTCAGTTAGAATTGAAGGACCATCTTTAATTCTACCTTGAGATATTTTCTGTTGTCTCAATATATAGGGCTTGAATATATTTCTCCCAGTGTACTAGGATATCTGTCTCTCTGAAGAGTACAGATCCTATTTAATTTCTGTGCATCAAGTTCTTTGTTTTTCTGTAACTTATTTTATCTTTGTACATTTGGTAAAATCATGATAGGTTTTCAATTTTTTGTGTTTGCCAATCTACTATACTTCTTTTACCTCCTTACATGTCTGTTACTACTTGAATTTCCTATATTTACTTAAATCTTTATCTTTTTTTTAATTAACTCCTTAATTTCATCAGTCATCGTTTTTTTTCATTGAAACCATTTTGTCTTCTTTATTACACTTGGTTCAATGGCCTCGGTTTTTTTCCCGTTTCCTCATATTGACTATGAAAGGATTTTTAAAATTAATCTGATTCTTTCGGATAATTATTTGAAGCCTGTTTTATCATTCCAATTTAGCCGCTTTTTTGGTCTAATAATGGGTTATGATTTGTGATCGGAATTAAAATCAGTACTAGGATAAATCATAACTTGTACTCTTTCTAAACCTGATTTTTAATCATGATGAAATCAGTTTGACTATATTTGACCCCTTAGCAAACTTCCGAGCTCTTCCATGTATAGAGTCACATAGAATGATTTCTGTACGAAATAGTTGTAATTATGAGTCATTTTCCTTACAAAAGTCTGTTTTCCACCTCGGACACTTCTCTCTCCAAATCAAAATTTTCCCACTTTTCTTTCTTATCTTACATTGCCAACTTTGGTATTCACATGCTGCCTATCACTCTGAAGAACTGATGTTTTTTCTTGTTTCTTAATACTTTCTGCATATTTTCATACATCGTTTTAATTTCGTCACCTGGTGGCTGGTCATGAGTATATATCTGTAATATACTTAAATTGGATATTGTGACTTTCGATTTAATCATAATTCTGTCTGAGTTTGGCCAGAAGTTATTTAAAAGTTTTAAAAAGGGTAAAACTGTAAGTGTGCCATTAAATTCCCTGCCCATTTTCACGCTTGCGTCCACCTGAGTAAACTAAAATGTAACAACCTGTGTTTATCTCTCCAGATCCAAATCCCCCCCCCCCCCGAACATCACTAATTCAAACGATATTGATGTTTTATTTCTTCCATTGCTTGTTTGATATTTGGCAGCTTTTGACATTTTGAAATAAAATGGCTTACATTACACGTTACAGTGTATAGCTCAGTTTTTATCATTTTGTTGTCGAAGTGACATCAGATATCGGAGGCCCAGAAGGGTCTATTCCAATCTCGGCATTTTTGTGACTTTTTACTTCTGGAGGTAATCATAGCCTCTTACAGTAGTTTGAAACAATTTAGATCAGAGGTCCTAATCTGATATGTATCTTGCTTTTCCTTTAAGTGTAGGACCATGATTCCCTTGGAATAATACGTTGAGGGTTCCAGGTTCCTCCACGGTGCCTACCTTAATACATATACGTATATATGACTAAAACATTTTGTAGGAATGATCATCTTTGCTACACCGCTTTCACTACTGTTTTGTCCTTAACTTGTCTACCACTTCCACTGAGTTATTCTTCAACAGTTTAAGTTTAGCCATTTTTAGGGTTCTTATAAATCTGCATGGCTGCCATGGGGGGTCTGGATTCTACGAATTCCTCACCACCTTTCATCTCATAAGACAATCCCATACTTCATTTATCAGTCCCGAACGACGTCGACAAACAATTGATGGGTGAAAAAGCGCTTTCGTAATTAATAGCCCACCTCATTGTCCCAGTGATTTTTCAATACATGTTTCTTTCCGGAAAGCAGGCAGATCACTCCCTATAACTAACGACTTATCAGGCATAGTATGCAAAACCAATCGGTGGTGCTTGCTGTTGATAACCTGACTCCTCAGTAAAAATCTAAATTTCCGTGATAATATATAATTATATTTTTTTCGTAACCCCATTCACGAGAGTTTGGCAACTTGTATACGTTTGGCACGTAGTATCAAATCTTCGAATGAGCGACACATGAAAGAAGAAATATGGAACCTTTTCAAAGCACTGCAGGCCTCCAATAAATGGCATGGTGATACTGGTCTCACAATGGGCACAAAATGCTCCGCCACCGTATATAATTAGTCAGAAGTGTTTAGTTTTTTCATGGTTATGTAAGGAGAAACTATCTTCAATACTACTGAGCAAACGTATTTCAAAATTGAATCGATATCTTTAAACTAAACTTGGAAAATATTTACTCTCGTTCCCAAATGATTGTGTATACTGTATACTATACTGTCAGCCTGGTTTCTCGAGTGGTTAGCGTATGCGCTCTCTAACAAATATGCTGCGTGTCGAATTCCACTGGCGACATGGATTGGTCTAGAGCAGAGTTTCCTGGTTGGCCGAGTGGTTAGCTTATTTGCTCTTCACCCAAAAGGCTGCAGGTCCGAATCCCGCCGTGGGCATGGATGTTTGTGATTGTCTGTGAAAGTACTAGTGGTGATGGTGGTGGTGGACAGCAGACAGTGTTGGTGTAGATGATGCGGTTCGCCGTAGTTGGTGGATTTGAGTGGTGGAGACGGAGAATTGTAGAGGGGTACCCTCCCTCGATGAGTCTTTGGACTCCTTGGAGGTGCCACGTAATAATAAATAATGAAGAAATATTATAAAAATCTTCACTTCATCCACTGCAACCTTGATTAAAGTATTAGTTTACAAACTTTCAGGAGTGGGAGTCAAAAACTAGGTGCCTTTTTGGTACGCTAAATATTTCATAATCCACGAATTCCACTCTGGAAGATAAACTTATGCCAACATCTGTCTTCATTCCAGCCATTCTATTTGCCTTTCATTTTGTTGTGCTATCCAATTACTTTTTCCCACTTAGTCTCTTATCAGGAATCTTCTCTAAGTGCATTTTACCAAACATTTCTTTCCTTATGTACTTACACATTTTACCAAAAATGGATGTTTCTGTGTTATTCAGTACCTCCTGTTGTCTTTTAGTGAGTAATTTTTCCCTACAATACATCATTTACTGACTATATTTTATTATAAAAATTGTCAAAATTCCTTTAGTTATATATTTATGTTGATAAAACCTTTCTAGCTTGTTATTTAGCTTATATTTCATTATGAAGTTTATGGTCACTTGTACTGATTTTACTTAGATATTTATGAGTTCACTATTTTGGTCAGATTCAAACACCGTCTAAATTTATTTCTATTTGCTTATTTTCTATGGTATTTCCGCTATCCAGTGCTTTTAATTTTCTACATCTTGATTTCTAATTCTTTGATGTTGTTACTATATGATCGGCGAATATTAAGTTAAGTACTGTTCCGTCTGTTTAAATTAATTTAAACAAACGTATTAAGCTGAAAATCTTAATAATTTAAATCCTGTGTTCTGAAAACAGTTGTGTTATTGTTAGTGGTAATTGTCCCATCTATCTCAGTCATATGAGTTGACATTATTTTCGAGATCATTTATTCCTAGATGTTTTAAAGCTCTAACCTTTAAACAAAATTTAGCATACTGTAATAAATTTTGAGAAAAATTTATAAAGGCCTTGGACAAGAGTTGTAGGTAGGTTTCTTATGTCAATGTGTCTTTCTTATAAACAGGAATGGTTTACAGTATTTTGACTTTAGCGGTTGCTATTTCTTTTAAACTCTGTTTCCAAGAAATCTCATCCGCATCTTTCTAAATTTCCCATCTTCCTCTCTCTTTCTCTTTTTTGTACCTAATAGTTGATAAAATTTAGTTCTCACGTATCAGTTCCATTTCATATTTTACAGCTGTGTTATAAAAATGGACTGTATTAGTTCCCTTTACACTGCTGTGAATTTCTATTCTTTTTTTATCAAATTTTGGATTAATTGTATTAAATTGATATCTAATTCAAAAATTGTAAATTTTTTCATGAAACATCAGTGCCGATGTTTATCTTACTCCTACGAATTTGAACATATTGAACATATCCAAAGTTCTTTTAATTATACACATCTTTTTCCTCTTTCTTATTTTTTCTGTGGGTCTTTTTTTCCTATTGTCATTTATTTTTGAACTTCTGGATAATCTTTTCATCGTTTATTATATCCGTAAGGTAAGTATCTTTTGAGATATTGTCAAAGATTTTAATATTCTATATTGCATCCATTTTAACAAGTTTTCCCTAAATTTGCTTGAAATTCAGTTATTTCGTTTTCACTTTCTCTGGGATTATACTAGTTTCCTTCATTATTATTTCATTCATTTCTTCAATTTATTGCAATTAATCTATGATATATTCTAGATCATACTCTGATATTCTTGCACAATATCTGATTTTTCTCTTAATATACAATCTCTTTAATTTTTATGTCCATTTCGTTGTTCCATTTGTTTCGTTTCTAAAAAGGTGATGGCAATTTTTATTTCTTTTCTCTGAAAGTCCCATTTGCATCTCACCCCCTTTCATTTCTAATATCTGTACCAGTAATTTCTATAGCCGATTCATTTATATTTTCCATTCCTACCTTTTTTCATCAAACATTTACATGAAAAGATTAATTTTTTCTTCATCTAGAACTGACATGTTTTGTCATTAGTGAGTTCCACTTCTTCACTAGAGCTACCTTCAGGAAGAACAAACCAGCACGATACTCTTCAGATATTCCTTTTCTTCAACCTGACTGTAATTTTACAGATTCTTTCTGATATGAACTCTAGCTTTTGTTTGTAAATCAAAAATCCAATTAATTTTTTTATCATTTGTCTTGGGTTTCTTTAGTTTTCCATTTCTTATTATAACGTCCACTTCTTAGATCTCGGATTACATCGCCTTTTCTTCTATGTTTACTTATTCCAGTTATCTCATTTAATATTTTTGAGTTTGCTAACCTTTCTTCCTCCATAACGGTATTCGCATAGTCATGTATAGTTGTTTTCCTTATTTAATGGCATATAGATTTTTAAATCCGTCATATTTATTTCCATTCAAGTCAGCTTCCCTTTCCAACTTCGGAACTGTTACTTTATATTTCTTCCCAAAATAAAATTTATTTATTCATGATTAAGCTTATATGAATTTTTGCTTTTATTGCTTTGGATTAAAAAATCTTTTTTTTTCTCTTCATATTCATGGAATTTGTTGGTTTTATGTTCTACCAGGAGGATGGGTGCATTTTATAGTGTCTGCAGCAATATAATATGGGATAGTGGAAAGATGGAAATAGAGGTCTTTAGTCTCCTATTTATTCTAATAGTATGGGATCATGAAATATATTAGTAGTTAGAGAGTAATAAGATGAAATTAAGTAGATGGAAAAGACATATAACCATCAGATATCTTTGTCGACTGACGACTTTGCTGGCGTTTAATTTGCAGGGTTACTAGACTCCACGTCACTTTGAGAACCTTATATGCGTTGCCGCAAACAGCATCCCCCGTAATAGGAAAACATTACCTTGGACCACGTACCTTCGCCATAATAATGGCCAATCCGAACTAATCGTTACCTTAGTTATTAACTTTAATGTTTTATTTATTTTAAGGATAGAAGAAATTTTCGAAAGCTCTCGCACAAAGTCCTCTGCTTGTTCGAAGACCAGCTTTGGCATAAGAAATCATTTAGAGACCAAATGGCATAAGAAATTGCCATTTGGTCTCTAAATCACATTTTTCCAGACATTTGTATACTATAGTTTGATATATCTTATTTTAAGCCCCTTTTTATAACGATTTTTGTTATAGGCCTCCCTTATTTGTTTTCATCTTTCTATATTAAGGGCTTCCCGATGCCAAAATTCTCCCACCACTAGGTCATCCTTTCATCTTTCCGGTCGTCGAGGCATTTTTTTTTCTTATGGATGTCATTGGGTAATTCATTGTCCATCTGTCGCTTTTCATTCGTGCAATATGTCCTGTCCTATTTTAGTAGTAAAATCTCTTCTCCCTATATCCAGTACTTTTGTTTCATTCCTAATATCGTAATATCTTATTTTATTTTGTAGTTTGATGTTAACATGACTCTCCATTCTGCCCTCAGTTTTCCTCATTCTGTTCAGAAGTTGTTTGGTTATTGGCTGTGTCTCTGATCAATACGTCATAACTTGGATGATGCTCTGGTTTAAAAGTTCGGCTCTATTTTCTGTTTTTATTTTACTACACAGGATTTTTTTGGTTTGCCAAAAAGCCCTCCAGCCAAGCTGAATTCTTTTTTCCTAATGCAAACGTTCTTCCAAGGTAGACATATTCTTGTACCTCCTATATTTTGTAATGGTCTATTGTTTGCTCTCTTGTCTGATTTCCTTTGATATTTGTGATTATTCTAGTTTTTTCATAATTTGTATATAATCCTACTTTATTTAATTCATTCATGCATCATTTCTCCTAGTTCTTTTTCTTTGCTTGTTCTTTACCCTTGATATTAATCCCTTTGTCACTCCAATCTAGTTCACTCACGGCATGTTCTAATACTGCATTGAATAATTTGGGTGAAATAACTCATTTATTCATTTGAAATGGGTTGCTGTGTTTATATATAATTTCAAGCCCTCTTTTATAACGATTTTTGTTATAGGCCTCCCTATTCGTCTTCATCTTTCTATATTAAGGGCTTGCCGATGCCAAAATTCTCTCACCACTCACCATCCAGGCATTTCTTATGGATGTCATAAGGAATTGGTTGCTTTTTCTTATTCTTTGTTTCAGCTGTATGTAATTTCGCCTTACTCGATGACTCTTCTTTGCTATTAGAATTGCTTGTTTTTTTAACTGACTCGACGGTATTTTTAATCTATAAAACTGAAGTAAAATGGTAAGTTGTATTCTGTACAATTTTCTTTTAGCTGATTTATCGTCTGCAGATGTTCGATTCTGCATACCCCCTTTATGAATCCAGCTGGTTCTTTAGGCTGAGATTCATCCAGTTATATGGTGATTCTGATTATTATTTTTATAAAGATATTTATATTTTTGACAGAAAGCTTATAGGTCTATAACCTTTTTTTATTATACTTTTTGAACAGGGATATCATGATAGCATTGTTCCAGCTGTTTGCTACATCTCTCTCCTTTAGATCTGTTAACATTCCTCTTATCGCTTTCATCATTTGTATTGTAATTTCAATTTCTCTTGAATTTTATTATTTTTATATATCTCATTGTTTGTTCTATTTCGAAGTTTGTATTTCCGGTATACTTTGCTCTTGTTCTTCTGCCTTCCATGTAATAATGTTTTCAACGGTGCTTGTGGTATTATATCTTCTGAAAAATGCCGTCTAGTGCTCTTTCCATTATGCATTTTTTAACTTTATCTCGTCAGTTTTCTTCTTATATTATTTTTTTTTCAGTTGCGAGAGATTGTTTCATAGTGCTTTCATATTTTTGTTACTATTTCTTGTATCATTTTCTCTTCTCTTTTCTTTTATTTTTATCTTTTTTTTCACTATTTTTCTGCTTGATTGTATATATTTCTGTAAGTTCTACCGAATGTCTTATCATTTCCGATGTTTTTTCTCCAATAGATGTTTTGCGTTGTCTGAGTTATGATTTTAACCTTTGTATCTTTTGCAATTTTATGTTCACTTTCTATAATGATTAGATTAAGAATTTGCTATATATTATTCATTTGTAGCTTTCTGTTTACATTCGTGTTATTTCTTTCTAGATTTTTTTGCTATTTCTTCTTGGTGTTATTTTTTGTTAGCTACTAATGTATCATTATTTATCTTTAAGTATTTTTTATAATTTGTATTACTCTTTCATCCTATTATTCTTATATGAAATGATGAAATGTAGTCTACTTCACTTTTTTTGTTTATCTATTGAACTGATCCATGTTCATTGTCGGTTTGGTCTTTTCTTGCAAAATGTGTTCATAGCATTCAACTGATCATCATCACAATATTTAACATATTTCCGCGCTTTCATTTCGTTCTCATATGCCGTGTTTCCTATGCACCTTTCAAGTTATTTTTTTCCCAGTCGAGAATTAATTTCCAACACTGGTGTAGGTTATAGGATCCAGCTGTATGCTGGATCCAGTTGGACGCTCTGTCATAGAACACTTTTTCGTCATAACTGCTGATTGGTGCATATATTTGTATTATTTTAATGTTTTTCTGCCCTGGTGTTTGCACTATGATATATGCTATTCGATCTTTATATTCTTGCATATTTAGTAACTTCCTTTTGTATTCTGTTTGTTTATAAGGAAACCTAATTCTTTCTGCTTAACGTCATCAGTCCTTTTCCAGTAAAGTACATTTCACGATTTTGGTATTATGCAGGCTTGTGTTTTCACTTCACTTCGTCCTATTGTATCCAATTTAATTTTTTTCTATTTCCTATTCTAGTTCTTCCTATTCATCATCTGCTAAAGTCCTCATGTTGTATGTAGCAACAATAGAATTAGTTTTCTTACACTTGCTTTTATTATTTTGTTTCGAAGTAGCATGTTCGGTTCGATAGCTATGTTTCTCTACCAAACTAAGAGTTCTTCGAGGTTTGTAAAAGCCAGAGATGCCGGATTCTGTGGGCTCATTACTGTATGCAACATATTCGTGGTTTGAATAGGAGACGTCTTTTCTCCTACGATTAAGAATCACTGGAGAAGATTAGCAGTAGCTCATCTAACTAGAGTTGTGAAATGCCATCATCGAGGTTATCTCTCTTGCCGTCTAAAAGGTATTGGTAACCTGTCTCTGTTCCTGTCCAATCAAAATTGCTCTTCCTCAGAGTATGTTCCAGCGAGCTTTATAGTCAGCTTCCCCCACCGCCATGGGGGAGGCAGCTCTCTGGCATTTCTGGGAGGCTGCTCCTTGTAGTACCTGTACTCCAGGCTGATACATGCTACTGATATGCTATGAAGTTAACTGCCTTTCATAGGTGGAATAAAACAAATATTCAAATCATTCATTGCACTGTGGGATTATGACTCACATTTCTTCAGTAGCTATACAGCTGTATTCAGTACTCCACTGCAACTAATCGTACAATTATGTTAATGACATTTTCAAGAGAATTTTTTGCTATTCTTGTTGTAGAGAGAAAGAAATTAGATTATTTATGGGCTTTATTTCTGCGAATAATGGCATGATTTAACATTTGCTGAAATGGAGAAAAAAAGTCTCCCCATAGTTCCTTAATTTCATGAAAGCCTAATTTGTCATTTCTGAATTGCCGAAGTAAAACTTTCTTTTATTTATATTTAATATTAAGCTTACAGTATACTTTTAGTACATAAAAACATGTTGTTTTCAGTCAGTGAGCAAGCAACCGGGATGCACGAATTCACTTGTCCATTATTTTCTAGTTCCATTATGGGAATTAGTTTTTTGCTATTTTTCTTTTGCCATTGGTTTAAAGGATCTGTTTTAATTGTTTTTTAAATGTAACTCCAAGCAAAATCTGAATTCTTTCCACCGATCCCTAGTCTCCTTATTTCAGAAGAATAATGTTTGTATGGATATCACAGTTTTTGTACTTTTAAGCATGCTTTGTGAACATCAATGCAAAAGCTAATGGTTTCCGTTGACGGGTAAACTGAAATGAAACTATTTAGTATTAATATATCGATATTATTTCTTTCTAATGAAAAGAAATAACTGTGTATAATTTGCTCTTGATCAATCAATGTTGATTCTGTTTCCATCAGAGAACTTATATTTTCAAGCTGAATGTCATCACACATTTGTCCACGTCGGTCTTCTTCATGCACACTGCCATTAATAGATTCTACTGATATGGCTATTTGCATGCTTATGGTATGCGAAAATGGCTTTTTGTTTTGGTATTCAGACGAAGAATTCTAATAAATGATTGCAGATAGCTATTTCCATGTATATATCTTATAAATATTTTTGTCACTAATGTGGAACGAAACTCCATATTTCTAGTTGGATATTGATTTGAGAGGGGAAAAAATTAAAGAGAGTTAAGATGAGTGAAAGGTGATTTTTTTTTATCAGTCCGAAAAGCATTCATACCGACATTTATTCCAACAATGACTATTATTCTCATTATGTATGATATCCATTCACTAGTATACTACGGCTACTGTCAGATTACTCAGCTGCTGGAATTAATAACAGCCAATTTACTGGGACTCAGCTCTCGCCTGGAACATCATTCTGTTCAACCAATTCATTTTATCTCCAGCAATATTCTAGTATTCTTTATATATTTATTTGAGAGAATAATAAAATTATGCTGAAAAACAATTATGCACTAGACAATACTTCGAACTCAAGTCTTTATAACTAGAGGTTCTAGAAGAGGATAGTGGGGGGACAAATCGATCTAATTTCTGTATGAGACAGGGTAATTTCAACTGAAAGGAATATTACAAGTTTTTTCCATCATAAATAGATAAAAATTGAGATATTTACTATACGAAGAGTGGATAAAAATTTCAGGTAATTGAAATCTGAGTAAGTTACGTGCTGTACATGATTGTGGCTTTTGAGATCATTTGAGATCAACTTGTTAAGGTTAGAAAACAGTTTGACTCTGATGGTATGCACCAAAATACTAGTGAATCCATCAAGTAAGGCGAAACAATCCAGGTATATACTCGGATTTTATCGGCTTACTCACTCGATGGGTATATACTCCAGTTAACACCATGGGTATTCATAATAACGATATTACCTTGAATGGTATCCCATTCTTCATATACTAATGTACAAGATTAATAAGCTCATGGCGTTTAAATATTAACTGAAGAAATTAAGCCACATATTCTTGACCATGATAGCTAATAGTGGAGGAAATTGTAATAATAGAATAGCCCGAATATATGAATCAGAACTTGGAGGAAGTGTTCTTATTTTTAATTGCATGGGAAGATTTAGACTAGCAGATCGATATGTGTAGATTCCTGCTGTTAGGGACATAATTTATGTGAATTCTACTAAGCATGAAATTTGCGCAATTGAAAGCTAGAGTACGTAGCGAACAATTTAATACGAACAAGCCGAAGTTTCGTCAAATTTTCTGTTATGGTTTAGTTTTTGTTTGTTCACAGTAGTTTTGGTTGCACTTTACTATTTTCGGTTTCGATTTTCAGTTCACTATTTTCGTTGAGTGCTGCGTGTTTTAACTGACTCTACGTTGTTTGTTAATTTATTAATAGTGTTATGCGTTTTAATAGTGTAGGTAAGTTGATATTCGTAGTGCTCAATTCATTTTTTGTAACTACAAAATGGATACATCTCCAAGAAAGCTTCCAAAAATATGCATACTCTCTAAGCCCACATCTAGAACTCAATGACAAATTGGCAATGAGTATGGTGTTGATTTGGGTACTGTTAATGCGGTTTAAGGAGGCAGGTACTTTTCTCCTAACAGAAAAGGAAAATGTGTGCGAAAAAGGAAAACTACACTTATGCTAGTTAGGAAAAGCAAAATAAATCCAGGATTTTTTGCGGTAGACTTAAATAGAGACTTCGACGCTAGTGTAATTATTGTTTCTGACACGATAGTCTGTAGAAAATTTTGGAAACAAGGACTGCCCACAGATCACAAAAGAAACAATTGTTGGAGAAGACTATGCAGAAAAAGTGGTTCCAGTTGGCAAAAGTGTATAAAGATTGGACTGTTGAGAAATGGAAGGAGGTCATATTCTCATACGAGAGTCATTTCTTTCTCCAAGGAGAGTGAGTACCCTATGTTCGCCATCAGCGACTGAGAATACTTCTCCCGCCCACCTTCAACAAGCTCCTAAACATCCAGCTAAAAAGATGTTTTGGCATTGTTTTACACATTGACCGTCTAGGAAAACTGTAGACAAATTAGTTATTTTTTTAAGTAGTGGAGAATTAATTAGGAATGTATTCAGAATACTCTTGATAGGAATCGCTTATTGATCGGAACATGGCTTTATTTAAAGGGAGATTATTATGACAAATTATTTCCTATTTATGATATTATGAGGGAAATCGATCAGTGAAAAACAACTAGCAGACTGCTGTAGGATTAGTTAAAGTTTCACTTGAAATAAGAGAGAAGACACTAATAATCAAGTTCATTCAAGCCAATATTGGATTGTAGCTTTCCCTCACCCATGTTTATAATTAATGTCAAGAAAATGGGAGTATTCGGCGATTGTGTAGATGCTGTATTATGGCAGTTATGGGAATCAGTTGGTTTGTATCTGATGAATATATCTAACAGGAGAAGAGATATAAATGAAGTTTATAAGTTAGATTAAAGAATGTATAAAATAGTTGGCAGGAGTTTTTTTGCATTTGGCGAAACGACTGTTACTGTTAGAAATATGTATAAGGGCCGTTTTCAACAGGTTATACTAGCTGTGAGTTTGTGACATAAATAATTAGTTACGCCTGGAAGAAGATTTTTACATGATATGTATAATCTTTATCTCTTGCAATGTGGACTATGCCATTACTGTTACATATTTGTGCATAAATATGCAAAAAAATAAACAAAACTAAGAAGAAACAAAACTGAATGAAAATGAGAGGGAGGAGATGGTAAGGTGAGTGAATATATACTAATTCACCAATATACATGTGGAATTTTGTGGTTCACATATAGGTTTCATATAGTGGCAATCAGTAAGTAAGTATATAGTTCGCCAACTTTTAGCTTTCAGCATTGACTAGTGGGATAGGTTTCTTTCCTGATGTAACAGTTTTCCCCTCACAAACATTTAGCTGAATTTGAACATATATGGTAGTAGTTAGGAGGATGTCTTATACTGTAAATATAGATATGAATAATTCATGACATTTTAATGCCTTATCTGAAGCATTATCCTTTGCCAGTTAACTTCCTTGCCTCTTTTTGCAAATGTTTTTTATGCTATTTCAAGGTTTAGACGATGTAGTGCAATGTGATGAATATTACTTAATCAGTGTTTTTCTTGCCTTATCGAAGACAGAGTCGTCACAATTCTTTATTTCCCTCAAAAAGAATGAAATTTTTCATCTGGCAAAAGTATGCGAATGGTCAAAATAAGACATAAATCCCTCATAGCATTAGTTGCTTCTGTCTTAATTAAAACAATACAAAAAGCTTACACACAGCGCCCACATGCGTCATTATAATAAAAATACACTCTTTGGGATATTAGTTTTGTATTATACTATTTTAAGGTTACTTGAAATGACAGTTATTTCTAGTTTGACTCACAAACATTTTTAAATCCCGAATTCCTTAGGTCGAAAGGCAAGTTGATTGCGTATTGGTATTCTTGAAGATGCCCATAATTTTTAATAGGAAAAAACTTGATTTGTTAGAGAAATGTTTTCAAATCAATTATACTTAACAATATTTGCAGTGATAATAGAAATATTTATTATAACTTTGAAGAAGGCACCTGTTAATTGTATAAATGTTCGTTGATCTGTATTAGGTAGATGGAATGATGGGATTTTCATCTTGAATAGAATAGTCTTTCGAAACCCGTTATATGAGATAATATAAAATTTGAATACATTCTCACAGTATTTGCATAATTTCTAAAGATCATCTCATATATCACATGCTCTGTACCACTGGTTTATCCATTCATCCACTTCTAGTGCATTCATTAATAATCATTTTCTATGATTGGTTGAATTTCAGTGAAAGTGTCAGTAAACACTTTTTATCATCATCAAATTCCTGGTATGTACTCTCAGGAGTGTATAAGATAATCATGATAGTACTACATGAAAAAGTTACACCATTACTAACTTTCAATAATATTCCCCCAAATTAATAGGTATTAACTTTCAACATTCTAATATTATCAGATCTTATATTTCTTTCTTCTAAGGCACTTTTTACTGTATCAATCCAACTATATGTTGGTCTTTTTCTCGTCTTTTTCCTGCCAACCTGCAAAGAACACTTGTTAAGCTAATCTTTTCTCTCCCGTTCTCTTTAAGTGACCATACAACCTGAGATTAGTTGTGATATGCTAACAGTGCCAAGTTCTTTCCTAATATCCTCGTTTTTAATATGATATTGCCACTGATGCCATCTGCTCAATCCTCTATCTTTCTCAGGAATCTAATATCTGTGGTCTCCATTCTTTGATCAAGTGTTTTATTTCTAACCCTGCTCTCAGATTGGTAAGTTAAAATTGGTTTGAACACAAAGCCTTGTATACAGCTAGTTTAGTGTTTTGACTGTTTTCTTTGCTATTCCATATAAATTTATTCAGCTGACTTCTTACCATACCAGCTTTGCTAATTCTGCCATTTCCAAATTTAATTTGCTATCTTCACTAAACATTGTGCCTAAGTAGCTGAAATCTTTTACTTCTTCTATAGGTTTCCATCCAGGATACGATTTCTTTCAATTCTAACTGCTGATTTACAACTCAGATAGAGACTATGTATTGCTTGATGTAATGTTCCATTTACACCATATAACTGGAGTGTTTGGAATAGTATGATAAAGAGCCTCTTGGCTCTTTATCATATGCCTTTTCCAGATTTACAAAACTTAAATCATTGTTATATTCCCATGATTTCTCAACTGTTTGTCTTAAAATGAAAATCTGATCCTGATAACCTGTGTTCGTTCTCAACTCCGTCGCTTAAACCATAACTCAATGATGGTACAACATGGTGGAATTTTTTCTGCTTATAAATTCGCTAATTATTGTTTTTTCCCACGAGGTTATGAAATAGTTTGCTAATGAAACAGATTTGCTCATACTTTTAAAAAATATATTCGTCCTTTATTTCTTTTACGATTTTATTTGTGCTGATCTGTAATTCATTAGTTATCCGGATCATATCATGAACGGTTCATTCTATAGAGTAACTTAAATTCAAATCAGTCTGTATTATTTATTCGTGTGGGGTGGTCCCCCCCAGTTCCTCGATCGCCACTTAGGACGTTGAGCAATCCAATGAGGGATTAAGTATGTATTTTTGACTGTAGCCTGTGTGTGTGTATTCACGGGGCGGGCAGGTTTGCCTGCTTGCAGGATGAAAAACCCCAGATAAACTAGGGGGGAAAATCCTGCTGTCCACGCCCAAGACTGGCTAACTTGGCTATGGCTGAGGAAGATCCTTGAGCTCCTCACGTCGTCGACGGGAAGCGAACCTAGGACACTCCTTCCCCAGGCATATGGTTGCGAAGCACAAAGCCACTAGGCTAACCATGCGGACAAATCAGTCTGTTATATGGAATATCTAATGCAGGATAAATGATAACATTAAATGTGCCGTAATACAGTTTCAATTTTGATTGAAGAATCAAAAGGAAATCTATTATCACTGTGTACATTCTTATTATTGCTCAAATAATAAAAATGATTTCATGGACATAATGATTCTGAAATTAGTTTCTATTATATTTGAAGCGACACTACACCAGAATTTTGGAGTTAGGTAGGAGGAGATGCGCATTCGTGTATGGGAATAAATATTCGCAGATTGGTCTGATGAGACCATAATGTGGTCACGGACGAACGCAGATGGCGAATTAGCTGGCGAGTTTTGTTAGACATTGCTACACTGGTGGTACTGGCGTGACGATGTGTGAAGCGATGTGGATTGCTTGCTCGAGGGATTATTTGATTCCAGCCTTTCTACAGTAGTGTGGAACAAATTGCAGCAGTCCCATAACTACGAAGTAATGAATTGCCTCATTTCGTTTGCCTTTTCACTTCTTACGGAATGCGCTTAATTTTCGGGATAAATAAAAATCAGTTGTAATCAACTCATTCTGTCTATTACAGAATGCAACATAAAAGTTCCTGTTTAAAAATTGAAATAGTTTTATATCTCTCTGTTAATTTCAATAAGTAGAGAAAGTAGAATAAAATCCACATGTATACAATCAATTGCTCTGACAAATTTCTGCAACTTGATATTGAAACCAGACAGCAACAGAATAGAAATTTAAGTTGCAATCTTAGTTGTGAATGACTTTAACATTTGTTTTTTGAGAGCGTGCAGTACCAGGTCAAGCAGATTGGGATATTATGCTTCCAGTATCGATATCTACTATTTAAGCAACATGGCGTTAAAGTAATCAGCGTTCAAGAGTGAATTCAAATACTTTTAGAATAATATACCCTTTCGTTGCAGAACTGATATTTACGGGTATTCTTTATGTATACTCAACCCCCCCCTCTCTCTTTCTCTCTCTCCTCCCCCCCACACATCTGCAGGATTGGTATTCAAAATATAAAATTTCAAATAATCAATGTCATCTTCAGTGCGTCTGATATCTCAAATTAGTCGATTATTGCAGAAATGGCATCAATTTCCCACCAATATGAAAATCACTAATACTTTAACACACACACGAACTTTGGTTATATTTGTAATTTTAAAGTAGTTCAAAACCAAGGCTGTGGTGTCCCTATAATGTGTATACATGTTTACCGAGTGGATTGCGTTTTTGCTCTCCAGTGTTTTCTTAGAGATAATTGGGAAGGCAAATAATAATCGTTTAGGTAGCTTGGATTGTGTTTCTAATTCCGTGTAATAGTTCCATTCCCAAGAGAATCACGCGTATTCCTCATTATCTTGCTTTTTTTTCTATAAAAAGTAGGCATGCAGACTGATAATTTGAACTTCCTAATGAACATACTTTCATCTATTTGCTATAATAGTGTTAGGATCTGTGTAGTAGTTTTATAAACAGCTGTAGGGAGAGCAAGCCTATTAGCTTTCCGTTCACGAAATAGACAACTCAACCGGAGAACACGTAGTGTAGAAATAAATACTCCACACTCATCGTTTGACCAAAGACTCCTCAACTATTTTTCCACATTATTTTAAGCGATGATTAAGAAAATAATAATGACATCATTGTATAAATCTCATACTATTTCTATTGAAAACATACTTAAACCAGCCATGCACGATAAAATTTAGTTATTCACCTGTAGTCAGCCACGGTTATTTTTTATTTGATATTTACTGCTAGTTCTACCAAGTCGGTGACATTGAACTGAAAGCTAGTCTCCGTATGCTATACAGGATATTTGAAAAGATTTCATTTAGTATTAGATTGCATTAATTCTATATGGCACAAAGGAAAAATTCTAATCGCATTCCTTGAAACAGTATAGAACATTCAGTAATTATTTTTTACACCGAATTATTCCATTATATTGCACCAAAGATTACATTACATTACATTTGATCTGTATTAAGCCACACGTGCCAAAATTTGATCCATTTATAGAACAACATGGATGTTCGTTGAAGATGAGACAAAGAGATCGTGTTGGTCAAATGAAACACAAAACAACAACCGCGTGAAGTCTAGCGAATCAGAGTGGCAAACACACAAATGGTAAAATTGGGATGCTTCGACCGTGTGCACTACGATTGTCTGGTCACGAAACGGCGGTGTGATGCAGTCCAGAGTCATAAAACTGTAACGTACCAATTATCCTTTTACAAGTGCGGACATCTTTCGTAAAGGTTCGTGAAACATCTCAAACGTTTGGACAGTAACAATAATTAATGCTTTTCGTGTCAGAAGATTCGAAGAAAGTGACGCGAGCGTTAAACACAGGACATCTTAAGTCGAATCCGTTGAATTATCTAGTGGTTCCTATTTTGTTTAAATCCGTTTCTGCATGTTACTAAAGGTGTCTTAAGAGAAACCTGTTGTGTTTAGACTTTAATTAAATCTTCATTATATGTAGTGTAAATTCTCTATTATTTAAAGAAAAAGAATAGAGAAACTTTTTTATATAAAACAGTTTTTTAACTAGCAACATTTTATTGCTGATCATTCTAACACCGCTATTTTTATGGTGTCTATTATGTCTTAATAAATGCCCAGCATTTCAATTAGATCTAAATAATCACTTCTGAATATATTTCGTAAGCTTCTGCACGAGTAATAAACGGATTATGTAGACAAATATCTTTCTTTGTTTAGTGTTTTTTATAAATGAATATTTTTTCTGGTTGAATAAGATTTATTTACCTCTTATTCAGCCAGTTTTCTTCAAACCTTAGAAAGGATAAATTGCCTCTTAATGAAACTCGGTAAGAATGCTTTTATATATTGTTTATTTACTGCGAAGTTCCTATTTATCAGAAATGAAACGATACCAGTTTAAAGAAGGAAAGTAGTGTGGAATATGATTTAATCTTTACACCTACAAATTAAATCGACTTGTAATTCATCATCCGATGCTTTTCTACTTCTCCGATATCTCACTCTCTTTTTCGCGCATATGTTTAATGTAGAATAATAACCACAGGACAACGAAAGTATTTGCTTATTGCAGTTGCAAACTGGTAAATGAATAATAAATTTCAGGACAAAAAAGTAAACATGGAATCAAGGTGATTTCTAGGTCCCTCTCTTTTCATGAAAACAATTAAATTATTTTCAAATTTAAAGGATTACGCTGTGGAATTTGAATTTCCCTACACAGAATCTGCTGTGCCATTGCTAAAGCAAACGGTGCAAAGTGTGTGTGTTAATCCTATCATCGTTTAGTCTGTGTGGGTGGCCATGATGATCTTCAGGATGGAGATCTATGTGTGTGTGACAGCAATCAGCATCTTGCATGTTAGCGGCTTTAAACAGCTTTGAAAAAGATTCTGATGTTTGGTGTCTAAAAGGGTTCCCTGTTTATCTGACTTTTAGATAAGTTACTAGAACATCACGAAGAAGAAATTTTTATTTGTTTTTGTTCGCTATAATATATTGAAGCTCGTTATAATTATTGAGGCTTGTTTTTTTTTGTCTTCTTCTTTTTAGATAAGATACACAGAGGCAATTGAGAGAAGAAATAACAGCAAGTACATTGGAAATGTAATATCAGAAGATAAGTAATGGAAACTCTTACTTAATCGGTTTTAACTTCACCTGTTAATATGGAAGAAGGAAAATTATTTCAGAAGATTGAATAACAACCTCTCAAAGCAAATAGATCTGTATCAAGATGTTTCTCCTACAGTTCGTTCAAACATAATTCATTTTATTAGAGCATAGTATACGCGTGCATTTTTTCTTTATTTGTAATAAATTGTAAACACATAAATATTATAAGTTTTGTGAAAAATTTGTACAAGAACTTCACGATTCAATTATCGACTGACTTTCCTGATAATCTCCAAATTTTACTAAAATTACTCATTGAAATGAAAAGTAGCTAGGAATTCAGTGCAAAGTAGTAAGTAGCAAAAGAAGATCAAATTCAAATCGATATAATTAATATTAGAATAACAAAAATGTAGTCAGGGTACTCTAGCCAATACATTTCTGGCAGTAGTAAATCCGACTTCCTAGAAAAGACACGGTAAACCCTGAGATTTATTTCACCTTTGCTCTTAACGTCACATTTAACGTCCGACATGAAATCTACCAATTAAGATCTAATCCATGACATGTACTAGAGACTTAGAGCAATCTCCAAGAAATGTACGAAAGAAGAAAAAGTAAGCATTCAGAGTACACAATACACAAATCGATAAACTTGAAAGACTAGAACGTAATGAGCAGTTGCTTGTTCTTTACTTCGATTCTTCTCGTTATGTAACTAGATTATTTTTCTTGTAAAGGTCGCGCAAAACTGACGAACGTAATTGCGTCGTTGAAAACATAGGTTTGGGAAATTTTGACATGAGGGATTTATGCGTAATGGCCAAATAAAACATTCCTTATGTTTATAATCAGGCGGCAGCTGACAGGTTTTAATAGATTTGTTTGCGTTTTTACTATTGAAAACAAATGCCTCAAAATTGTGTAGTAACAAATCCATTATGAAAATGAATTATAAGAATTTCAAGTTTACATTTTGTCACTTACATTTTTAAACATGTTTATTTGTAATTACAAAATATAGAAGTTCGTCAAATATAGAGAACTCTTCCGCGGTTTCCGACTCATAGCCTGTTTGTATGGAAAGCTGAGAAAGTTAATTCGGCGAACCAGAACTGCCAATTTGCCGATTGGTATGTCTCTCGTTTTCTGATGGAGGTAAGCTCTAATCTCTATGACGGGAAATAAATAGATAATATATAAAAATTAGTTAAGTTGAAAAACGTAACGCTAATTATGAGTGAAATTAGGAATAACATTTGGTTTTTTTGTGAAGAGAGAGAAGTCTCTTGAAAGCTGTTCGCTACGTAGAAGTAACATCTTGAACAAATTATAGTGCGATACAATAGATTTAGTACGTAGCTGTTAAGGTTTATTGAATTCTATTGTTTAGCTACGTATTTAGCAACAGCTGCAACTGCAGTATTGCAATCCAACTAATAATATATCTCGGCTTTTTTCTAAACAAAATGGGAAAAAATTATTATTCATCTAATGATATCAGTTTTTATTAACCTTAATTTAGAGTATTGTAGTTCGCTGATACCAATCAGGTAACTTAATGAAGTGGTGAGAGAGAGAGAGAGAGAGAGAGAGAGTAAACAAGTGCAAGTAATCCATCATGTCAAGACGATTCTTTTCCCCTTCTCCCCATATCTCTCTCTATCTCTGGCCCCTTTACTTTCCATCATTACTATTCTGACCCTGTTATCTTCATGAAATGTGCAATCAGTAAATTTGTTATTTGCTTTTAAATAACGTTAATTCTAAACTTTGACTATCACTTATTAAAGTAAAGCCATCTGAAAACGTGCGGATCTAGTATTGAGCTCTTAGAAGAAATATTTCTTCCGAAACGTTACATGTGAATTTTACTTATACATGCTTCTTCGAGAACATTTTGTCTACCCAAGTATGATTCCAGGCAGTAAGATTTTCACGTCTTACAACGGATGCAGCCGTTAAGTAGTGTATACGACTTGTGTTCAGCTTGTATATCATTGTTTTTTTGAGTGATATTTCTGAGACAGCTTTTCTTAAAAGTACAAAGCTTATCAGAAAACGCCAGTCTTGGGCTCATCAATAAATCATGACGTCTTCAGAAAAATACGGAAGGGTCAGTCCTTTATGACGGTAGATGGTGAGGTCATTATATTATATAGAGTGCTTGTCACAGAAGGAAAAGCGGATATAAAATTGAAAGTTAACGATTTTTACGTTTCGTTCACCAAAATGTCTTATAAAATTGCGCCACCTATGGAGAAGTCGGAAATTGCCTACAATTGAAAAGGTTGTATTAAGTTGTCAAGGTTGTAAAAGCTGGGTTGAATTATTATCATTGGTGGTATTGCTCTGTCTCCATTATTGCGTTACTAGATTTTCAGATGGAAGTTTACGTTATCAATTAAAACGATAATATTAGGGATGTAGGCTCTTTGAAATGCAGTGAACATTAACTTTCGAAATAGTTAGTTCGGTTATTATTTTGTAGTAAAAATGAAATGATATTTAACTTATCGTTCATTTTAGAGGCGATAGGTAACCCAGTTGAAGAATAAATGGTCAGTATCTCTTGAACATTGCTGTAGCAGTGTTTGCCACATTTTATATTTCACCCAACATTCCAACAACTGTTTTGGTTCGACTGTGCTATATAAAAACTGCTGTATTCAAGTCAAAGATGATTTGAGCGATATAACTTCTGCTAAGGAGAAGTCATAAAATTCCCCTCTCACCTTATGTTCCATTTAAGCAATTAGTTTCACTCTTCAAAGGATGTCAAGTTTTGCTGTATATGGCTGTAAATATGGATGATTAATAATATTTATTCTGTACTGGACCAGTTAAATTTAATGATTTTGTAATAAAAATAAACCAGTGATGAAATGACTGCAGGTAACTGCAGATATATAGGGATGTAGGCTTTTTGAAATGCAGTGAACATTTACTTTCGAAATAGTTAGTTCGGTTATTAAGTTTTAATTAAAAATGAAACGAAATTAAACTTGAAAATCATCCCCCCACCATTTAATGGAGCATCCTTTTACAGTCATGTAAACAAAGATAATTTGCCAGAAGAAATTTCACTCGACTCATTCACTCAGGTATCATTTTATATTCTTTTTCTTCCGGTGTTTTTTTCCCTGAAATTTAAAAGCTAATTGAAACGTTGTGTAACTATAGCTACAGTTAATATTTTCGCTTAAGTTAGTTAGAATATCATGGAGAGAATGTGCATTATACTGGAACATTGTTGACGGTTCTACCAAGGAGAGTTGACAATGACAATCCTGAGTTGATAATGTCAATCCTAAGTTTACTATAATTAGTAAAACTTTAACTGTTCGGTTGTATTTCAGTTCAGGATATATTTATTAAAACGAAACGTCCGTTATTAGTTTCTGTAATAGCTATATGCTAGTTACTCGTGAAGCCCATCGACTGTATAGCAATCATTAATAAGCAGTGTGGTATCAATTAAATGGTCTTTCAATTAACAAAATTTCCAAAGTATAAGAGATTAGGTTGTTTTAAACTTTTTGTTTTGAAGAAAACTAATATTCTTGGAACTAGCAGCAAATATAAAGCTGGTTTTAAACGATATTTATTGAAATGTATTTTAATAATTTTCGACGCAATGAATTTTAGCTACATTGATTCTTATGGAGCTCCATTTGCATATTATCTGCTTCTATTTAGGCTAAGTGATTAGTGTAAAAATACTAAGGAATAAAATTATTCATAGGTTTTCAAAGGAAATTCTGTAATGAAATTTTACTTTAGTGGACATTTTTTTCTTACTTTCTAAACTAATGAAAACGAAATTAGTTATTTTGATGAACTTTGTGTTTAATGCTAATAACATCTATTAAGTATTAATTTCAACAAATGATGTAGATTCCCAATGTTTGTTTCATTTCGTTTTTTTTCTCTTCCTGATTAAAAATAAAGTAATGATTACAAGAACATTCAGCCACCGTTTCTTCATAAGAACTTCCATTTATTTCATGCTGGTTTTTCATATATACATATCTGCATAACACTGTGTCGTGTTTTACATACAGCTGAAAAGTGAACATAATTAAAGCTGATTGTTCCTGCTAAGCAGAATGCTCGAGTGAGAATAAAAAGCCCTTTCCACTACATCATTTTTCTTTTCTTTCGTTACTTAATTAAAATATTCGCTTGTTTAATTAAGCTTCTGTTTGATGGAACGAACCGTTGATAGAATAAAGATATGATAAAGGAACGTGTAGAAATAGACATAATGGAGCCTTTTAATTAAGCTTGTTATATAACTTTCTCTGCATGACCAGTCTTATTATGACGAAATCTTGCAGTATGCGATATCTTTTGTAAGAAATGCAAAATCATTCGTTTTCTTTATTTCTGTAATTCAGTCTATCCTTTACCGAATTTATCTTGGGTGTATGTTAAGACTTACTTCATTTGAAAGATAACCTCATATAAAGACATTTTTTTGAAAATATATTTTTTGGTTGCCTACCGCACCTACACAATATATTCACAATGTGCCGACACAGAATGCTGAGATAGTTAATATCATACTATTATACATGTTTATTTTAGTTACCAATAGAACAACATTCAAGCGACGTCTTGTCTGAGAGTCTGTCGTCCTCTATGACAACTGTATAATATATACAGCGAATAGATAAAGAAATTGCAAGGGCTTTGTCTCAAGCTTTTCTACTCGCGGATACTTGCCAGTGACGTATTAATTTTGCATTGCTGTTTTGTTTTTTCGACTCCTATCTTATCTCTTGTAGCTTAGAATGCACAAACATAATAATACATGAGTTATAATATAGTTTTTGATCAGACAGCGCACCTCTAACAAGAAACATGTTTAAGTTCATTTATTTACATTGAATTGTGAAACGGATACATGGAACCTCACATCTAAAAAAAAAAATTGGGCTCTGGCTGTGTTTCAGTCTAATAAACAAAGTAGTGTATGGTATCTGAAATGAACATAATACTGAATATACTTTCACCTGATTCTGATCATCTCATTTACTGTTTTATTTTGTTACCATCTCTTTTTCACAAATTACAAACTTTGGAACTACATATTTTGATGTCGCCATCTTTCATGGCCGCGTAGTATGATGTTTACAATTCTAGTTCACCTCTGTTCTTGTACCACGACTTGGGGGCTGATGCTTCTTATCGAGCCTTGCTGTAAATGATAGAATATATAAAAAAGTTTCATACTATTTCTCCTATATACCAGTGATGCTATTACATTAACTTAAAATCCAATCGTAGATTTTCTGAGATAGACCATTTGTAGAAAATCTTGATTGCTTAAGAAAATCTGCACTGCATCTGTACTCACAAAAGTCTTCAGCCCTTGTGACGTCTATCTGCAAATTATTCTCCAATCAGAGAAGTAACATAGTACATTATATTGGCTAGCTAGCTATTCCATGTGATCCCGTTTAACAACAAAAAATCTATATACTTTACCTTACTTTTGCTCTGATCGTATTTGTATAGACCTATATATGATTACTTTCTTTCTTTATATAAACAAAGCACATCCATGACTGCCCACTATTCAAACCAGTGTTTCTATTGCTTATTTTTTCAGATGTTTTTCACCAGAGTAAATTCTTTCCCTGAGCAATGTCAGATTCTCTTTGAAATATATGATGGATAGAAAACTTCGGGGGGGGGGGGATCTGTTGATGGTTTTCTCCGGCCAATATTTGGCTAAACAGGATTCTGGCGCTGTTCGATAGATTTTTCAACTTGGAAAAAGAATGATAATCTATCATAAATAAATTATAAAGCTTAATATTCATCTCTTCATCTTTCCAGCGCGTTTGTATGATTGTAATATACTTTATTTGTAGTATTAATAAATGCAAATTTCTGAAGATTTATTTCTAATGACAAATCAATTAGTGTCCTAAAATTCACTATTTCAAATTAATGATTTTAGCAGATTAAAATTGTATACGAAATGTCAATACTGTTTTTTTAGTAGGCGTTGTTTAATTGATGTCACCCTTTGGTGACATCAATTTAAGTGCGATTTGTTTCGTTTTAATTATAAAAGATCACAACTGCATTAAGAAAGGGAAAATTTTCGATGTTTATTGAAATTTAAAAAAAATATATATTCCGAATTAATCAGTTTAGTAAGTGGATTTCTCACTTTGGACACTGCTAAGATCATGACAAGCTCAGTATAACCTGAGTAGTCTTTGCGCCATTGAGCTCTAAATCAATCAGCCACAAAGTGGATTTCAATTATTGAAAATTCTGAAGACATTTATAAAAAATATAAATTTGAAACAGTTGAAATTTAGATGGGTAACACAGAATAGAAACTTTTCATGAGTTTATCTTTTATTCTAAAAGCTGTGATAAATTTCTCAAGTGCAATAGGAGAGAAAAATAGGGTGCAAAGTATAAGATAAATCTTCCTTTATTTTTAAAGTGGCTATAAAGGGTTTTATGTATGAAGAGAAAATATTGAATGTGTTTCGAATGCCATTTTCAGTGGGAATCCTGATATATGAAGATGCTGAGTAAATCGCAAGTTTGCTAATTAAGAACGTCTTCCGATATCATGCATTATTTAAACATTTTAGGATCATTACGTGAGTGAAATTTATAAAGTTTTCGTTTCCGAAGATATATACTGTTTTAAAGTGAATATCACGAATTCTCATAAATTATCTTACATCAGACGAAATTGGTGACAGTTGTAATACCAGAATATGCGTTCTAATTGTGATCATAGCACAATTGAAGTTAGGACTAAGCCATTTCAGAAAACGTAATTCATTAAAATTTATTCCGGAAGTGTTTCCGCTCTCATCTGGAGATTAGGGAAATGTTAAGCGAGTTTGGAAATCTTGGGTCTTGTACGTTATCGTTTTGAATTTCCTTCATTTCAAGAGGATGAAAGTCTTACCAGTTGATTTAAACAAACTTATTTCACATTAAATCGTAAAGTGTGTGGTTAATATATTTTGACTATCATATTAAGTAGATTCAGATGCCTATATAAATGACTTTCGTATTCCCTTGTGACACCACCAACTTTATTAAATCGAGGCTTGATATTACAATTTAATGCCCTGAGCAGTGTTCGCACTTAACCTTTTGCCCATTCACTATACATTCCCCACCCCCACCTCCTACACATAAGCGAGTCAATTGCATAAAGTTAAGACTTCCACTACGAGACACTTCAATTATGAACTGATAAATGCATTCTGATCAACCATTCTGTTTTCAGATAAGGAACAAAGATACTCGAAAACGATTGGTGAATTCTGCTAATTAAAACATTTTCTTTTGAAATATGTTCATCTTTGTGGCGTACTTCCAGCCGAAGGATATTTCGCTGTTTGTAGGGTAGAGAGGAAATTAGCCAGAATACTAAAATTTAAATTGTAGTAACTTAGGAATTCTCGACCAGTTATGAGAGCTTTTCATTCAGCTGATTTATTTCAATCACTGTTTCTAGAGCTCATTAGCGCTTCAGGAACCAAAGCCATGGTAAATTAACTTAATGATATTTCGGTCATGTGAATATGAGAACTCGAGCATCTAAAACAATGTTAATGCCAACAATAGTCATTTGTGAATTATGCAGCTAGCCGTAAACGTGTGTTTATTTTATTTTGAATCAAACTAATTTCGGTTTTCCTTCAATGGTGGACAGAAAGAAAGGCTCCACTATATAGAATGCCATTTGAATGTGCTCTCTGGCTGGTTTCTCTATTTTGCGGAAGATGAAACTACACTCGTTTGAAGAAAATATCCTGATATACCTAAGTCCGACTTAAGTTGCATCTTCCATGTTAGCGACTGTATCAATTGAATGTGACAGGATAAGCTATTTTCCCCAGATATCAAGATACTGACAAAGTATGGAAAATGAAGAAAAATTCGGTTTAATAGAGAAACATAACACTTCCTCCAAGTATGTATAATTTTGTGCAAGAAAGAGAAAATATTCCTCATATTCTATGTCTGAATTATAAATATTCTTTAAAATAATCAGCTGGCTGTAGATGTATTACAGGATTACAACCTTTCGTGGGAGGGAGACTTATAAAAATATAATAAATATGGCAGTTAAAAATTTATTGAATACTATTTTGACCTACTTTAATTCTTGGAGTTAAAATGGCTTTTTTATATTATACTGCTTGCATTAAGCGTTGAATCTATTTAAAATATTTTCTTAAATATCTTGCTCACAGAAGGTTGCGGATAATTTTTAGATGCAGTTTCAGTCGCATCCTCCTGAAGATCTATAGATATCTGATATTTATTATTAGTAGTCCCCCGATTTCCACATTCTTCACACCTTTCGTCATGTACCAGATGAGATGACGAATCAAGCCAAAATATTTTCTCCATTTCCTGATAAAATTATGTGCAACCGCACAAAAACGAGAATCCTCCACAGAAAAATTTCATACCCAGCTCCTATGAAAAATGTTATCGCTATAAATCTTCATTTCACAATATTGACATTCATACAGAGTTAGCAAAAATAGTTTCCCATTTAAATTTTTATTGAGAGCTCACAAGTGAACTTTCACCTTTGGCGTGTACAGAAATCAAAATCACCAACTCGTTTATTTTTTTACTTTTGCTGCCACAGAGATTTTCATCATGGTAGCTGTTTATCACCCTACAAATGTTAAATCGATATTCTTTCTCTTTCCGAACATTATGTTTCTTGGACTAATGGAAAGCAAAGTTTCGTGTTTTATGAGACGAGATTCAAGTAACTAATCTTGATTTCAATCAATATAAACAAACTCGTTCGGAAATGTGTGATAGAAAACAACACAGAAGACACATTGGATGACCGCCCTATAAATTTGAATGCATATTGAATGAATGAGTCACGTGGCAAGAAGGAAATGGAATCCATACACCTAAGAGATAACTTTAAATAAGATAACTGAACGGACTAGTAGTGTGAAAGTGTCGGGTATGGTCTTGGTTCAGAAGATCTGTTCACAAGTAAAGCGTCCACATTGCCTCCGATTTGTGAAAGTGATCATGCGGTATTGGCTTGTACAGTTATAATTTTTTTTCTCTTAAGAAGTGATGTGTACGGAACTACAGAGTGCGTGATTAAAACAAACTTCGGAGGCAGCTTATAATCGTCCTTGATATAAATTGAAGGGGAAAGGTGATAGTAGTGAATGGGAGATAGTCAGCAGCTATCTGAAGGAAGCAATATCGGAATGTATTTCCATGGTTAGGGAGATACATAAGGTAGGCCGTGTTAGATGGATGAGTAGTAGTAGCTGTGTTCTCCAAAAAAAAAAAAAAAACTGTTATGGAAGATTTATAAGGAGCAAGGTGATTAGCACGAGCTGTACAAAGCTCAAGCTAGTAAGATTACCAGCATAGTAATGAAGGCTAAATCAGATTATGCGAAGACCTTGATCAAGCATATGAAAGGAAATTCCAAATAATTATTTAGCTACGTGGTAAGTAAAAGGAAGAATGATATTGGAAAGATAACTTTAGTGGGTGCTAATGGCAGCGAGTTGAGTAAGATGTTATTAAATGTGCAAAGGAATTGTCAATGCCTCTTACTTGGCTTTTTAAGTCTGAGCTTTGGTAAGCTCGAAATGGGGTGGAAAGATGATAAAGTAGTTCCTTTTGCATAAAGGAGGCTCTAAGACTGCGGCAGAAAATTACAGACCAATCACCATCTAGGGAGTTGGTGGCAAAAGCATTGGAAACGTTGGTTAAGAATAGCATTCAGGAATGGGTGGATAAGAATATGATACTATAAGGGAGCAAAAGTTTTTGTTAAAGGTCGATCTTGCCTTAGTAATTTATTAACGTTTTATAAATGGACAGCTAAATTGGACAAGCGGAATAGTTACACAGTGATAGTGCTGTATTTTTCTAAGGTGTTTGACAGGATATCCCATGCTATACTCTTACGCAAATTGTAATCAATTGGGATGGATATTAAATTGTGATGTGGATACGAAAATCATTCATCGACAGATACTAAAAGTAGTGTATGGAAGAGCAGAGTCCAGGATAAAGCAGGTGACCAGTGGTATGCTGCAAGCCTTGGAGCAGTATTGTAAATGATATAAGAAATGATTTGAAGGTAGATATTCAGTTGTTTGCTGATGATGCAAAGTTGGGAGCGTAATAATTAATCAAACTGATGTAGAGAGCCTGCGGGATGATGATTTAAATCAGCTGGCAATATGGACAAAATATAATGGATATCAGTTTAAAGTGGAAAAGTGTAAAGTTATGCATTTTGGGATTAAAAGATTACTGATCTTTTAATCTACTGATGGAAATCATACTGATGGAAATGTACTCCAGGAAATCAAGGACAGGAACTTGACTGTTGATGGATAGATTTGACATTCAGGGGACATTATGAAAAGGTGTCCAAACTAGCTGAATTACTTGGTTACAGAAAAACACAGTAACATGCAGAGATAATTGAGTTTTTTCTTTGCAGAAGTTGTTTGATAGGCGGAGAAGAGGGGGATATGATAGAAACTTTACGTTACTAAAATGATTTTATAGGATTGATGCAGGGAAATATTTAAGCAGTTGGCTAGTGGTAAAAGAACAATAGGTCATCCCTAGAAATCTAGAAATGAAGAGTGTGGTTAACAAGGGTGTAATGACTAGATTTTTTTTTTGTGGTTGGAGAATGGTGAACGAGTGGAATGCTTTGACTGACTCAGATGTGAATGTTTCGTCTCCCCATGAGTCCAAGGAGAGGCGTGATGGTTATTTTTTGGATAGTTTGGATATCCTACGATGAGTTTTCGGACTCCATGGAGATGGCCGTATAATACTAAAAAAATATTTTAGTAGGTTGGAAGTTTTCTACTTAAAAAAAAATGTAGTCCAAATGTAAGATCCGTTTATGTGCGGAGCTAAGTTTAAATGGAACCTTTTTTTTCGAGGAGTAGCGGGTATTAATAATAAAATAGTTTAAAAAAATGAACTGGTTATCGGTAATTTTTAATCCATTTGTTTGGACTTATCCTAATGATGTGATTTAATTTAAATTTAGGCTTATACGTTTCCTGGAAACAGAAAAAGTATATATACAACGTAATAAACCTTGAAATTCCGACATTTAATATTCGAAAAGGACTGTGATAATCTACCTTATGCGGAGAACTTTGCTTCCTGAACTCAAGTTTATCATTCTGCAAGAAAGTCAATTAGTTAACAGGAGTAACTTACACCGATGTAAGTTGGGGTAACTTACCCACGTACACCGTAGCTTTCAGTCATATTACCATTGAATTCCAGTGGAAAGATTTCGACTTTGGTCAAAATATTATAACGACTTTCCTAATAATTTTTAGACTACTACTGTCTTGCTGCCAGAATTGCTTGGCGTAGCATCGACTTCCTAAGACCTGTGAATGTTGAAAGAGGAATGGTATGTTAGCAAGAAAGCAGTTCATGCGAGCAAAAAGGCATTTTAATTCTTACTTTGTCAGATACAAAATATTTCCTGGAAGAAATGTTATGTAATGATTGTAAGATAAGATAAGCAGCTTAAACAGGGCGAAATTCGCAAATATCTCTAAAAGTATTATTCTATGACTGAATGAATGATCAAGTTTCCTTGAAGAACGATAGCGTTCTCTTAATTTTGTGTTAATTTACTCAACCAACGCAAAAGATCTAGAAGAGTTTAAGCCTTCGTCGTTTTCCAATTTTTTTACGTATTTTTAAATTACGTATTCTGTTCTCAACAACAAATTTTCTTATATTGTGCATATATATCTAATATATGACATGTGAATACTATTCTAAACATGAGAATGAATGAAAATTACCCACTGCTCTTCAAAAACTTTCTTTTCAATTTTATTTCCAGAGTTAGAATTAATGTTGAAGAAAATGTCTCATCAAATTTCTGACATTTACCCTCAAGGGGTGTACAGGATATGATAGTACTACACGAAAACTTTACATCATTACTAACTTCCTATCTACAATTTTCTTCCAAATGAATCTATTACCTGTGAAGGCTTCAACATTATCAGATCTTATATTTCTCTCTTCTAAGGCACTTTTATCATATCAGTTCACCTATATTTCGGTCTTCCTCTGGATCTTTTTCCTGCGAACCTGGCAGAGAACACTTGTTTTGCTAATCTCCCATTCTATTTAAGTGACCATACCACCTGATATTAGCTCTGCTGACACATTCCTGGATGCTGACAATGTCAAGTTCTTTCCTAATATCCTTGTTTTTAATATGATATTGCCATTGATGACATCTGTTCACGCCCCTAATCACTCCAAGGACTTTCATATGTGTCTCTAGTCTTTGGTCACGTGTTTTACTTCTAACTCAACTCTCAGATCTATAAGTTAAAACTGGTTTGAACACTGTCCTGTTTAGTGTTTTGGCTAATTTCTCTCTTATTCCATGAATTTATTCACGGAATAAGAGAGAAATTAGAAATCTGTCTTGCTGCCAGAATTGCTTGGCGTAGCATTGACTTCCTACTATACCAGCTTTGTTGATCCTGTTGTCTATTTCCATATTTAATTTACCATCTTAACTAAAAATCATGCCTAAGTAGCTGAAATGTTTTACTTGTTCTATAGGTTCAATTCTCAATGCAGTTGATATTTTCAATGCTCCTGTCTATTTTCATTGTCTTTGTCTCTTTAATGCTAACCTTACGATATCGATTACAACAGTTATTCACTTTAGTCAGGGAATCTTGCAGACTTGTAGCGGATTTATTTAGAAGTATAACATCATCCGCATAAAGCAAAGAGCTGACATTAACATTTCCAATTTTGACATCAGACTTCATACCACTTTTCTTCATAATGTGATCCATATAGATAATGAATAACAGAGGGGATAATGTACATCCTTGTCTCACACCAGATTTAACAATAAACCATCTCCCTGTACTTCTTCAATTCTAACTGCTGACTTATAACTCATATAAAGACTATGCGAAATATTGCTTGATATAATGCCCCACTGACACCATACAACTGTAGTTTTGAATAGCTTCTCTCTTGGCATTACTTCTAACCCTTGTCGTATGCTTTTTCCAGATCTACAAAACTTAAATACAGATCTATATTCCCATGATTTCTCACCTATTTCTCGTAAAGTGAAAATCTGACCTTGACAGCTTTGAAAATATCTCAAAGAATGTTGTTTATTTGTGATTGTGATCGATTTGACTTGACTCATCAGAAAAAGCGTGAATCCAATTACTTTTATAATCGTGACACACGTGAAACTGCTGTGCACGGTATAATTACTGTAATATATAATTATGCTGATAACTAATGTGATGAAAACATCAATAAAATTGAACTATGTTGCAGTCGATTTTATTTTTATTTATGAGCGTATCAGCTTATTTATCGTCATCAGAAAGGAACATTTTCACTCCAAAATACTCGTTTTGAAACATTGATATTTGTATTTCTATACCTTTCGGAAATGAAACATGCATACACACACTCCATGATTTTTTGTCTGGGGACCGTTTGTCCATGAAAAAGTTGTACATGAGCTTATATTTTTTATTCATCTTGTGTCGGTTTAGCAAATTCATATTCGAGTCTGACAACACTTGAAGAACGTTACACGTTGTCTTCTTCTTTTTCCCTTCAGGTTTTAGGCCTAGTGGCCTGTAATGGAGCTATCTTTAGCCCTTTTAAGCTGTACCCGTCCCAAGGATAAGGTGGTTAATCCTATGCCTCACGGTGTGTCCTATGTCTGTAGCTGCGTGTGTTCACGGGGCTGATTTGTCTGCTTGCGGGAGGGAAAGGCCTGGATAAACTGGGGAGAAAAGCCCTGCAGTCCACGACCAAGACCAGCTAACTTGGTTATGTCTGAGAAAGATCCTTAAGCTCCTTACGTCAGAGACGGGAATCGAGCCAAGGACATTCCTTTCCCAGCCATATGGTTGCGAAGCTCATAGCCACTCGGCTAACCGCGCCGATGTTACACGTTATATCTAAGTTAAATATAGAGTTGTCTTAGCGACACACCACATAAATTGCATTAGTAGACGCCTTTGAATCTATCAATACCTGTAAAGAATTTCAGTATTACCAAATGATAGTTCTAATAGGTGATTAGCGCTGCTACACAATTAATGAAGAAAAAAAATTCATTGGTTAGGACCTTCCTCCCCACTTTTACTGCCCTTCATAACAGCTGCACCATCATACGCGAGATTTTAAATAGTTTTACGTCATACCCTATGCCTAAAGACATTCGAGAAGAGAATCAAATCTTTTTGCAGTAACACTTTCGGATTCGATCAAGACCAAAAAAACAAGTTCATAGTCGACCTCATTCCACTATAAAACATACAAGTCAGGAATATACATAAGGAAAGTGGGTTTATTATTCAGTGTTCGATTATTCGGTCATCGATGAAATTTCGCTGGTCATAACGATTTCATGATACCACTTTTATCTCGCATTTCTAATGCTGTTCAAGACATTAACATAAGCGTTACTTGAATGAAAAATATGACCCATGTTAATCTGATACCATGAAACACCTTACATGCGATATGATAAAGCTTTGTTTTTATTACATTTTCACGAGATAAACTTTTAAAGAGACTTTCCCCGGTCATTTTGTCAGCAAGCAGTTTAAATGAAACATTCTTTTCTGTTGCTTAATGATCGAAAATTTTCTTCCTTAAAAACATTATCTATTGCTCTCTACTTTTAACCACATTGCTTCATTGTTTGTCTATTTCTTCGAATTCTTCATGCCAATCTTCTTTTCCACTCTAATAGGTTCAATTCCTTTACATCATGCACATCCAAGTCTGTTATTTTGATAATTTGGCCAGTTATACTTGGCACAAGTCGTTTTTCCTCTATGTTCTAGCAATGTTAGTTATCTTACTGTTGGTCGCGGGTACTATCAGGAACAATTAACCTAAAGGAAGGATATAGAGTTTGAGTATCCGGTATAAATTCGGTAGCTTAGTACGGGAAGGAAAATGGCCCTGTATAGTAATAAAAAAAAAAAAAAAAAAAAAAAAAAAAAAAAAAAAAAAATCACCTCCCTACAGATACCGAATTGTACAGCAAACCAAAGTTTGAAGGAAGTCTTAGAAAACGTTCCTCTAGTCAGTGACGAGAATTGAAGCTACGTGTTGTTTTCTCTGGTCTAGCGAGTGGATACAAACGTCTTAAATCCCCGGGGACACACAAGGCATACATCACACGTTACTGATAATGAAGGTACCGCCCCCAAAATAAAGCACTATAATGTACACCCAGAGATAAACTTACTTCTATTTTTTCTTATTTCAAAAAGTATTCCGTTTTAATTATAAATCTTTGTGAATTAATATTTTATTTTTCCGTATTTTTTTTCCCTTACCTCGTTGATATGTTGTCAGTTTAGTACTCACTCCACAGATTTGTTAGTAGTTGATACTTTCTGAATGTTAGAATAATATCCTTGAGTAATAATTATGAATTAGTTCTAAAATATTACACCATGCTTATTTTCTGATTACGGGATACTTCATGGAGTTCTTGGTCTCATCGAGGGCTTCTGCAGTATTCATCTGCTGGAAAATACTGCGGAACTCTCATGATGATTTTTATTGCGCATCATATTTACTAAATTTCTTGGGTTCGTGTCCAAACATGTGACAGGCTATAAGTTTCTTCTTGCTTCAGCTGCTTCTGCATTGTAAACACTAATTTCATATCAGTAATGATGAGTGTAAATATTTAAGTAATGAACAAAAAGGACAGGTAAAAGTTTTGAATGTTAATTGCAATTGCTAGAAAACATTTTGCACTAGTTCCGACTGAAAGGTTAAATGCATTATTTAAGAGAATTAATTATTTAAATATGTCCTACCTCACGAAGTAATTATCTGTGGAGTTATGTTATTAAAAATGTAGGCCGATTAATGATATAATGGTATATGGTACCAAAGCAAATATCCAGTTCTTTCCTAAATAACAATGGTCACTTTATGAATTTTAAAGACTTGTGTATTTTCTAGATGGTCAGTATGAAAGGCCATTTGTTTTCTATTTGGACTCCCAATAAGGCGTGCTAGTTTTTCTGGATTTTCATGCATATTGCAAATATACATTTTAAGTTTTAGATATATTTAATTAGATTTTCTGATTAAAATACTGAATGTAATAATTCTGCATGACAAATTCTAGAAATTCCTTGCGTGATATATGCAATCAGTAATCTAAAATATCGAATTCTAACTTTTTTTATGGCATGTGTCCAAAACTCGGAGAAATGCAAGAACAAAATCTTTTGCACTCGCACTGCCAGTTTTCTCTTTGGTCACTCACCTTTTGATGATATATAGTTCTTTTAATTTTGCCAGTAACTTTGAAGTTACACAAGAATCTTGCTTCTGTTTATTTTTATTCTTAACTTTTATTTTTTTCCCTCAAAAGCTTATAGTTTACTTTCTTAGATGATGACCTAGAGACTGCTGTATAGTACGAAAGATTCTAGCTGAATTAATTCGATTCTAGACAAAAAAAGTTTCACTTATAATTATTTTCAGCAATACTATAATGTTCTGATAAGTCAACGTATTTATAATTCTTCACAAAAAGTTATTTCAAATGATATATTTAAAATGACATGCAAGTGGAAATTATATCCTGAATTGGTATCTTTTTTGAAAACATTTTCGTTTCCTAAACTCGAAATGAATGATACGCTTCAGTGCTTATGAATTATGCAAAATCGGTATTGCTATGCTTATGCGCTAATTTTATATTGAATCTGAGTTTTACGCAATCGTAACTAGTTCAGCTAACGATTATGATAAGCACGAACGTTTCTTCTTTAATTATGGAAATATTAAATCTAATAATCGGAAAGTTCTCTTAATTAAGTTCTCGTAAGATTTCAGTTCGGAAAACGAATCTAGAGATGTAGCTACATGTGGTTGAAGTGTATTATAAAAATGAATTGCTCGTTACAAATGTATTTGCTTGTTATATTTTTAATTTCTGTAACTACAATTTTCTTGTCTAACAAGTGTGTTTTTTATATTTTTAAAAACGTAATTATATATGGGTCTTAAGAAGCTCAGGTGTTGCACAAATGACCTTGTTATTTTGCCAGAAGTGAGAAAGCCAGCCCTGTTGTTCTAGATTAGTGGTTCCCTTTTACACCCATTTCTATAAATTGTACCCCTCGTTTTTAAAATAGCTGCAGACACGTGTTGAGAAGTACTTGGCGACGGGTTATAATCCACATCAAGTTTTGGTTTTTTAACCGTCCCTGTTTTCAACCACTGATCCATAACTGACACGCTTAAAAATCACTGACAATGATAACTGAAACTACGTTAAACATTAAATAAAAAACTACTCGAAAAGAATCACAATTAAAGACAACGCATTTACTTATACTCAGTCAATAGCTGAACTGATCAAACAGTCTGGCTACGGATGTATTTATATTTTGGGAGAAGTTCTAGAAACGTCTCAAATGGAAGTCAGTGGACGGATCGTTATCGCAAAGATAATTTCTTAGTAACGCGCGATTGTTCTGGAAAGGATGATTGGTGACAAAAATGACGCATGAACTGTGCATAGTGATTTGGGGGAAGGGGATTCATAGCCACGCCCTCACCAATCATCATTCGCTAATGTGAGCTAGTTTTGAAGTGTCTCCATTAGCGGTGATTCAAAATTAGCATTTATTGTTCCATAACATACGTTTTGCATTTTGTTTACTTTACCTGTTTTTCCGCCGCCGTTACGGATTATTTTTCGTGTATGTACACCGAACGGCCCAGCACGTATACTCAGAGGTACGCGTACCACCTGTTGGGAACCGATATTCTATATAATCAAATAATGCAAATAAATTTCACATTTAGGATATTAAAAAGATTTCCAACTTTGAAACTGTTCCGTTAAAAATACATACCAACAATTTTAGATTTATGAATGCTATCGCTATTTATGAATGATACGATGCTATGTCACTGTTTTCGAAAAACGAGATTACTCTCATAATACATTCCAGTTTTACTATGTCCTTTTTTATATCATTTAATTGATCACTTGGTCGTTGATGAATATCTTATAAATTACTGCTTGCCATGAAGTGTGTTAAATCAAAGTTAATTATCTATTGAGTGAAACATTAGCGATGACAAAAAAGTCATTAAGCATTATTTCTTTTCAAAAATCAAAACGCAGATTAATGTTTTAATATCTTTAAAATGCTATTATAAACGATCTTCATTAGTTAAATGCTACTTTCTTTAATTGGTCATTGAAATGATTAAATGAAGCGATGCTCATAGTGAGCTCCGGCGTAGTTATCTTAGAACATTTCACATACCCACGTCTATTTCTTCGATCTATACCTACATACACCGCCAGCCACCCACAGAGAGAGAGAAAGAGCAGTAAGCATACTTATTTTCTTCGCACTGGGTAGTTTTTCAGCTTTACTCTAAGGAAACGTTTCATCCGTCACTTGGAAGTCTGCTCCTTAAAATCATACCAACATGAAGAGCGGTTGAAGTTCAGGGACACCAGCGCTACTAATTCTATCTTCTGCCCAGTTAAGTTTCACTAAAATCGCCCCTTTTCATCTAGCCTGTATTTCTTGCTTAGGATTCAATTCTTTACCGTACGTTCGTTAGTCATGTAGCAGTTTAAAGAAAATTGAATTTCTTTCTGTTTCAAAATGCGACATATTTACATAATTGATTACAGATTCTAGCTTAATCATGTACTGTTTCATTTAAAATGAGACAAATGTTGTCTTTTATTATGTATAAAATCACGTGGTGAAGTATCAGTAGTTGGAAAAATGTGAATTACCGATTGGAGATTATTTTAGCAAAGTAAGCATGTTTATTTAAGTAAGAACTATTTAATAATGTTATATTTTAATATGAATATAATAAATATAGTTTATATTATGTATTAATTAGTGCGTATCTTCGCCGTATTCTTTACACTTTTATTAGTGTTTTCCAACACTAATAAAATGGTAAATCCTGTAGCCATTATACAAAAAAACAACAACAAAAAAAAACCATCCTAATTCCTTGTTTGTTTTCGAAATTTCGAAATCGTCTCTATATAATTGACAGTAATGTTTTTTGTCGTTAAAGTATGAATTCGTAACTAAGGGAATAAATTTTTCAAGTTTAAAACAAGACTGTCTAAGAATTTCTTCCTCTACTGGAATTGAGATTATTACGATAATTGGAAGGGACATTAGCACGCAAATGACTTTCGAGAAGATATAAGCCATTATTCAAAGACAGAAAACAGTATACATTTTCCTTCACGAAAATGTGAACATGTTTATCGTTCTTCTTTCGTAAACGATGTTGAAACTACTTAGACACACCAACATATTTTTGCATTCAGGCATTATTCCAGATATGCACTAATGCCTCTGCGAAATAGGAATGCAAGTATGTTAAAGAAAACTACTGTTATGTAGCTTGGTAGGAAATATACTGTATGCTCAGTTTCCGCAAATGGTAACCAAAGTACAGCAATTATTTGGTTGTATTTTATTATTTTACAACATTTCTAGAATAGAAATCGGCTGTAAATAAATTAGCAACGCTTCATTACAACTATACCCGTAAGTAATAATAAGATTGTCACATTATTTCAAAGGTGAGCGAATATACGGTAAGATAAGTTCGATTATTTTATTTATTTCCAAATTAGTCGAATTTATATTAAAGATGGCTAAAGAAAACCTGTGACATTAAAAATTAGTTCCAAGTAATCAGGTTCATGACAACTCTCTGTAGATACATCATGCCAGTCATAAATGTATCCAACTTTTCTACTGAAATAGCATTTCTGCACATCTTTTATCTATAAATTTGTTGGACGTGACACAGCGTAAAGATATGTTCTGTTTATTTAATATGGTTAATAATAAATATCAACCTCATTAAACTTATTATTTGGGTTATAAACATAAAATCATACTCTGAAGATTGCACTGTGAATAAGTGTTAGTCCTCTGGAATCGTCTCATTTATAGACAGTTACGAATTTGGACATTTCCAAAAATCATTTGAATTCGGTAGAGAGTTCCATCCAATTGAATTAGTGAGAGGTTTCTAATTTTTATACTGTTAATTAAGAAAAGGAACGAAAACATTTTCAAGTTGTATGTTGGCAGATAATTGCAAATTTTGTCAGAAAATTTGAAGATGTTTCTGAAGAATGGATGTGATTGGTGATTTGATTCTCTTCCGTCAAGACGGGTTGAGTACTTCGTGAGTACTCAACCCGTCTTGACGTCTCACTTTTCCACTATTCTCTTAATAAATTCTTTCTTGAAAGATCTTGAAGGCTGCTGATCATAGCAGCTTTCTTGATATTAGTGATACAGCTTATCCTTGTCCTTTTGGTGGTTTTACGTCCCTGTAGGGCAATGTAAGGTAATCTCTGTTTTGATTCACTCTGTTTACATGCCCATACCATTTTAATATCTTTTTTATTTAGTTTGTCTAATATTAGTTCATTGTAATTTAGTTCATCCCTCACTATTTGATTGGTCTATTTATCAGTCCATTTAGCTTGGTTAATTTTTTCGTAAGCATTTCGATTCAAACGCTTGTAAGTTTCTTTTTTTTTCTTTTTTTCTTTGTTATCCAAATTTCAGATCCGTAGAGGATCACAGGCCAATACCACTGAGTTGTATATTTTTAGTTTAAGCTGTTTAGTTATTTTATTACTATTCCAAATGTCCTAGTGGCCATGCACTTCGCAACCATATGCCTGGGAAAGGAGTGTCCTGGATTCGATTCCCGTCGCTGACGTGAGGAGCCTAAGGATCTTTCTCATACATAGCCAAGTTCACAGGTCTTGGGCGTGGACAGCAGCGTTTTTCTCCTAGTTTATCTGGAGTTTTTCCTCTCGCAAACCGGCCCTTAAAGACACATGGATTGCAGTCAGGAATACTTAAGACCCAACCATAGGCCTTCTCGTAAAAGGGGCTCGCGGCCATTGTATCATCATACGAAAACTAACTAACTACTCCAAATTTTATTTTTATTTTTTATATATAATTTAGATCTTCAGTGATGAGTGATGAATGGATATATAATGAATTAATTCAGTGGTGTATTTCACCACGTGCGCATTGATTTATCTGAATGCAATACTTGTCTTTGGATTTGTCGGTGTGGAATTTTAGGATAGACTCTTTTAATATAGTATGTTACTGTTTTCAGAGTCTCTGTACTTACTGGGTTTCGAAAAAGCCCTTTGGTTGGAATTTAGTTTGTCGCAAAGAGCCTTTATCGATGATTTTCCATTCACGGTGTTAGCCGATCATATGAAGGTGACAAAGGTTTTTTTCGTGAAAGCTGAAGTTTGCATCTCGTATCCAAGCATGCTTGCAAAGATAGCTAACGCAAATTACACACACACATATGAAACATTTAAAATGTTTCATGTACGTGAAAGCTGAAGCTTGCATCTCGTATCCAAGCATGCTTGCAAAGATAGCTAACGCAAATTACACACACACACATATGAAACATTTAAAATGTTTCATGTAACTGGGCGGTTAGTGGCTAATGAATTGACCGAAAGCAGTTCCTGTGGAAGACCAGTAACGCCATTGTCACCTGGATAATAATGCTAATAATAGATAAATTTTAAATCGGTATTGTTTCGTGTTTAATTAACCAATCATGGAAAATCTTTAATTATTTAATAAGAACACTGCTTACAAGGAATCGTTTGATCTATCATGTATTTTAACCACCTTACCTTACCGGCCATTATGTATCAAATACGCATCCTCATATGCTTCGTATCCATCATATATTTCAATGTAATATCAATGGTATTACAATTTTAATATACACTTCGCATCTATACTAACGTTGACGTCTTGGCCGGTAGGTGGCTAAATGTTTTTATAGTTTAAGCTGAAGGTGACAGCAAGTTTCATATGGACTGGCATTTTTTATGACCTAGAAGGAACCAATTTTCACTAATGCTCAGTAAAAATCTCAATTCTAAAAGAATCCAACTGCAAAATAGATGAGAAATGTTAGATTTTACCCAAAATTGATTTCTCATCTATATTTTATAAACTGAAGTACGTTATGGAACATCAAAATCCCCTTATAATAGAGAGCAACTGCATAACATAATATCCTATCTACAATGTGACTAGACATGCAAAAGGCAATATAATCATCAGTATTTATTGTTGTTGCAAAAACGTGTTTTGGTCTGACATGAGTGATTCCGTACGGTAATGGGATCTGGCAGAGATGATCGGTGTAACATTTTGTTGAATTAGAACTTACAGGACTGGACAGAAAGAGTAATGATGTTGCCCTACGTTGGGAGTTGTTCCCTTATGAATTAAATATCAATATACTGTTACTGAGAATTATATTCATTCAATTCCAGTATTAGTCTATTGTACTGTGTCAATGGTTTCATGAAGTTTTATGGTTTTGTCCTACAAGACAAACACTATCGATAATCTCCGTTTGTGAGTACAATAATTGTGCGATTTTCATTATTTGGTTTTGAAAGAACCTTTTGTGTTATACGATACGGTTGACTCTAAAAGATAGTGTAGGAATGCAGAAACATATTTATATATCAGTGGATACTCAGGATTTATTTATGCTTCCACGTCAGTGATTAGGACACGATTCATTTGACTTTACTTTTTCATATACTTTAAATCCTCTTCTTTGCACATTTCGATATATGTCAACAAATGAAAAACAAAGTTCACTGCTACCTTTTATTCAGCCAAAATGATAAATCAGCGCGTCTGTCGTTTTGTTAATATAACTTTAGTAAATACGTTTTGGTAATTTGATTTAGGATATAACTTCTAAATCAAAAATATTTGGCCTAACATCTTATTACTGCCAGATTTTAATAAATCTAATTTTTGAGTACAAATCATCTTACAATTTTATATTTTTACATCCTATTTATAATTTAATGAAGGACTTGGGAACAAGAAATATACATGCCAACATAAAGAATTTCATTCCTTAAGTTGCGATAATGTGATAATGATAATGCGTTGTGATAATGATTCACATTTCAAGAATAATTAATAATGTAATTCGTTTTAGGATTCACTTCTTTACCTTTCCTATTTTGTTCTACATGTTGTCAAGAATGTTCTTTTGTAATACCAAATATATTTAGTAGTAATTTGTTGTTAAATGTTATCTTTTTATATGCGTTTCAGCTTGTTTGCCATTTATTAAGGAAGGGGAAAGCGGTCCTGTTCTTTTTAACGCTTCGCTTAGAGGTCAAAGCTAGACAACTGGGAGAAGACCTTCACATAGCATTTTAAGAATCTGGAGAACAGATTGTGTCTTCTAACCTTATGTCCAATCATCACCTTCAGACCGTGGCCTCCGTCATTAGGTATCCACCTAGATACTGAATGAATAAGGATGGGCTAAGTTTGTGATTTAGTAGACCAAACTGTATTCTGTGTTGGCTTAAAACAATAAAAACATGAAGAACTAGAGAAAAATCATAAGATAATGTATTTAGGTTTTGTGATCTGTAAAGTATACGACAATGTACCAAAAGAAAACCGTCCAAAACAACAAAATTATATGGGATAAATAGAAGAGTATACAAATTAATATATAGTCTCTATTTCAGTTATAAGGCAGCAAATAGAACTGATGAAATCACACGAAGATTGTTTTGATATAAAATCAATATGCATTCTTCTCTTACACTGTTATTCATGATCTGCATGGATAACATGTGAAGAAATATGGTATTTGATCTCGATCCGAATTCAATAAGCCAAGTTTGAGGATATTCAATTAATTATTTACTTAATGCAAATGGTATATAACTCCTAAATAAATCCAATGCAAAGTTATGCGTCTCTAAATTGAATAACTACTGTTGCAAATTCCACGCAAAAATCAGAAAGAAAAAGAAAAATATGAAAATATTCAGGAACATCGAATAAACGTCAACTGAATCCTGAATGGAGAACGAATAAAACAAGTATCGTGGATTATTGATTGAATAAGTTTATAAGGAATCTAGAAATTCCTTATAAACTTATTATTACTAGCAGAATACAAGGCTGCAATTTCAACTTATGGATCTGAGAACTCCACTGTTATTGTATTATAAAAAAGACCTCGGGATTTGTATTATAAAAAAAGCTAAACTTATAAAGTGTCGTATTACTTATCCACCCATTATTGAATTCTATTTTTCATCAATGTTTTCGGTACCTCAACTACTACTCCAGAGATGCTGATTGGCCTATAATTTGCTACTTCTATCTTGGAGTGGGACTATTTTGGTCTCTTTCCACATCTTCAGAATTTTCTCAAAACGATTTATATAGCCTGGTCAGAGGAGGTGCTAATTTCCTTGTCCATTCTCTTAAAACACTGATTGATTTGTAATCTAATCCCATGGTAGTGTTCGCATTAATGCTCTTCAATATGCTAGTACCTCCAATTCTTCAACTAACATAGTCATTCTTTCCGTAACCATTCCGCATTTTACTAGAAATTGCGATAGACTTCATTAGCTAGCTTCCTCTCGTTATTATTTTTGTCCTTCCTTCCCATACAAGTCACCCTTATGGCTGGTGCCTCGAACTGCTCATGGGCATGCTATGATCTGCATGCCCATGAGCAGTTCGAGATGATGGGCATGCTGTGATCTGCATGCTCATCACCTCTCATACTCCACCACTATCTTTCTTTTTTCTCAAAATTCTTTTGATATGGCGCTGCCGAAAGCTGACTCCTCCGCTTTTCTAGTCGCCTGCTTTGTAATTCCTAATATAATTCTTCATAACCGAAAATTCTTCAAATATAGCAATCTTCCAGGTGAAGACTATATGATCGTTTTCCCCAAGCTGAGGCCGTCTGGCCAGATGGATTACTGTTAATATCTCTGATGGTATGACCAAATTTAATTCTCAAACCTCGTGTCCTTTCCATTACATGCAGTTTCAGGTAATTCTCTTAGTAGCTTTATAAATTCCATTTCCTCCCCTCCCTGTGGCCATTCCTCCTCTTCCTCCCAGATTTATGCTCGCATAGTTGAACTCTCCCATAATAATTACTCCACCTGCTCTCATGGTGCTAATTTGCTAATGCAACCCATCTATATTCTCCTTTATACTCTATGGATTATAGCAGCAACCAATTAATTTCGAAGTGTTTGCCACTATCTCACATCACAATTGCTTCAAACGAACTGTCCTCTGCATGCATTATAAAAATAATATAATATTACACTACGAATAGTGTAATATTTTTTGTTTCAATTCTTTTGTTATAACTAGCAGTAGTACCTTCCCAAATTCTGGTCGTTTTTGTTATTGGCTAAAAAAGTAATTATGTACATTCCATAAATTATAAATTTAATATTTTGTGTTACATTTCTTCAACTGAAGTAAGTAGCTGATTTTATACGGAGTTTTCCTCTCTGCACAATTTGATATATTCTCAAAACGTTCTCATTGAAAACACTGAACTTTTCTTGACATTATTCTTTCTCATTAAGTGCCAGTTCATGGAGAGTTTTCTACGTGGAGGCCAGAAGATAATACTAACAGTTGCCCATTGCCTGGTGTATTAGAACTAGCTAGAATCAGATCCTAAGGCTTAATGAAAAGCCCTTTATGATAACGGCGCGTATGATATAAAATGACAGTATTAAGACATTTAATTTTATTGAACTTTGTCAGTCTTTCTTAAATTTAAGTGGCAAATATGTTCGATACTATTGGATTTCTTAGTTGACTATCTTTGATTATTTCCTTAGTAAACCTCCTTGTTTGACTATTCCTATCTTATTTGTATTTGACCCACTAAAGCCAACTTTTGATTGAGATCGAAAGTTTTTCCCTATTCAGACTGTGAGCATATATAGTTTCGTAAAGCTTGCGTTCCAAAATTGCTGTCATTTCCATTCACTTCTCACGCGGTAACACTGCACACACACACATACACACACAGCCATTCGTCATCACAGAATGAAGGAAGACTGAAATGTCTGATGGAAATTTGAACTTCTGTATTTTCCTCCTCTCATCTTCGCCTTTATTTTCTTCTTGTATCCGCGCTGTATTTCGGTGACCACTTGAGTTTGCCGATCTATTCTTATTACAAGAACGCTAGTCTTATCCATTCATCTCCATCATCTGCCGTTGTCTCCATCTTCTCTTAACTCGCAACTCCAAAATTCCAATCGATATTCTTTTCCTTCGTTTTCAAGAGATCATCACTGCTCCTCATTTTAATTTCAATAAATTTAGCTAAATTCTCAGAAATAACTTGCCCTTGAATTAGCAATGATGTTCTTCCTACAATTTATTAAGATGCATCCTTTTAAATCTTCAGCTATTTTTTTTCCTTCACTATTTTTCCTGATTATTACTTAAACATATTTTATTTTTATTTACCGTGCATTTTATTGTTCGCTTTCGGGTTGAATGCGTACGAAAGGATCTTTCATATAACAATCTTGCATGACTTATTTCGACATATTTCTATGGAAATGTACATCTTTAATTTAATTCATTATCTGTTAATCACTTTTTTTACCTAGTCTCAGATTTTTTTTGTTCTATGCATCTGTCGTTTAAATTTCAATTGTGACGTTTATCCTTTATTGAAAATGTCATTTTTGTTTTCCTTTAGATATTGAAAGCTAGTTACTATTCGAATATCCACACTTCGCATATCTTATCTATTGGTATGAATAACATGAAAGAAAATGATTATCATGAAAACGACTATTCCACAGCAGTTAATAGCAAAGATAGCGTATTTTGTTTATATTGTTAAACACTGGCTACCAGGTGTTTAACAATATAAATTTACTGTTAATAACTAAGCAGAGTGATATTGTAATATTGACGACATCATATTATTAACACTATAATTGGCAGCCTTTCAAGGTTTCATGACTTCTAGGTGATTTCCTCTTTAATTCAAAAATAAATGTGATTAATAACAATCAAGATGTTTCTAACACACACACACACACACACAGACACCCTGTGACAGGATGGACAAAATAAGTGATGATACTAGAGAAGAAAATTACATCAGTATCGCACGTCAGTCAATTAAATATTCCTTCTGTCATTAGTTTCACATGTCTATTCGTACATTCAAGTGACTCTCTACAGTTCAAATGAATGTATCTAAACACATTCCATTGATCGTTTAAACGTATGAAAATATAAATTTAGAATAATCTTTGCGAATTATGCCACTGTAAGATTGGAGGGACCAAGGTTTAAATAAACCAGTTACCGTGCTATAGAAATGGGATGATGGTCTTTTTCTTGAGCGCGCGCATACATACGGCACAACGAATTTCATCTCTCACACGGAAACATGAAAATCTCTCATACGAAGATATTGACACAAAATTTGCCTTTGTATAGTGTAAATTTTATGCGTCTGTCCACCAGGCGACATAAAGGTTGTGAACTTACAACTCATGTGATATCTCAGGAAGAATAAAAGAGAAAAGAAGAAAACTGGATGGCAAGAAAATAAACACTGCAATTTATTTGAGTGTAATCAGTGGCTAGTTCAGATGCATCAAATTCACACTATACAAAGGCACACTATACAAATTCACACTATACAAATTTGTGTCAATATCAATAAGGTGTACATCAATGATGTAATTTGCACTAAACAATGCAACTTATAGACATATCAGAGGTTATCTCTTCAATGCTATCTGGCAAATCCACAGGTACTATGTAAACCTTCTTGATTCGTTTCCCTTTTATTATCGTTCATATCAAAAACCTAAAGAAACAAATCGTTAATGGTCAGGATTAGGATCATTGGGTGTTACCAGAGCAATTCTATTAAGATTAGAAGTTTCGACTAAATTTGAATAAAAGTTTTGCGATTACAGAAAACAATGACTCATTTTGTAGAAATTAAAAAAAAAAATGTTTGGGTTGCATTCGCAGATGTGTACTAAAATAACTTTTAATATATTGAAAATAACTGAATAGATCTGCAGTACAATATAAATATTTCCATACGAGACTTCCACTTTTCAGCCTTCGCTTGCTCAGGACGCAATTGACGCCAACAATTTTTCACGATATTGACTTCATTCCAGCATTCTGCGGCACTGTAATACTTCATGTACAATGCTTGTTGTTGTGTTAGTATCTTAGCTTCTACTTTAAGTCTGTATATCACTGTTTCCATAGAACGTACACGTGACATAGCTACATACAATTTTTCATGGTCTAATACAAGTTTATCGTTTTGTCCTTTCAGAGGTTATATTGTTCTTGTTCTATCATATTTTTCCTGTTTGGCTTCGAAACTTTTCACGCTGTTGGCCAGATTGATTTTTTTTGCGATAGCAGCATTGGCTCTCTGAATGGTTCAATAACTCCTTATTGCAACTATGACATTATTTCTGGCCAGTGGTTGATCCATGAATAAACTTTTTGTTATCGCTGATTTCATTCCTATAAGGAAATCATGTAGTGTAATGCAATATTGTTTAACTTCTTTAACGTTATTTCCTTACTGTGAATTAAGTAACATTATTTTATTAAAAGTGACGAAATAATGTTAAAGCAATGATACAGTATTTAGCGGCACAAAGACAAAATAGCTTGCTTCAGAAGATACTACTAATGAACGATATGAATTAAATCCAAATTAACATTTATCTAGAATGCATTGCAAATATTCTCACGTATATATTTTACATGTTGTCTGTATATATATATATCAGTCAATAGTATATATAGCGAAACTAAAAATTGTAATCTGGTAAATAATAAAAACAAGTCGATCAAAATGACTTGTTTTTATGACTTGTTATAGATGAAATTTAACTAGAAATTATAAATAAATCAGAACCCATCTACAACAAAAAAATCGCTCATGAGTGATTCTTGTAATTCTAATACAGTATCACATTACACGAATAAACAGCCGAAAAGCTTAAATTTGCCATAGTTAAGGTAATAAAATGGCGAATAAATATTATGGATCTAGTCATATTTTATAGCCAAATATAGAATGAAACAATTTTCCAAATTTTTTAGAAAATTTATGAAACAACTATCAGATAAGTGAAACCTAATTTAAGCACTCATAAAAGGCGAACTTACGGCTCCTTGTCAGCGCTCGTATCTTAAGCAGTGCAAACCAAGGCAACTCCGTTGCGGAAGGCTATATTCTCATACGCTGTGTGGTAAACGTTCAAAACGTCTAAGGTTTTATTCTATATTCGACAATAAAATGTCTAGATGCATAAGATCTTTATAATATCATTAAATAATAATGCAAAAATAATGATAATTGCTTTAATATTTTGGTCTTAGGCTTATAATAGCTACTAAAGATGCAGTTGTGATGGGAATATCTACCGCCTGAGAAAACTCGGCTTTCTCAGGCGGTATTCAAAATTCAAATTGGAAGTGTTGAAAAGCATGAAACAAATTTTCACTTAAACTTCGAATAAAAAAAATCTTTTTTTTCTTTCTTTTTTACTAGGATACTATTACGATAAGGCGAACTTAAATTGTTTACGTTACCAATATCATTTTGCAAAATATGAACAACTAATTCCCACAGGAAGACAGTTGTATATAGAAGTTGTGGAGGTAAGAGAGTAAAGCCGGAAAACTTTCATAGCATATATATATATATATATATTTTAAAAAAAGTATAATATGTAATTGAGAACATCGGCGCGTTTCGATTTAATATTAGTATTCATAGAAAAGTTAATGGAAAATTTCAACATCATCCTTGGAGTTGTCCAAGTTTTAAGAGAATTTTATTTAGGAGAATTTTTATTTCCGGTAAACCAATCTTTTTTCTCGGTATTCCATTTGAGAAGTATTCTCACTTGAGCCTTGTGGAGGTACCAAAATACACGAGTTAGGAAATGTTCACAAATTTTTGTTATCGTATCTTTACAAGCACAAAGACAGCGTGCAGAGAAAAATAATTGTGTGTTGTGCATGAGATCATCTTTTCACTAAAGAAATACCTAAATAAGTATATTAAGAACCTTCGAATATAATCCCTGAAAAGCAACTTTCGCGGATTATCCCATTTGTGCTGTAGCGTACGTGCTCAGCGCATTTCTTCTCGGACGCCATCTCAAATCTCAAGAAGCATAATGTTCAGAATACCGGAAATGGTGTTCGTAAGGATGTAATTTTAGTAGTGTAATAACATCTTTATAGTTGGAAGCGGAGTGTGTTTAGAAATTCTAATGTACAAAGATGAGAAATATATCCTTTCTCAGTAAGTATTTTTATGATTCTTCAAAATAAAGCCTCCTTTTATTTCTTGTAAGCTGGAGAATATTTTTTCTAGTACCCATCTCATCTATCCCAAAAGGAAAAATAAACTATAAGGAAGACTATTAGAAATGGAGAACACCGAGACATTCTTCTAATGGAAAATGACAGTACGCTTGTTCAATGGTTTCGAAATCTGACATCTGCTGCCTTGTGATTGCACTTTTGATCCACGTTTGATTGCTTATTATCATTCATTGAACTGATGCGCTTTGCAACTTATAACTTTATCCTAATCAACACCTTTTTTGTTTTGTTCCGGAGTTCTCATTTGAGAAGATTACTTTCTTTTAACCGAATAAGCTCCCAGTATTGTGAACGCCAAAAACAATAACGGTTTGTATTTGATTGTTTCTTGCTCTTTCACATCATCTTCGATAGCTGCATGTATTATGTTTTATGCCATGTTTATCTTGCTTTTTTCTATATATGCTGGAAGATTTTGCTTTCTGTTTAACTTTTTTTTACCCAGTTTACTTTTCGTAAACTGGGTAAAAATGAATTATTTTTTACCCAGTAAATTATTTCATAAACTGATTTTGTAATTTTATCTAAAAATTGAAGTGTTTATAAACAGTTTCAAAATAAATAAAAATAAATGAGACGAAATTAAATGGAGTATTTTAATAGACAAAGAATGCCATTTTTAAATATGAATCTAGCCCAACAAAAACTGATATCTTGAAGTACAATAGCGCCGTTAAAATATGGCTTAAAAATAATTAATCAATCAATGCAACCGCTATAAGACCAAATATATTGAATGTTTTCAAGTCATTTTAGTCCTTCAATAAACATGGGAGTGGTTCTCTTTCACTGACAATGAAATACACCTACGACCAAAAGATACGCAATATGCACAATCCATGACCACAGCCAACAGGATGCGAGATCCGAACCCGCCTTCCTTTTCTTGGTTGAATAACGTTTATAAGTAAATATATAATAAATATATCGACCTGACGCGGTAAATCAAATTGAAAATTGTTATATACTAGAATAATTTGGATGCTTACTGCTGCTGGCTTAAAACCAGAAATAAAAGCTTCATTGCACTACTTAAAATAGTATCCTATATGTTCGAGGTGAATTTTCAATGAATTATGGAAAATAAATTCCACTTATATAACATACTTGGAGAAGTTTAACCCTTGGTTCTTAATTATCGTGGATTATTGTAAAATCGCTACTACATCTAACGAATTCGAACTGTTATTCATTTATCATTAGGTATCTGATATCGGTATGATCACCTACGACGTACGAAATTTTATATTTTCAACAAATTTGCATGATTGTACACCTAACTTATAAGCATAGCCTACTACTAATTGAAGCAGCATCAAATCTCACAATTCAGATTTTGTAATAGAAGAATATTCATTATCCTAGATATACATGGGAAGTAGAATTTTTTTTTTACGAAAGCCGATCACGTGAATTTCGAATTTGTTGTAGTCATAGAAGTGTGTAAAGAATCAATAATATAAAGAATTTAACAATAATATAAAGAACATATTCCACAAAAGTATTATTGACGCTTTCTTTTATCCATTGAAATTTCAAAAGTAAGCTTGTTTTTCCTGCTGGTTAGTGTGTGTGTGTGTGTACGTAGGGGATCAATCAAAAAAATAAAAATAAATAAAAAATTATCCAAACACCGCTGGTTTCTAGTCATGTAATTATGTAACAGCTAGATTTAGCCAGGTTATCCTAACATCCACATTATTTTCTGAACTAAGCACAGCATTTTTGGGAAAAGATGAATGGTATGTAATACTTCTTTTCGTAATGACAGTGGATAATCTTGAATTGCATTCTAAAGTGCTCTGCATTGCGTGATATATTTCCAATGATCCTTAAATATATATATACTTTGTTACATTACCGAATCATTACCTGATAACTGAGAACAGTTAAAAGGATATTTCAAAAATAAGGGTTAATATTTTTTGAAATGAAATGATCGGCATCAAATATCTCAACACTGATGACTTTATAATCATGTGCTTATTCAAGCATTCAGGTGCTTTTTTTTTGTTTAGACAACTCATTTTGGCTGTTTCTGACAGTTTTCCATTTTGGTGAAATGGATCCATCGAGGCATGCAGGAATTGACGCATTATTTTCATCAGTATAAAAATGTCCACTTTTTATTCTGAAATTAAATTGTAACGTTAACAATTTTTTTAGTTGGATGATTAGTCAGGAAGTCGATGACAACGTATGTTCCTGTTAAATGTTTGTCTTTTCAGTATTTTGTTTGGAAACGAATTTATTGAAGTTAATTCTGAAACTCTCGGCAGAAGGTTCAACGAAACGGACATTTGCTTGATTATTTAATTATCATGAATTTTTTTTCCAATTGTGATTTGCATTTCTTCCCTCTCTACACGGTTCAATAAATTCGTTAAATTTAAAATTGCTTTATAAATTATCAAAATTATGAATAAGGTTATACTTACAACGAACAAAATACCAAAAATAAGAATAACACATAAATCTAAACTGATTTGAATATTTTAAACTGTTTTTCCATGTAAAAAGAGCTTTGATCATCAGAATTTTTAACTCAAAAACTCAGCAGTTTCTCAAATAAGAAAGTAGCTTGCGACATGCAGGTTACATGCCTAGGTCATAATGATTTATGAGGAAGCCAGTGGTTCTCCAATAAAGGTGCATTCCATTAGAATCGATAAATTCTTTGCACAGAGCCGCAGCTGTCTGCCAATTGTAGTGTTGGATTGTAAATAAAAATATTCGCAAGGTCCCGAACCACTATCTACATGAAGTGCATTACCCTTGGCACATAGCCCATGCAATATTCTGCCCATCGGGAGTCTCAATAAAAAAAAAACTCTGCTCACATGCTTAATAAATTACAACAGTTTCACTGTTTATTCATCTGTCCTTCTAAATGTTTTGGCACAGTTTCATTTGCTATGAATAGAAATAATACAAGCGTGTTGTATTTAATTGTAATAATTAAATAAAGAAATAGATAAATATAGACTGAAGGGAACAGGAAGAAAGATTAAAATGTTCGTTTGTGTCATCGCCTCACCCACAGTCTTATAGTAACAATAAGCATTTAATTAATTTTTGCAAGTCATTAAATAACGAATAATAAATCATTTTTCAATATTTTGGATCATGAAAAATTCGGAGGTCAGATACTCGCTCGATATATCAATACACAACGAAAAATAATTCACGGAAGTTTTGCGAGAAGAATCGAAGGTGCACAAAAATAACTTAACGATTTTGCTGACAAAAAGGAAGACAAAAATGGGTGTTGTTGACGTCATCGTACATTTGACTTGCTACTCTATATTTCTAGCAGAGGAATTGAGTAGCAGTAGGCAGCGTTATTCAGATAAGGCAAAAATGGATGAATCTCGCAAGATATTTCATTTATCTGTGATGGGATGTCACATGCTAGAGGATCTTGAAACGGAATCCTTTGATACAAGCTCAAGGCCAATGTACGGTTGGGTACATTATCAGGTACCAGTCGGCCTACAAAATAGGACGAAATATTATAAAGTGAAATGCAATATTACTTTGTAATCGACCTATTTTTTCTGAATTTTTCCCCAAGGATCCATTGCTAAACTAGCATAGTTTCAAACTGCCCACCGTATTGGTTTTCGCATTTCAAAGATTCTGCTATAAATGAGTTCGTCGACTTTGACAATACTGAAGAAATAAACGAAACTTCTCTATATGAAAATGAACTTTTTTGTAGAATAATGAATACGAGGTAGCTCATAAATATTTTTCTCTTATTTTTAGAAATTGTTACGTAAGATTAATTAAGATCTCGTGCAAAAGCGAATATAATTTTAGAGTTAAAAATCATTTCAACACTTAACTCTGGCATCAAGCCAAGTTTGACAGCTGGTGAGATCTGTGTGCACGCAAACATATGAACAGACTTTCACACAAAGCAAATCGTTGCACTTACACAATTCCAAGTTCACTTTATGGTACCTTGCAGACTCTGGTAAATTCACTAAGTCAAAAATTTGCATAACACGCTTTTTTAATGTTGTTGGCTTATGACAAAATACATTTTTATTAAAATAAAGCGGCAGAACCTCATTGATACGAAGAACTGTTTTTTTTTTTAATTTACGAGGGAATTCTCATACATGTATTAACTGGGATGAATTATTTAGACCCAACTTGGAATTCTTGGAAGAAAAATTGCATAGATGCCAATGAAAAGTTTTCGACGATAACCAGGAAAGAAATTTTGGCCTCTTCCCAGTAAGTATATTATTTGCTGAAATATCACTTCCCACTCCTGGAAAAAACGCCGCCAAACTTTAAATTTTCAGTTAATCGTGGAATTTTTCAGATTGTAAGCGCTGCATCATTTTAACGTACTGATAATGCTATAAAACTCAAAATTGATATCGTATTGAGAATATTAATAATCGTTTGAGTGACAGTAATATCTGGGTTTTAGGTGGATTTCGCGAAGCTTATCTTTACTTAATAGATTAGTTGGTCCGAGTGCATGTTACTCTTCAGATCTTAGGAGTGAAGTTACTGAAATTCGATATTTCGTTCAAACGTTTTTTCGAAAGCTCTCAGGTTAACTGACCAACTGCAACGTTCTGAAATTTTATAGTGCAGTAACTGCGCTGTAGGAGAATTAAAATGCTCACTCAATTTAGTATTGGTTTAAATCAAAATTCTAAATGGTAATAATAGTAATAATATCTCCGCTCTGGCGGATAAATTTAATGAAATGTGTTATTTTGAACATGATCTCCAGTTCAGTCGACTCGTTGTCACCAAGACGAGTTCAATGAATCAATTTTCAGTGGAAAACAAATATGTAATGCTTATTCATAGTAACAGTGCAAGGCCTTTTAATTTAAAGCGATTAGTAGGATTTATCGATTTCTAACCACTACAGTTTTAACATCTCTTGCAATGTGCGTAATCCAAGATAGTGAAATGGAATTACATTATTGGCAACAAGAATATTAAAGCGATGCACTTTTCACCAGAAAAAAATAAGGCGTCAAAATAAAGAAAATTTCAGAAAAATAACAATGAATTTGCTAACGTTATCCATGAACTCCAGGAATAACAGTCAATCATATTCATTTGTTTACAATTCAGCTGTAATCTTTGCTTATGAATCTTAGATTTATAAGCAAGCATTACTTAGCAAAGGAATCTTAGATTGGGCAATTCCATAATACATATCAAATAAACGTCATTCTATGAATGAGGTTTATTTCAGATGTATTATGGAAATGACCAGTTCCCCTAATCATTAATATGTTCCCCTAATGCATTAATCTAAGCAACTAATTATCATTAACATAAATTACACAGCAAAAACAATGTGAATTTAATGGAATGGCAATCCTAAGATGCAACAAATTAAATATGAGTTTAAAAGAGGAAAGGTATATATTTTAAATTTTATAAACATTGAAAAGGAAACTTTTTGGGGGTTTAAATCACATAAAAACCATCTAACCTAACGTTTCTCCGAGTTAGCCAGCGTTTAAAGATAAATTTTCGTACGTTCATTTTCAAAAATACTTTTATCCGAAAAGCATGACAAGGAAAGATCCAAGGATATCAAAAATCTTCGTTGCAATGGAAAAAGGTTTAACTCTGAGACATCGCGATATCACTGTGGTACTCGTTAGATTACTTTAGTTGTTTTTGTTTGGAGTATGGGGTGTTTGTCGACTAAGTCTAAATCAATCAAGTGTAGGATACAAAAAACACGGGTTTTATACTTCAGGGAATGCTTGAGGCGAAAGACGAACGGTCAAGTGGCTCCCAGAGGGAGTTAGATGGTAAAAGACGTTTTTCTCGACAGAAATATGTTCGTGTGATAGCAGTAGCACTTGTTAACTGGGCTATGAACGCACGTTAAGCTACATTATTAGGACCAGAAACAACTGTAATCGTTTATTTACAACCCACGTTATAAAATATTCAGTTTAGTTAAATTAAATTTGAAGGGTCTCCGAGACAAACATTTTTCTGCTGCGATTATTGTAACAAAGGACAGAAAAGGTAACGATAATGTAAAAATTCGTGAAACCAATATATAACTTCTGTAACTAGTCCTATTAGATGAAATTTGGGATGTGTGTATATATATATATATATTATTATTATGCTTTCTGTAGCTAAGGAACGAAATCTTAATTCCCATTTAAAGAAGTTAATTATGGAAGCTCGTCTGTTTCATCCGTTATATTAGTTTATTGCCATAACAATCCTCCGCTTTTCAACTTCATTTGACCATGCGTATCTCTGAACCAATTACAGTTTCATTTAAAATGCACCAACACCGAAGTCCATATTTATGGTTCATCACGCGAGGTAATTCTCATAAGAATACGTATTAAGGCCTTCATTACCTTTCTGTAATATTTCAGCCGGCTTGGCATATAACGTAAATTACGTATTATGGTTTTAATTAATGCCTTTAATGGAGTAGGATTAGATTTTTCCTTACAGAACTAGCAGGATGGGAATAAACTAATGATAGTGAAATAACTTGCACTATTTACTTTAAGGGGAGACTTTATTAGGTATTCCCATCTGTTTCTTGGGCAATGGAATGCACTTTCTTCGAAGGTTTACTGTCTTGAAAAACTAAACTGAATAAAATAAATATATTTAGATAGTATAGATTCATATTTAAGTAAAAATATAGAATATGCCATTATGGTGTTCCTTGAAACTTCTTTCTTTATTATTAATGATATATTTTAACGAATATTTGATTCAAAGCTTATTTCAGAGCTTTATGACAATTATAAAGAGAAGTGTGGAGTATTTGATCATTTTGTTAAGGACAATCACCTTGTCTCCCAATATTGCTCCATGTCTATATACGTTTTGGTCTGATATTCGATTAAATAGCACACATCTCAATCCTAAGTTTTATCAAAAATACTGAGGTACATATATAAACTTGCTGGCAGTGACTAATTTCTCCAGTCAACAGCTGTTCGTCCATTATTGAATGTTTGCCGCTGACTTTTACGTCAATGTCCTCGCATATATAATTGTTTTTAGTATTCCAAGTTAATATAAGCAAGAAACTATTAAGGCACTAATCCTTAAATGAGATCATAAAAACGTTCTGATGCAACTTTTACGTCATACTTTTCATCTAACAGTGTTGGTTAAGAATTAGGGCAATAATATTTGCTGTTCGTATGATCAGTTTATTCAAAGTATTGTTTATAGAAACAGCAAACACTTCGTATATTAAACACATTTGGTGTAAAATGCCTTGCGGATTTAATTATGAAAAGCAAATTAAGATTATTACAATAAATCAACTATTTAAATTGCAAACATTCCAACAATTTTAAGTTGTCTTTTATCCCTTCGAAATCTGTTATTCGAAGAAAGTAAATGTGATAATTTGTTTCAGAATACGGAAAATCAGAGAATCATGAATACAAAGTTTGGAAGTGAAGTGTTTCATCCAGTGTATCATTATTAATAAAATTTGCGAAAAATCTCTAAGTTATGGAACGAACAATTAAAGTAAAACATTACATAAAAATAAGGATGAGTAAAATTAAATGGGATATATTTTGAAAGAATGTTATGCTGAAATCCCTAGATGTTAGATATATTATGTATTTTGTAGCGATATTTTCTTACAACTAATCCTAGTGTTGCGATTAGATAAAAAAACAACAACAATGTTACCTTAACCCGAAAGAAATCACATCTGCTGCATTTTTTTTTACTTATCAGACAAGTTATAAAGCAGTTTGATTGAGCCTCGAGCTGAAGATAGCATCGATACTCCAATTAGAAAGATACATTGGTGATCCGCTGATATCCAAAAAAAAAATAATAATAATAAATAAAGAAAAACCTCTTAGTGACTCTGTCGACTACTACACTGAACTGTCTCGGACTATTTCGAAAAGAATAAGTCATCGAATTAAATACCAGAGATGATAACAAGCTAAGAGTTGATTAGTGATAAACGAAAAGGTTAATTAAGATATTTCCCCATTTGTAATCGGTATTACATTTGTAGTTTTACTTTACTAACCAAAAGAGAGGGTAAAAAACTTTCAAACGAGGAAAATGCAGAAAACGCATTCCATCAAGCAGCATAAAACTATCGGAATTCAATTTTTCCAAGAATCTGATTTATCTCATTAACATGACGTTGCAACACCGAACCAAATAGTTCTGTGCGCCATTCAGACTTTTTGTGTTTTACCAGAAATGAGTTCTGAGTATTTTAATAGTCAAGTACGTGTACCTAATGGTAGTCCTCGAAAAAATATCCAGAAACGACTTATGCCAGTTATAATTTTTGAAGTAAAGGGTTGGTTTTACGTATTGGCCCTTTTGTACTTATTGTGTTTAATAAAGTCTTACCAATGTATTTATATGCAGCATGGAAAGCCTAATCTGTTGAAAACCTTTTCGAATATCACTGTACATAATTAAGAAGTCAATGCAGTACTACATTATGATTTAAATAACATTGATTTCTTAATTTGCTTCTCTGTCTCCTAACAGCTTTTATTGTTATAAAATATTTTTATTTTTAAAAGAAATTATCTGTTCAGGGTTTGAAAATGGCGCAAAATCTTACTCGCCACGCACAAAATATGCACTCACTCAAGATCCTCCCCCTATTTTTAAATGATTATGTCACTATATTCCAATCAACAGATGGAAGTTCCACAAAGTAACTAGACCATGGGATTGCAGCTGTATTTTCCTCAAGTTAAAAAGATTTTATTTAGGAATTTATTTTTTATTAAATAAAATAAATATTTCATTTGTTCCAATGCAGCTACTCGCCAGCTGCTAAAATCACCGGCGTATGGGCGACCATATTTGTTGAGCGGCGTCAGTAATGTAAGGTTTTAGTAATAACTGTTGATGGACTTTGTTTCGTTTAAATATAATCGATTTAATTTAGTTACTAAGTCATTCGTTGAGCACCATTGCTGTTACCTGCACATTATATACACACATAACTTGAATGGGTGTTATAGCATTTCAAATGATGAAATTTTTCGTTATATTGAAGGCGGAGAGAGAACACGGGGATCCATGGAAGTTAAGTTTGTTCACAGTAGAAAGGGGTAAGAGCTAGGTTTTTTCTCCCAGAGAGCAGTGAGTGAGTGGAATAATTTTACCGTTAGGGGTAGTGAGTGCATCTAGTGTAAATGAATTTAAGGGAAGGTATGATAGCTGGGTTGGGTAAATTACAGCCTCCCTCGATGAGTCCTTGACCCCTGGAGTTCTCAGGTAATAATATGTGTGCAAAAACATCACATCTATAAAAACATCTACAGATATTATGCCTCTGTGAAACTATATTCAATCAGATATTATGCATTTGTGAAACTATTGCATATCCGATAAACCAGACGATTTTGAGAATTGGGTAGTTCGTGGAGTTCATGTCTCTTTAAAATGGATTTGTCTTCTGGCCATTCTACGGTGATTTTACTCCTGTCTGTACATTAAATTTACTAAACATTGTCAGTTAATTTATTGCGTTGTCACCTTTGTTTGCTTTATTGCAGTAAATCTCCTAAATAACCTCTGTCGTGACGAAATTGGAACTCAGATCTTTTCCACCGAAAGCTTGCATTTTTTTTTCCAGAATTTTTCGAGGTTATCTGTTTTTTTTTCATCAATGAAATAGCGGAGATTTCTTTCTAGTGCCGCTATTTAAGATCATTCCTCGGTCTTCCTGTACTTCTCTTTTCCTTTGGCATCTTAGTGTTCTTTACTTTACCCATATATTATCCTGGATACTTTTTATGATTTTTTTTTCTTTTGATTTCTTGGATACAATCATTTATTGGCAGTATTTTGCAATTTTCTTTGATTTATTGAGTTTCTAGTTTTATTATTTTTTTTATGTGGTTCCTTTGAACGAAAGCTTATTAGTATACATATAGTACATTTGTAACCCGAGTAGGCTAAGGATTTTTTTTTTCATTTTTAACGATTTTATAAATTTTTTTGTAATTTTTGATTCATTTTCACATAGTCCGAAATCCCTGCTCTAGATTACCAAAATGTGGAGTTTTCCTTTTAAGCTGCTTCAGGCCTTCAATAATCGAGGAGGTGGTCTCACACTGGACGATGAAATTCATCTTCCACCTAAGGACAATCGCAAAGATTCATGCACACGGCTGGATTTGAACCCGCGACTTATTGGTTGTATAGTGGGTATGCTAACAACTCGGCCAACTTGGCTGCGCGGTCTTTCTTAATGTTTTAATTTCAATGGTTTCATTCATGTCTACACTTTTTTGTAGTTTTTGCTGTATATGTTAATACTGGTGTAATACCTCTTTGCAGATTCCTAGTGTTTATTTATTGAGGCTGTTGAGATATCCAGATCTTCTACTAGTTTTTATTTATTGTTCTTGTATTACACGTGATGCTATAATTATTTAGTTATGTCCCTAAATATTTTCCTATATTTTACCTTACGAACTTATTTAATTATTTGCTCATTGATTTCTAATTTCCGTTACATGGATTCTATTATCAATTGTTTGAATTTTTTGCTCTTCTTCACGTTTTTCTTTTCTAATTAATTATTGAATACATTTAGGAATCCTTTTAATCAGAATATCGAGTCATTCATTTTTAATTTGTATTCCACACTCTCATTTTGCTTACTTTTATTTCATTTATCATAAGTTTAATAATGTGGAACCTAATTGGTCACTTCGTCTAATTCTTATCGTTATTTTAATTTCTTTAGTCTTCCTTGTTCTGTTTATTATAGAACTAATATGTTTATACATGTTCCTAATTCGTTCTGACACTTGTTTTCGTAATTTAACGTGGTTAAAAATATGAAACAAAATTTCAAATGTTATGAATCTCTTTCCACCTATTTTATGAATAAAGTATGTGTGAAATTTTAATCGACTTCATAAAGCTCATGTAAAGGAGTTTGTCTAGTAATAATTTCTATAGTGCATGCTTACATAAAATTTTCTATACATTATAATTTTTTAGAAATACTTGTTACGCGATTCAGTCAAATACTTTATTATGTATTCAAGTTGATTTTCTCATAGTTCGTGTGTTGTGGAAAACAAATTTAATTATCTGGAACCTCGGAATTTTTCTTCTCTTGTTATTTTTGAGAATTAGCTTTGTTAGGTTAGTATTGTACCTCTCTCTTTTTAATAGTTTATTCTGTATATTATGTGCGAATATACTACTTAATGTTCTGCTGTTTAAGATTTTTTTCAGTATATTTTTCTGTTATTTCCTCTTCATGAACTCTTTGGTAATATTATATTTTCTTTGTATACATTTTCAAAATATTTTTTATTTATTCAGTCCAGTATTTGTTAGTTTTATTTTTTCGTTTCTTTTGAGTTTGTATTATTCCTCCAGTTCTTTAATGTAAAAATTTTTGTATTATTTTGTAGAGATTTGGTTTATATGCTGTGTTCATTTTTATACGATAAGCGTTTTATTTGTTCTTTATATGGTGCACATCTTTAATTCTCTTTCTCCTATGATTCATTTGCTACTTTAGGTGCATTACTTTAAAATTTATCCATTTTTATTCTACTATCCTTGTTTGGTTTTGTATTATTTGTATCTCTTTCTGTCTATTTGTCTTTTCGTCTATTTTGTCGGGTAGAGAGATCTCTATCCGACAAATATACTTAATATACATTCTCTCTATACTTATTTTGTGGAATAAGTATATTCCAGTAAACACAAGACAAGTTTACTCTGTATATTTTATTTAAGTTTTTGATGTCTTTTCTGGTTTTATCTTTCCAAATAACTTATGGGCATTTGCTATATCTGCTGAGCTATTAGTTACATTGCAATCAGTTTTTTTGTCCGTGTTTTTTTTTTCTACATTTCTGTATTTAAATAACTAGAGATTTAAATTTATTTAAATCTCTAGTTATGATTATATTTTTGTCATGCATTTGGTATAAGCATCATAAAATTTGACTATTTCTATTTTTGTTTTCTCTGCCCGCAGAATATATACACGCTGTATATGCTCTTGCGTGTACTGCAGAAATTTTAATGCTATGATTCTCATGTCTTTCAATTAATGCTTCTTCGTGTCAGAGAACCTGCATTTCTACTTCAATTCTCAGTATTTCCTTTTTGTTTCTCTCTCCGTATTCCATTCTACGCCAGATCTAATATAGACCACGTCTTGTGTTCTTTGTAATGACGAAGTACTGGCTTGTCTTCCTTGCACCAATAAAGCACAAATCAACCCACCAACAGTTCGGTCTTTCAGAACTTTGGCCTTTGGTTTCTTTAAGCATTTGGGTTTAACGCTCTCAGGCAAACTGCTAACTCAACCATAAAACACCTGTGTTGACTTGGTGCACTGTGTAGCTTTTCATATCTTGGTTGTCCTACTGGAAGTTTACACTTCTGGTGTGATTCGTCTAGAACAGCGCTTCCCAAACTGTGGGCCGTAGGTTTTGTTGAGGGGGTGCCGTGAAATAATGAAAACAAATTTCAAATCTTTCAAGACTAATTAAATTTTTTTATCTTAAAAGAAACGTATTTAATTTTTATTATTTATTATTTCTTTTTTGTTATTTTTTATATTTTAATGGGAAAAAATCACTTATTGGTGCGGGTTCACAATTTTGCTTTCCTGCGTATTTCAACGCTTAATGAATATTAGTAAATATATGCTTATTCATATAAGTTTCATTTTAAAGCAGAAATCTAAGAATTGCAGTTTCAAATATTTCATCTGATATTGACGTTTTGTGTAGCAGTATTGAAACACATCCATCACATTAAATTGTTATTAAACTTTTCTTATGGTTTTAATTCTTTCTTTGTTACTAATCGTTTTACGTTTCATGTGCTTGCACTGCAAATATACAATAACATTATATCTATCTATATAAAAATATGAGATAATGTGCCATGTTAAATGTGTATGTAAGACGCTAAAAATGTAATATTTGCATTTGATTTTTGCAATATTCGCTGTGTATGTTTTGTATTGAATATAAATACAATAAATATTATAATGTCTATATATTACGATTTGTTTCGAGGGGGCGTGAAATATTTTAATTTTTCCAAAGGGGGGCCCTGACATACAGACGTTTGGGAAGCACTGGGCTAGATAACCTTTCAACTGCGCACCGCGATGAGATACATACAGGATTAGTAGAACGATTTCGATGTGTTCATGAGAAAACTAGGAAAGTTTTATATATATATATATATATATATATATATATATACATATATAATTTTTGAAATATAGATAATTGTTAAATAAAATAAAAAGGTAGAAATGTGACAAACGACTATAGAACTGTATGTTAGCATGTTTTTGTTGAAACTGCCATTACTCTTCTTATAACACTTAGCCTTTTCCTGAGAATGGTATAGAAAATTCCTCTCATCCAAGATCGTTGCAAGACATATTGCGCTTTTTTAATTTGTTTAGTGTCGAAAAATTGCTGCGTGCAAGTGATAATCCTTATATTATCCCAGATATTTAAGTGCGTACCATATATGCATATATATCAGAGGAATATTTAATTTTCCTCTTATGAAAAAGGAAAAAAAAAAGATTCAGTTATTGCAAATGGGAAAATACATAGTGTAATGGCTTCATCGTGTTGTTCTCTCTCTCCTCAAATATGTTGATCTATAATGAATGCAAGCCATTTCTAATAGTTCTGTTCAGCTGGAATGGTATTAAATTTGCGACGCTTAAAAACTGCATTCACTGTTGCTGGTAAACGTAGGAGTCATCAAGTAATGAGGAGCCATTTTATGAATTAAAAAAGGTGAGTAATGAAAAGCGCTTGATCATTGTCTTAAGAGGACTCTTCGAGCACTCTTATGACAGTATCATGTGGCAGCGATCGTATGCAATAACAGCATGGGTAAGTGAATTAAGAGTAATTAAATCTATGACACTAATACTAATGACAAAGCTTTGTCAGCATGCATTGCTGAAGGCAAATTGGGAATATGTTGATCATCTTATGCATACGTAAGGATTAAAGAAAACGAAGTCAGTCAAGGAAAGAAAGTAGAAAATGGCAATCTCTAAATTACAAGAAGGCTAGGACAGACCTAAATAAATTACTCACGAATTTAAATAGAAATGGGTGAAATTATGCAAGAAAATAAGAATTGATGATGATAATAAATATGAAGAGAAAAGAAAGTGCAGACATTAATGTGTACAGTTAGTCTTTTCGTGGAGACGCTTGTTTTGTAGTCATTGCAGTTTGAGGTAGCAAGAAGACTTTTCCAGTTATTCGGTGTCAGTAATCAAGAAAAAGTACACACAAGTGTGAAGCCATGAGTATGGAATTTGGAAGAGTCTGATAATGCAGAAAACATAAATCGTGATTGTGAAACGAATCCTTTTTTAGAAACTGACTTAAGTGAATTAAAAAATTACTTTACATTACTGATAAGGAAATAGTTGGACGGTGGGCTTAAAAGGTATATACAAAAATAAATAAATAAAATTAAATTAAACATATCAAACACTTGTATTGTAAACTAATCTAAAATAGGTTAGCAGAGGAAAAAATAAATAAATCGAAGTAAAACAGTTTGGCTGGTTGTTAGTATAAATGAGGCAACTAAGGTTATGATGCTAGCATATATCTGTTAACTACATATTCTCTCTCTTTCTCGTTTGTGGAAGGAAATTAGCTTTTCATCCGGTTTTACACCCCTGTGCTCAAACAAGATCAGCCATCTCATTATCACTTGAATAGCCCTTATAAAGGAACTTGGCATCCTTCATTGGTTTTGAACTCAGCTCTTTCCAACCGAATAGTAATGTCGATGACGTCTGATCTACAAAGTCTTAGAAGAGAAAAAAAGCAGCTAAAATATGATTAAGGTGCTCACTTTAATATTATAGTTTTCATTAGTATTATAGTATGAATGGAGAAAAAAAATCAAAGTATATATATATATATATATATATATGTATATATATATATATATATATATATATATATATATGTAACAGGAGATTATATAGTAAAAGGAAAAATGCAATAAGAAAAAAACGAGTAAAACTTGTTGAAAGCTTTTCAAAGTATGTGCAGAGTGTTCTTCAGGGATTATAGCAGGGAGAAATGCCCTACGGGAGATCTCATGCTCCACATAATGCTTCTGTGGAAACAATCTCTACAAATGCTCTGCGGGATATTACTCCTCATGCATCGCAATGGACTGCATCACGAATTCAAGAGAAGGAAGCTGATATGAGACGATACGAAATAAATCTGTTATTATATACGAGTTTTTCTTAAATTCGTTCAATTAGATACCCCAAATTTGTAGAGAAGTGACAATAATTGCTTGATCACTCTGTAGAGTGAAAAGGGAGGGGATGTCCAGCATCACCTCTGTCTCTTTTGAACAGTCTTTACAGAGAAATTTCATCAGAAACCTGTATCTGAACCAAATTTCTGATTATAACATTACCGCCAGCACAGTATCGTGTATGCTTGGGAGTAGATATCAGTAATATAAAGGTGATAATGAACATCGGCACTGTAAATGACAGAAAAATTCAGATAGAGAGCTAGATCCTTTCTCTGACGGTAAAGCGTTATAGAAATAGTGAATTAAGTGATACAAAGAAAATTGGTAAGTGGTATGATACAAAAGTATCTATATGGATGCAATAACTTTTGAATTTGCCAGAATGGTGTAGAGAATATATGAACAGTGTAATGAATTGACGTGGATGCTGCATACACAGTATGTGTGTGAAAGAGAGATTCCAATTTATTTAGGTAATCTGAATGATATATTCTGTTGTGTTAAAATTTGTTTTGAAGAATAAAATATAAATGACTTGTTCATGTGAACACTCACGTTATCGATTGCCTCATGTAAAGACATTTCAAAGGCATGAGTAATGAAGGCGAATTAAATGTTCTTCTCATTGAATACAGAAATGTTTACCACTGTTTCAACAGTATTTTTATAACTTTAAAATCTCGAAGATTCCTCTGTAAGTTTAACCTAATTTGAGAATGTTTCATTAGCAAATAATTCAGAATTCAAATATAGATTAAAGATTTAAATTTGTGTTTAATCTTACTGCATGCGACACCTGAATGATTGAATTTTGTTAACATTTTTGACCTCACGGAAGCCAAATGCAGTGTTTACATCTGGAAGACGTTATAATAATAAATATAAGAAAGGTTTTTCATATAAAATGTACATTCAGTGACTTTCAACAGAGTAACAGCCAAAAGAACCCCTAACTAAATCACGACGTTTAGGTAAGTATGCCAATAATATACTCAAATAATATTGGACGTTATACTTAGCAAGAATTTATATTCTTGTTTTCATCTGTTTATCCTAAGCTAATCAAACAAAACGCAGTACATGGAATGTCTTCACGACTAATGGGAAAAAGGAATTTTCTTCTTGAGTAAAAGACACCGGTAACAAAAAATTGCTATTGATATAATTTTGATATTTTGGTTTAGTATTATATTCATTATTATGACAAAAGCGCTATTATGAGAGGATTACACAGCCTTAAAGACAGATAAGAATTGAATGTAGGACTACTACTAGAGGAATGAAGACAACAGATAAAATGAGATTTATGTGAGGAAAAAATGATTGCCTTTGGGCACGAAAATAGCGGATCATTACAACAAAAGTCAGAAGAATTGAGGAAATGTGAGATTCCAACTAGTCCTGAGATGTAAGGCCCATTATAGTTAGGAAGAATGTCTCTCTTAGTAGAAAAACAGTAAATAGTTTGCCTTTACTCGAAGATAGTCATATTTCTTTATTTAGAATTATGGTTTATGCGTTATCCATACTATGGGCATTGTGCGATGCTATTTTTTTGGAAATTATTGATTTTTTCGATTATAGCAACTCAAACTACTTATTTTATTATTTTTTGAGGAGTTATTTCTATCGGTATATAATATTTTAAACACACAAAATACCAACAAAATATCGTATGTTAATGCAATGTAATTGAATATCATTTTACCTCATCCGTTCAGTAAAATCCTATCAAGGATTTCGGATCAAACATATAGGAACAAAAAATTAGCTTCATTCATCAGTTGTATACACACGAATTTTTTTTCCATAAATTAACTATTTCGCATTAAGAAAAGAAATACAATAAGAAAAAAAACAAGAGATAGTGGCATCTTTACTATTTATGTTGCTAAGCACGGCATAAATTTTGTATTATTGCTTAGAATGAAAGCCATTTAACTGGCTTTGAAGATGATTTTCACCAGTTTGTGTGCAGATTAAGGTGATCTTTGAATTACTCTTCAGGATTAGGGAATTTGGGGTAATATTTGATTAGCTTTTGCGAGAAGTGCATTGGAAACTATCTATTCAGTATGCTTTCTGTAAGCCGCTTTTCAGTAATTTCACAGTGCATAATTTTATTTCACTGCTACTTAACTGCTCTATTGAATGACCTTATTAATATACCATCCTATTTTGATTTAATTTCTATCTTATTTTATTAATGACATTCATGATTTCAGTGGACATTTTATACTTTAATAGTTCTTAAATTTCTTTTTATACTTCTTTCTTTTCAAATAAAAAAATAATAATAATGCCAATTTGTTCGTATTCAACTTTTTTTTTCGAATTAATTGACATTTATGATTTTAATGAATTAAGATTAAGAGGGCACAAAGACATGTTACATGATACATTTTCAACCTAATTAGTCTTCTGCTTAAAAGTATTACATCATTCATAAACGGCTCCTTATCAGTCATAAATTTTATTAATTATTCCTTTCTACTTTCTGGAACAATTAAAAACTTAATTCTAACTCTTTTTATCATATTTCAACGTTTACCCTATGATTATGTGAAATGTATGCAGTAAACTTGCTGATTAAAATTGTTTGATTTGTCTTAGGAACTTTATTTCATACTTCCGTTTTTGATAGTTTTTCAGCTGGCTTTGATGTGAGATGATAAATTGTCTCTTTTTTAGAGTATCTGATAAAGGAAATAGTAGTTGTTTCACAAACGACTGTTAAACATTTGGTTAACTACAATTAACGCTTATTTACATGATAATTATAATATGATCCGTATAAATTCAAGCGATGTCTTAATTCATGATATTGCAAAGTTTTAATTTTATTGGGCTCTTGTAGAGATCATGTTCATGAATATTATGAAATTAACATGAATTAATCGATACTGGATCAGCTATAGGAAAGCTATTAAAGAAACTAACATTGCGCTGTCACTTCTAGTTGTCTGTATCAACATCAAGACCATCTTTGTGGTTAAACACACGAATTTGACAAAATTTCATTTATGTAGTAACCTCTTTATTTGTTGACTGTGCATAATGACTTTTATTAAGAAAGTGGCATTGACCCAGGCATCGTATATGGATTTCTTTAGCGTGTAGTCGACGACCCGGAGGTGGTGGAAATAGGTTATATTTTGTTTGTGGAAAACAAGAACAATATTAACAAAGAAAAGTGAGCTATAATTAGATATTTTAAATAATTTATAAACTCGTTATATAATATTTTCCAGGTCTTGCTTAGTAATTACGATGCATTAACATCGCTTGATAATTTCATAAGTCCGATGTTCCTGATATATATGTTCAGTTTGGTCGTCGAGCTAATCATCCTTTTCGTTAACTAATTAGGTATTTATACACAACTGGAAATATTTTCATAAATATTTAAAGACAAAGCCACAATTTAAGTTGTACAAACAAAATACTAAATACAATCCTTATTGCCTTCAGGATGCAAAATGTTTCTAATCGCACTCGATTCTCCATTATGCACGTACTGAAGGCATGAAAGAGAGAGAGAGACACTTTTGAGTGAAGCTGGGAGGGGGGTTGGTGATTATTATTATAGCATATGCTCCAAGATGACTAATTAACAAATTATTCTTAATTAATAAACAGAAGATCTGATCTACAGAGATGAAAGCAGGCCAGCAAATATTCGAAACTAGTATTGTTCTGTATAAATTTAGATTGATTTTTAAAACCACTAGTAACATGGTAGAACAGAAGATGAAAGCGAACTTTAAATTAGAGAATTTTTGATTAAGGTAGTGGGAAATTCATTCGTGCAGTAAACAATGAGACGGACATTTTTCTCCTTGAGAAATCGTAAGCTGTAGAATATGGTAGTGTTATCAGTTTTTGTTATGCCGTGTTTAAATGACGTTGCGATGACACTCCTTGTTCTGTATATCAACACACCAATTTAAACACATGAATTTTACAAAATTGTATTTATGAAATAACCTCTTTATTTGTTAACTTTGTATAATAATATTTTATAAAGTGACCGGCAATTATAGAGGTGATTAATGTTTTAGAAAATGAAATGTACCAGTGTGTATATTCCTCTCGTAATCGATAGTGTTATATAATGTACAGAGGTCTGGCCCTAGAGTCGACAGTACATACCGTCAATGGCAGATCAAGGATTCAGGTTAGTATTGAAATGAGGAGTTTACTGCTTAAAATGATGAGCATTTAACCTCTATAGAATGGAAGAGTATCCGCACCGAAGTCAAACATCAGCCTTGTGCAACGAACGGCATATAGTGCATTGGTTGTGGATAAGGCCTTGATATGAACTTAAGAATCATGCTGTACTATTTTCTGATAGGATGAGAGAATGTGTGGTAGGCGTCGAAGCATCATCTCGGATAATAAAGTTGATGGTGGAGGTGTAATGGCTGGAAATGTCGCCTAACTTCGATTCTAGTGGATGGAAGAGTAAATGCCGTGAGGCATGAAATGTTTCTTTCTTTGTGGAAGTTTTATGGCTTGCAGAATGTCGAACGAATCATATTTAAGGTGCGATTAAGAGACATGGTTTGAGGGAGATGTGGAAAACTTGACTGGTCATCACAAAATCTCACTCCAAAAGAATGCATTTGCAACAAACGAATGAATGTCGGAAGCGGGACAGACCAGTGTCTCAACGAAGGTACATTAGATGATTCATTTCAAGAAGGGGAGTGGGATAAGAAGGTATGTGGTCCACGACAAAGGAGGGTCCTGAAGCAATTGAGGTTTGGGAAATTTAGGTTATTCTGGAATATGTTGTCCACTAATTACATTAGTTAACGGTCACTAGCCTTTTACGAAACCAACGAATTAAGTATCTTAAATATTTGTTTAGCTATAATATTCAAGTAACAAACATTTAATTTATAAATTACCTTCTAAAATTTAAGCTGTAAAAATTGTCGGCTTCTGAGGCTGAGAACGAGGAAACTGTAGTTCTTAGCTCACAAAGCAAATCATTTTTTAATCAAAAAGATAACATTTAAACAAATGTATATTGATCTCCATAAAACTAAAAAACAGAGCATATTTAATTTTTTAGTGTCGCAGAATAGCTTTAAAAATCATGATATTCTATTCATTTATTTTGTGGAAAGGATATGGCTCGGTTTCAATAGTCATCACATGAAGCCTTCGACAAGGAAATCATTAATCATTAATATAATCGAAACTGAGCTCATATTTATAAGCTGAAGTCACCGAAGAATTATTTGGCTATGACAATTCGCGATGTTAAAAAATTCGTCTTTTTAAGATCACATTTGATTAACATTTCCAAGGTTTCGTTGCAATATCTGCTTTGGCATTCCATCTAAGTGTATTTGAAGTTCACGCCGTTAGAGAGACACAATGCATGAGTTATACCAAGTGCATTGCTGCTGTACGGTCATATGGAATGCTGCAAGACAATTTATAATAACTCCTTAGATATTACAAGAAAGTATGAAGAAAATCAGTGATTAATTGTTAAATTCCTCATGATAAAAGCCGAGACTTAAATGTATATCACTGTCCAAAATTTACCTAGGAATACCGTACGGAAACCATTTCAACAATTAGGAATGCAACCACACACACGGAAAAAAAAACCTCCTTTTTTTAAGAGTTAAATATTCAAATAAAATGAAAAATGATGTTCATAAATTAGTGTTTTAACTGTGACATGGAAGAAATCTTGTTAAATTTCGGAAAGAATATTTCTTAGAATGCGAAAAGGCATGGAAAAGATTCTTGTTTCGTCCTTACTAAGTAATTGACTTAAGCTTTACGATATGAGTGCAACAAATATGAATATTCATTACTACCTTAAAGAGCATCAGTTAAGAATGTAACTTATTCGTGTGTATTCCATCCTCTTAAGATGCTTTGTTTAAACTAGATTTATTATTTTATTGTTTATTTAATTTATTATTTAAACTAGAGCCTGCATTAAAATATGTTACGTATATTTAACATTTTTGTTTTATTAGTAATTAATTATACCTAACCTGAGCATAGTTAAGTAACATAAATAAAAATTCCAGTAATTGTCTACATTTTACATATGAAATGAAGGTGGGGTGAAAATGGATCTCACTTTTCAACTTCCTCTTTCGTTTTCAGGAAATATTTGAGATTGATTCAACTTCAGAAACCTGCATTTTTACATTTGAATTATGTTTCTATTTTTGGGGAGTATTGTTTGTGAGTATGATTTGCGGAACAGTTCAGTAAGTTGCAAGATAGATTTTATTGCACAAGAAAATGTGAAGATTAGAATGAAGTATTTGAATATCGTCAGTTATGAATTGACATACAACAAATGATTTATCTGATATGGTAATTAAAAATAATAATGGATTCGTGTTTTCGGATATTCCCAGAAATATTTCTTCATATATATACGCATGTACATATGCACAAATTCATTCTACGCGAACACTTGTGAGGTGCTGAAAACTGAAAAAAAAAAAAAAAACAGTAGCACACGGAAGTGGAAGACTGCCACCCAGACATTCTGCCTAGAATCCTGCATGAAAATTAACTTTACACATACATCCATTTCCAGCAGATTCAAGCATCTTCACCAGCCTATCGTCTTCTAGTGAAAGTGCCTGATTGGTCTGACTAAAAATCTTGATTGAAATCTCTGACGAAAGACGATTCATCAATTGGTCTTCCATCTGCAAGTTTCCAGAACCATCTATGGACCAACGATTTCTCGTTTATGGGTTTTAACAGTAGATGTTCATTTGAAATAATATATGTTCCATTATCACGGCAATCGCATGCTGGAAAATCGAAATCCACGTGCAGTAAAGACGTCAACATTAATTCTGTTCTTCAACGAATAAAAGATATATTTCGTGACAGGTATGGGGGCGCATTTGTTTTGCCAAAACAAGCCTACCGGACCGTGACTTTTTTTCAAAACATGATAGAAGAGGCTACACACGATCTTTCCTTTCCTTGGAGTAAAAAGAAACGTGTGGTTCATGCATTAAGGAAATTCACCCCATTTCATTCATTGAGACCTGAGATTTTCTTCATCAAATGTTTCCTGAAAGATGGATTGCTCGAAGTGAACGAATTACATTACCTCATTGGTAATCTGATTTACATTCTGTTGATGTTTATTTGTGGAGTCATTTGAAATCGTTAGGGTACTCTTCTCCAGTGAAGAATTTGCATGCACTACTATCAGACATCAGTGACGAACTTTTTAGGGTTGCCAGGGGCGAGTCTTCTTAGCTGCCAGATCGCTGACATTGAAGGTCATTTTGAACACTTCGTGAGAGCGTTTATAATACGTGTTCCATTCCTCAGTTTCTAAATATTTTGTGTTCTATCTGCATTGCTGGTGGTCTGCATTCGAGCTGCCGTAATGTATCTCAGAAATGCGAGGTTTCTGTAGCCATGTTTATTTTTTTTTTGGGGGGGGGAGATTTCTTCGTTAGATTTAAGCTGCAGAATATGCCTTTAAGGCTTATAGCAGAGGTCTTGGTATATCATGTGTGTGCATGTGTTGGTCTATATATATAACTATACTATAGGATAGCTGTTGTAGAAAAATGCTTCTTTGTCTCAAAATATCTTCATAGGAAATATTAGATTAACAGACAAATGAAAACCATATATTCTGAACAAAAATATAAAGCATAGCAAAAACTTTAGATTTAGTAAACTGAGATAAGAAGATTTTATAGACTCCATGCTTCATTCAGGTGAAAACTAATTAACTCCTCTATGTAATTACGAGGTGAAGAAGCTTAGGCAAGAAGAGATACTATTTTTATCTCTGCTGTATTAAGTTGGGCTAGCTCAACATTATTTGTCTTGTAGTTTGAGAATGAAGCGTCAGTTTTCCTCTTCTGAAATACGATATTATAATGACGCCTACTGATATTTTCTAGAGCTAACCTTGGACAATATTGTTCTCTTAGGTTTTGAATTTGTTCATAAATTTCAAGAAGCATAATAATATAAGGGGGACCGGAAAGTAATCAATTATTTTTAATAGGTCATTTTTAGCCGATTGTTTTTTATTAAATAACACAAATTATTAAAATTGATTTTTATTTAAATATTAGCATTTTTCTATTAAAATTTTTTTTTTTTAATTTTAGATTTTTTTTTAATATGGCGGACTTTAATAGCACCATTTACGTCATTGTATGCTGTTTTTGTTTCACCAAGGAAAGAATGCTACCGAGGCTACCAAAATCATTTGCTCAACTTATGTAGAGGTATTGAAGGTTAACCAATGTCAGCGATGGTTCAGGAGATTTGCAGAAAAAAATTTTTCTCTCTCTGATCGTCCTCGATCTGGAAGACCTCTTACTCTAGATGACGATGCTCTTAAGACTCTCGTTGAATCAGATCCAAAACAAACCATGCAAGAATTAGCAGAGAAACTTAATTCTTCATGGTCCAAGAGTATTTACAAAAGAGTGGATTTTCTTAAACAGGATGTATGGGTACCTCATGAACTGTCAGAAAACAATAAAGCACAGAGACGAGCGATTTGCAATTCATTGTTGACCAGACAACACAATGCCCCGTTTTTGGAACGGAGAGTCATAACTGATGACGAAAAATCGGTGCTGTATAAGAATAATAAACGCAAAAAACAGTGGCTTTCTCCAAATCAAACTCCGATTCCAACACCTAAAGATGGACTTCATCCAGAAAAGGTTCTGTTGCGCGTTTGGTGGGATATTCATGAAATTATTCATTACGAACTCGTGGAACAAGGTACTACTATCACAGCATCCATATACTGTGAACAATTAGAGCGACTACATCAAGCATTGCTAATCGAAAAGGAGTAATTTTGCAGCATGATAATGCAAAACCACATTCTGCAAGGATGACTCAAGAAAAAATTAGGCAGTTAGAATGGGAACTTCTACCACATCCTCCATATTCGCCGGATATTGCCCCTAGTGACTATCACTTATTCAGGTCCTTAGAACACAGCATAAGAAATAAAACCTTCCGTTCGCAAGATGATGTCCAAAGGAGTTTGATATAATTTTTTGCCTCCAAAGAAAACATTTTTTTTCAAAAAAGAATTCTAAACTTAGTAGATCGTTGGAATAAGGTTATAATTAACGATGGCGATTATAAATTGAATAATGTTAATTTGTTCTTTAATAAAATTTATATTAAAATTGTAGTTCAAAAAATTGATTACTTTCCGTCCCCCCTTGTATATGCTTCGTTGATAGCTTAGAAAATGATTATATAATGCAATATATTAAAATCGAAATAATGTATAGTTAAAAACTGGGCTATCATATATTTTTCTCCACTACAATAAAAGAAACAATGACTAAGAATAGCTGTAATGCAGCTTACAATGTCATGAGCCAAACGATAAATTTCGATTACTGTAGAGCTGAAAAATTTCTGAGACGTCCTGTCCAGTATTATAAGAATATCTGGTTATCATCAATCATTGTAAAAAGTGGATAGTTTATATCCATAATCATAAATGAAGATCAAAATGCTGAAAATAATGAATAGACGGAATAACTAGTATTCTGTTTAGTTACTGATTTTATATATATATATATATATATATATATATATATATAAATAAATATATATAAATAAAATGCGTATATATATAAAAGTGCGTATGTGACCAATATATATATATTGGTCACATACGCACACAGAAGATGAACATGAGTACTGTTTGCATATAACAGTTAAAATATCCTAAGCTTTTCCTTTCTCATAAGATAAATTAATCAGTAACAGAGAGCCTTTATTTTCCAAATTATCTTTATAAAAATGTTCTGCAACAAATCAGTTTCTATTGACTTGTATAAAGATTTAACCGCTATCAGTAACTTATGAAGGGTTTGTGTTCACGGTAAACAAAATAATAGAAAGAACTAGCTTTATACCAAATTATCTTGAACGACTCTCTCATTTAATCCATTATTAGATGACGGAATGATTTACGTTCTAAGCTCATATGTTACTTCTTACAATAATGGAATCAATATAAAACGGAATTTCTTTAAATTTTTGTTTGTGTTCCTTCGGCTTTGAGCTAAGTGGGTTTGCATTTATTTTCTTACGAGGAATCCGCGCGAAAACTTTCAGACGTTTCATGAATCCAGAATATAAATCTCTCGAGAAAGGGCGTACACATTCATTACTCGACGACTATCGATATCTCATGTGGCGACAGCCCTGTAGGATTTTTGTTGGTTCTCAAAATCTTAAGTACATCGCATTCCAAGAAACATTCGATAAACCTTTGGAGATTTGCATAATTTATCAAAGTAAGAAAATATTACCCTAGTCATCAGTTTCTTTTCCTTGTCCAGAACAGAATCTTTAAAGCATCCGTTATAGTGGCATCTCAAGACAAATCCAAGGTGTATGGAAATCTCACAGGTTGCTCTTTTAGTTACTTTCCAAAGCGGCGATTCGTCATTGTTAGAAAAGGACGGTATCTCCGCTGAAACATGTCACGAAAAATGCATTTGTTTTACGTGGAGCGAGTTGAAGACAGAAGAATAAACACTGGTAGAAAGAGAGTATAAATAAGAAGAAATATATCCAAACTGGCCAGAAAAACGACCAAGGAAAGAGAATACTCTACTTGAGCAATAATATTTCTTTTATTTTTTTCCCTGTTAGTATGTAGGTTGTGTTTTGATATATAGTTCACATCTAGTGAATAAACAAGTTTCTTCAAGAAATAGCTTTTTTTTCTCGCTTACTAATGTTTTTCTAATATAACGCTGTTAAATTACGTTTGCGAGGCCGTCGCTCATGTAGATTAAATTGAACTCCTTTGATTTAATCTACATGAGCTAGATTAAATTGAAGTGAGTGCAGTGAAATTAAGAGGTATGAGTTGAATACTTCTCTTTTTGAACTAGCGTTTTTTGGGAGAAGTAGATTCCTTCGTGTTTGCAGATGGCTGGCCGGATGGCCCAATTTAAACTATGACTTAACATATTGCATAGCTGAAAACCCCTTGCGATTAATTGATAGTCCTCTTACTGAGGTTTTACTAAGCATTGCAAACAATGAATCACTTTTGTCTTAAGTTCATTTAGCGTTACTAAGGAATGAATTTGCATTTGTAACAATATCTTTACATTATGAGATAAGTAATGTCTTTATCCTTTATGTGAATCAACGTTTCGACTACTGAATTATCTCTAAGAATTTATTTTTTAGCAGCCGTAATCCCAATAAGATCAAAATGGTCACCGTCGTAGCGTCAACTCGTAAAAATTCATCGTTCACGAAGGACAGTATAAATTCCTAAAGGAGAACATTTAGAAAATACTTACAGCGAAGCATTATTTTGGGAACTGTTTTTAAATTTTATGCAGACTCGTTTCTTTGTATTCGAACAAAAATGAAGTAAAAGCTTGTAATAGTTATTACTGCAACAAGAAATTAATTCTGATACCAAAAAGATGCCGAAATTCCTCACTGCCATCAGGAGTTCAACTAGCTAACATAATTGGAATACTCTTCACTACAATTTGGAATTATTTTATTTAGTAGAATAAATATTAGTGATTTCCAATTTACTGCCGAAATATTAAGAAATATATAAGAAAGAAATATACAAAATATTTGTCAAAGATTTAAATTAGTGCAAAATTTAAAGAATATCTTTTCAGTGGGGGTTAGTCTATCGGCCAGTAGTTGATTTGTTCTTGATATGATCTTGATTACATGATGTTAACCTGTTATGCACAATGTCTATCAACGACTTTCAGTTAAATCTCTCTCTCTCTCTCTCTCTCTCTCTCTCTCTCTCTCTCTCTCCACACATCACCATTTACTAAGAAATTGCATACAGCACCGTTACATTTTAACATTCCAATGCTTCTTTGGTTGTTTGCTTGAATTTCTTTTCCACCTGTTACATTTAAATACTGTTGATTTTTGTTGGGATATTCCTGTGGCTATGAATATTCCAACAAGAATATTTGAATATTCCTGTGGGCATGAACCCTATATTTCCATGAGATTCGCTGAATTATCTCTGTTTTTTTTTTAAGAAGACGGGAACTTTCCTCTTCCATTCGAGACCAATCCCCCACCCTAATGCATAAAATAAAGGATTATCGTTGCTACTGATTTTACTACTTAGCCACCATTTGTAATTTTGCGTTCCCAATACCGTATGAGGTTTCATAAATCTGAAAGATCATGCCATCTTAAAAACGTCTTAATTCAAATACGCTTCACTATTATTGGAGAGAGTGCAAAAATTCTAGGACCAGGTTTCGTCACAGTTGTGACTAGGCTGCCGTAATAACACAGTGACTTGACTATTGAGCATGGTGTGCAAAGCACTTTGTACGCTCTGGTAGAATTCCAGCGTTCATAACTTGTTAATAGTCTTCAAACAAGCACCCAGCTTTATATACAGATAAAAAATGTTTGTCCTTCGTGGCAGTCAAATATTTTCTCTTTAAATGATTCAGTTTAGAGCCGAATTTTAAACATGGACCTTTCAGTAATCTTTCAAGTAGTAAGGCTATGCCGTTAAAACTTAAAACAAGATTCATAGAGAAATTGAATTCACATTTTGAGAGGAAGATACCAAACTTGATAGTAAAATCTAATTCTCTGTTCTTGATGTCTGTAATGTGTTATTTACAACTTATAATAGTTTCGTTAAGAATATTATACATCCTTTTGGATACATATATCGTCAACTTCATCATGGAAAAATAAACTACTAAGTCCTCATGGAATAAAAGTAAATCATATAATAGTTAGTGTGCATTTTACGGAAATACGTTTTATGGAAATACATTTCTCTGTGGGATATTTCTTTGTAAACAGAGCCAGCGCAGCTGATCTTTCCACATCTGATATGTTAATGTTGTAGAACTGGAAAACGTAACTAGTTGCTACTTCGGTAAGGGTCGATTAAATCATAAGTTCATTAGTATGGATTATTCTGTTACAGTATCGTGGAATATTACTATAACAGGATAGTTCAGAAATACATTGAAATGATCGTACATTCATAGAATAGTGTACAGTGTGCAACAATATTATTTGTCAGCGGCAAACATTGTGTATTTCACTATTCTTATATAATTTACAACAAATGTAAACCAAGTGCGTTTTTCTTCTTTTCTAAGATTAATCTGAAAAATAAGTTTTCAAACTTATCCCCCACCCCTAAAAAAAAAAAACATGCAGGGCAAATAAATTTTAATCGAAATTACACTTGAATCAGCATTTTTATCCGTCATGGAAACATATTTACCTGTTTGGATTTCATTTCTCGTGGTAATCTTCTGAAGTTTATGATATAAAATAAGAATGAATTACAGAGATAATAAAGAAACGCGTCTAGTGATTTCATCCGTGATGTAATTTATTGTTCTTCTGCACGTTCGTTTTATGAACTAATTAAAATGTTGGAGGAGAAAAAATGGCATTCCACTGAGGAGCACATTTAGCATCGCAAAATGAACCATTTTCAAGGCCTAACAAGGCTTAAAGTTCTGTCTGTTGTTAAAATCTTCCAAGTTCTTGTTAAAGGCTACATCTGAAAATAAATCCTAAGCCGTTGGAAGTATGATAATAGTTCTGGGTGTCATTAATGTAAATTGATGTGTCACTTAAGGCACTTTCATATTAATGTCTTGTTACTCTATTAATTAATTAGCAACTTGAATCATTAACTGGTATGAACTGAGAAAAATACAAGCTAGTGTTTTGCTTGTGTATTTCTGAGAAGAGCATACGTTTTCTGTGTATTCTCTGTCTCTTCTTCAAATGTCTCAAGTTCTCAATATATATTATTAACTGGGATGGCTTTATTCTCTACACACCATCTCCAAGTAAGCAATGGCAATGTACATGCATTTTATTTGAAAACTATCGTTTTTTCAGAATGAATAAAACGTTCTTACTCTACCCGAAGAAACTACCGACGACATTTGTATCTACAAAGATCCCAAAGTAATGGAGGTTTCTGCGATCATTGATGGACAGAGTTCAGTCTATTAAATACAGATGCTGAATCGGTTAAAGGTTCAATTGAGACATACAGTTGTGTTGCATCAATTAGTTGGAAAAGACCAAGAATTGAATCTCACTAGACTCGAGGAGCCTTTATAAATCCTTTTCAGCTAAAGGCTAGATAATGTTTATCCATGGAGAGAAAGGATTTTGTTTCCGGAAACGGAATTTCTCTTGCAAATCTTCAAACCTGAAGGAGGAAAATCCACACTAAGTTTTAGAGACAAGCACACATTATACGGAATGTGGATGGAGTGACCTGCTTGTGATGAGCCTTTGGACGAGGTATCATTCGAATGTGGCGGGTTTTTCACCGCGCGCGTGCACACACACACACACACACACCAGGAAAACCGGCACAAATATACACGCACTATTCAAAAATATGTTTGCCTTACAAGGTTAGCTGGTTCGGCATTACAATTCCTAACCCCATAGTCTTAAGCCGAGATCAGCTACAGGACCTATACGGTATCTGGCATTACATAAAGTGAAATGTCACTTGAGCATCGAGATTTGCAAACAAGGAAAATACTTTGTTTGCATTCAAGATAAAGCTGGTTAAACCATTCACATATCAGTTTCGGCTTATTTTTGTACTAGACGCGGCATTCCCAGTTCCACCCTGAAATGGAGCAATAGTGCGTAACTGATTTTTAATAAAATATTAGGTATTTTTTCCAAAGATGAGTAAAACAAAGGTTTTGTAACAGGACCGATTACAACTCCCATTATCACAGACTGGTGGATTTTTGTGAACTGTCGCTATATATAAGTGCGTACACCACTATTTAAGTCAATATTCGTCAGTTGAAATTCGATATCTTTTGAATGATCTTGTAACATCTTGATTGCAGGATGTTTATGATCGGGTCGATTAACTCTGTTAGTGTATAATATACGCGTGTAATAATGCGAGCAGTTATAACAAACTGGTTAAATTTTTAAATCAAATATTTAGTTTCTAGATTACATTCGAAATCATTATTTGGATGCTTGAAATTGTGCTGAAATACTTGACATTTTAGGATAAACAGCCTTGCAGAACATACGATCTATTAAATTTTGTCCCATTTAATGAGTGGTAGTGCAGTCTTTCAGATCGATGAACCAACAACAATGACAACAGGCTCTTTTAAATTGGAATGCAGAGTAGATTATTATTTGTCATAATTACGTGTGCTACTGATTTGTAAAGCTTATAAATATTTCACTTTATAAAATCTTTGCAATGTTAGCATTTTTTCAATTACGACAATAGCTTTAACTTTAGGCGTAGGAGAGAAAGAGAGAGCATAATGCTTTCGTTTACCCCTCCCCTTAAAACAATTCGTAACCATGAAGCTGAACAATTGTGC